>NC_088602.1:171857881-172164586 GCF_036013475.1 Columba livia
TTGTGGGAGAAACTAATTTACAGACAGTTGCTCAAGTTCACCTTTCTTAGAACAGATGCATAACACAGGATTCAAAAGCTATTTGGGTTTGTTGTTATAAATACCAGTTTGGCAACCCTTGTATAATAGTAATTCATAGTTACAACTTGCTGCCAGTGCTATTGAGCTATATCACATAAGAGTATCAATGAATGCTAGAAAAAGAACTGCTGAAATAGCTAGTTTAACTCTGAGACATCCAATTACAGCAGCAGCTATTGTGCCTACTGAAAACCAGGTTGAGGATAAGCAAACACAGTGAGTAAAAGAGAAATATAATTTAGGCTGGGTAGGGGGATCAAACAATTTTGGATTCTTCCTCAGAATTTCACATGTAAATGTTTTGTTCCAAGACCATTGCTGGGCAGATAAATTTTTATTTCAGCTACGCAATTTCCATGTAATAATTGTTTGCAGATGTACGAGGCTTTGAATCTCTGAATGAAAGATGAGCAAGCCAGAAGGAACTTGCTTTGAATGTTGTATCTCTCCTAAGACTGTGCAAATTATGCTTTTGAGATCTTGAAAACTGTTTTCTCCAGAATAATTGAAAGAGACCAAATATGAGCAAGTGTAACACTTTCTTAGTATCCATCTTAAAACCAGAACAAATTATTATAGCGCACAGTGTTTTAATGCTTGCTGTATAAAGTTCAGTAGTGTGAGCTTTGGCTTCAGTTCTTCGCTGTTGGCCACTACAAACTGGAAAGTCTTAAAAGAGGTTTAAGATAGGCTCTCCAGATTTAACACGTGTGTTGGGTTCTCTGCCTAGCACCATGGGGAAGTAGTACAACAAAATGCTCTTTCTGTTTTTCAGTTTGGACGCCACAGGTTGAACCCAGAGAACCGAACGCTGGGCAGTCTTAGAAATGTCCTTTACCTTCTTCAACAGAGAGTGAGGTGAGCTTTCTATGTTTTTTCTAACATGATACAGAAGAGTTGGACATTACTAATATATTGAAAATATTGTCAAATCTGAGTTTTGTTTCTTTTGCCCCCTGAAATTTGCCAATTGAGTCAACCTGTTTTTTTTAATATATTGCAGAATAAGTACACAAAACCAAATTCTTCTAAATATCTGTACAGTAAGTGGTATCAACGATATCTGTGGATACCGATTAATTCACCTCTCATCTTGAAAAGAAGCAAGTTTCTGGCACAAAAAACTTTCTGTAGAATTTTTATCTTTAAAATATTAAACATAGCTTGCACTCAAGAGATCGAGAATTAATTTAATATTCTTACAGTTGTCATTAACTTGTGATATTCTTTGTAGTGTACTGGTTTACTTAGAGAAGGTTATTCACACTTGTTTTCTTGTGTTTTGTTTTGTAGGCGTTTTGGATTAATGGGACTCTACAAAGGCCTTGAAGCAAAGCTTCTGCAGACAGTCCTTACGGCTGCTCTTATGTTCCTTGTGTATGAGAAACTGACTGCTGCGACCTTCACTGTCATGGGGTTAAAGCACTCACGCAAACTTTGAAAAAGGAACCTATGCCAAAGATTATGGGGTCTAGAAAACACAATCCATTTCTGAGATCAGACTGGGGATCAAAGGGTCCTCACTTTCTCTATTTCTTCTTAGTCACCTGCATCTCCATTATTTGGAGAAATTTGAAATACACTTTATATGACCTGTAGCCCTGAATTCAGGGGTAGCCCATTCACTACTCTTCTGTGGACTCACGGTGGCGCGAAACAAAACAGACACCTTATTTAAGCACTTGACATGAAATTTTAACTACGATATGATTTAGTTGGCATTCTTGGCAAGAATCATCTCTTACTATGCTTTCTTGTTTTCCCTCAAATCATCCTCAACTATTCTATGTTTTCTGTCTGTTGGCAGCTGGTGGGGCTGGTTTCATGTTATTTCCTTGACCTGTGTTTGTCACTTCATATTTGGTTAATTAAAATAATTCATAAAGAACAAAATTTTGGACATCCTTTTCTTTTAATTTCAAGTATATTTGCAGTGCAGAATGATGGGATACTGTCCCAAATATCTGGTGGTGAGATTTCTGAGTGGCTAGCATGTGTGCTTCCAGTGCTGTCTTCTTGAATCCACCTGGTTTGAGTTTTGAATCTTTTGAATGCAGATACTGGCTAGGTAGGAGGAACATAACCTTTTGCTTTTTCAAGCCAAGTACCTTAAGCTGCTTCAAGAAAATGGGCTTGCTACACAGAAATATGTGACATTCTGTAATCCGGTTCCTTGTGAGAGTATGTGAATTCAAGCCTTGTTCTCATGCGGGCAGGGAGCACTATTATGTGCCTCAGAAGTGGTCTGCCCTCTTGAAAATGAGCTTTAATTATTTTTCCACTGATCTTCCCAGACACTTTCCTGACCATAAAGGTCATAACTGCTGTCCCAGCTAATGTAAGTATATATGTTCTTTTTGCATAGTTTTGTTCAATAGTCCTAGACCATAAAATCCAAATAAATCCTGCTGTGTTTATCATCAAGATTGCAGTAGGACTGTTCTGAAGAACAATTTTATATTTAAAGTGTTGAGAAATACCACAGTAGTTTAGCACCAAGAATGTATGAGAGAAGAATTAAATGCTGCAGGAAATACATTACTGAATTGCTAAATGGCACCCTCTTTGTTTCAATTGAGTCAATTCTAAGTACAAAGTTAGAATGCAATTCTGCAGATAATGCTGTCTTTTGAACAAGAATAAAGACCTTTACACTGACTGCATCTTTTAAGAGTATTGGGGGTATCTATATACAAGAAAAATGCTCTGCATTTGTTGCTTGATGCTTTTCAGTCCAAATGGGTTTTATGTAGGACGAAAAGAATGAAGAAGCCCAATAAGCTGTAATTATGCTTTGATAGATGACATGAAATTTAATTGAAGACTCAGAGCTCACCAGAGGAAAAGAAACAATCATGATTCTGAGGATTTCAGTGAAAATATCCTGCTGACTGAAATTAGCTAACCTATAGAAAGATAGTCTGGTGTCTTCTTGGTGTTTTTAATAAGAAACTTGGAATGAGCAGTATGGCTCTTGCTAAGATGTCACAGTTTGAAACGCCTCCTGTCAGAGTCGTGGGAAGCTGAGAGGCTCTTGGCCTTACGCAAATGAGAAGTGGTTCTCGTGTCACTTTGGCTGAAATCTGTGCAGCTGCTAGAAGCTTTAGTTCAGTGTGACTTTGATTTTTATGGTCTGTGGCATCAAGGGGAAATTCCTGCAAATACAGAAAGATTTTTCTGGTTGCTTTACCTATAAAAATAAAGTAGATGCTTGTTTGCTATCTAGCTGAAAAATACTTGCCTACCAGCCAGTGGTTTGAAAGGAATAAGAAGGTATCCCAATTCTGAAAAAAATCCAAATACAGAACAACCACACAGAGAACAGTGCTGGCCTTGGCCATGTCTTTGTTACTGTAAAATCTGGAATAGACATTTTGCGCTAAACTCTACTGGGCTCTGCTGACCAGTTGTTATGATGAAACAGTTTCATGAAGAGATGAAACCAAAAAGAATTGAAACCGTGAGCATCTTCAGTCTCCTTTTAGTGACAGACATATGGTATTTAAAACTTTTTTCTGCTCTTGCATTCTGCAGTATTGATTAAGACATTAGACTGAATCCACTGAAAGGTTACTTAACCTGACGTAATTGAGCGAAACTAGAGATGGTTGAGGAGTTGTTCAGCTTTTTGTTCAGTCAGCGGGCAAGGGTTTACCTTACAGGTGGTACCTCTGCCTAAGCTTTCTCAGGCGTAGTTTGAACAGATGGTATTTCAGCTGGAATTGCTAAAATGATTACAGGCTTCAAAGGTGTATGCGAGTATCTTTGAGATCAAAAAAATCATAACTTATCAAAGCAAACTATGCAATAGAGTATTTCTAATCTTGGTACTGAAGTTCTGAGTCACCCATAGTAGGTAAATACTGTGCAGAAATAAAACCAAAATGCGATAATTTTACTCTCCCTTAAGATATATTTTGTAAGTTATTATTTCTTTATGTCTCCCTCACAAGCAAATATATAGCTTCAGGAGGCGGTGTAAAGACACAGTTCAACTAATTGGAGTCTAATTAGGTCATTTCACTGAAAAATAGTTAGAGAATTAATGACACATTTCCATGACAAACAGCACAAAACATACAAGCTGCCTCATAGACAAAAGTGATGGCCAATTGACATGGTTTTGGCATTTGAAGCTGGAGATAGACTTGGAGACCAAGTCTGAGGGGCTGTGGCACCAGAAGCTCTAAGCACAAGTGTTTGTGACGAAAACCTCCACTCGGGTTGCTGCTGCCAGTGCTCGGCATTTCCACCGTGTGGCCAGCACGTAGTTGCACGTTCCAGCCAAAAACTTGTGTCAATTCACTTCTAGAGAACCCAACAGAAAATATTTTCATCTTGAAGTGAAAAACAGACCTTTTTTTTTTTTTTTCTTTTTTTATATTCTCTTTTTGAGGGAAGCGAGAGATGAAGGATGGCAGGAGAGAGGATTGTCTGTCTTAGCCAAGTTCCATCATGGATAATTCTGTCCTTGGCTCAATTTAGGAGATTTACATTTAATCCTGTTCCGTTCTTTCTCTTGCTTGCCGCACACTTTGACTGAAGCCAGGAGACCCCTAAAGCACGTTAGAGATTGTGAAGCAAGTGGCTCTTTGGATATCTGTGATATTTGGGGTGAATTCTATTTGTATTTTAGACCATGCTTATCATTACATAGATTTTTTTTTTTTTTTTTTTTTTGCCTGTATAAACAATAATAGGACAGTATTTAACACATTTTAGCTTCTTGTAATGTTATTCACTAAGCCTCAGGTTAGAGGTTGAGAGCTGATAGGGTGTAACGTATATACTGTTTGTCATAAATAATATTGTTGAATGGCTGAATGCTGCTAAATAACAGTATCTGTTGCAGAACTAGTTGTACTTTGCTGGAAGAAAGTCACTCCATTGTGTTCTTTGCCTCTTCAGGCTGCACTGAAGAAAATTTTTGAAACCTGAAAGCTGACACATACCCTGTACTGGAGGAAAACTGAGATTTACCTCTAGTCTGTCCAAGAGGAATAGAGTGTGCTGCGCTGCAAAGCTGCTCGGACAGATTAATCCTTCCATTACGCATCTTGTTACTCATCTCCTTAGGAAAGAAGAGGGGGAATGCTGACCCTGCTCCTTGCTAGCCTTCTGTAGTAAAGGCAGGCAAACACAATTCATTTGTATAAAAACAGGTAAACTTTTAATACAGGGGTCTGTTGAAAAAATGCAATTATTGCCATAAATATTTTTGCATCACTTGTGAAAAACATTTGCCAACTGATGTGTGTGGGGCAGGAACTCTTTAGGAGGCCAGCAGCACTTATGCCTGTGGTTGGGTTTTATGTCTTTTTTTTTTTTTCTTTCTTTTTAATAATATGATTTAAAGCACTGTGTTAGGTTGGGAGGCAGGCTATCTATACCAGTTGTGTTCTTGTAATTGTGTGACCACCTAATCTAAAAGGCTGAATTCTATGTCTGCAAAGACTGCTTCACATGGCGGGGAGACAATGCTCTTTGCTTAAGAGACCTCTCTGCTTTCTGCAGTTGCTGCCTCTTGCAAAAACCTCTTGATTTCAGGACAGGATCTGACAGTGTAACCTACAGACACCACATCAAAGCAAGTTTCCATGGTGTGGAGAGGGCTCAGGTCCATCTTTTGCACAAATAAAGCTGCACACAACCACATGGTCTGCACGGGGCTGCTCATGCAGACCCACTGTAAGACCCAGTGTGCAACTTCACCAAGGTGTAACATGGAAATGTAATCTATTTACTATTATTTAGAGATTACAGATTTTGGTAGTGTTAGATAAAACTGTAAGGTTAGTTTTAGGATTTGATAAACAGCAGCAAAAGAGCTCATTTTGAACTGATGCTACAACCATGCAAGAAGTTGCCTGGTACAGAATTAGTTTCACTTCTCTATTCTTCCTTTGGTTTGTGTTTGAAAGAAACAGACTCCAGAACCTTCTTGAAAATAGTAATTTAAAATAGATATATCCACCTTTCTATTTGGCTAACAGTTTTCTCTGCTGTTTGTAGCAACATAGTGAATCTGTCAAAACAGCTGGAAGGACAGCAGGGCAACTTTAAGGTAAGGGACAGAAGCTTGCACAAAAATGGATTTATTTCTGCATCCTCTGCAGTTGAGGTGGTACTAGCGCAGGGAAGAGCTGTAATGTGGTAATGGTTCAAATTAGAAAGCTCGGCAAGAGTGCCACCGTAGCTAGCAGGGATGGGGATGTAAAAGTGACAGCAGGGGCACAAATGGTCTGTGAGAGGTTCCCAAATGCATATCTCCTGCACGGTAACAGATCCTGATGTAGCGCTTGTGTGATGAGCCTGGCTCATGGGGGTGCTATCGCAGCGCTAATGAACTGTGTGTTTCACATCATCCCCTCAGCCGTATCGCCAGTGACAGTCTTCAGTTTTTCAATCACTGGCTGAAAAATTGGATCTATATTCTTTTTGAGCTGAAATTTATTGCAGAATACACCACTTAGTGCTTTAAATTTGCGGTGATATTTGTCGTGATTTTTTTCAAAGCAGCTGAAGGGAGTGGTAGGTGTGTCCAGATTGCTGGAATTTTCACTGGAATTTTGGTTGCCCAAATTGCATTAAGGCATTTAGGAGCTTCCCCAACCATGCCAATAAACTGGGTTGTAGCTGAGTCAGAAATGACTTTAAAAGCACAAGGTTACTTGTCACGTTGGGAACAGCACCTTAGAGGAGCAAATTTTAACAACAGGGAAATCCTCTTCACAATGTTGTAACTTTAATGCCAAACACCAGGTGGACACACATACGCTGGGCTCGGGGGCTGTTACACAGCAGTGGACTGGGATCAAACCCTGCCAGCCTCGGCGTGGCGGGATCAGCCCTGATTCATCCATAAGAAAACACATTTTTCTGACTTCACCCAGTGCTCAGCTCGCACTGGGGGAATAGCAATTGTTAGCGCTTGTTGTCCAGCTGTCGTCACAGTGCACGTTGCTCTTATTCTTAGCAACAGCTAATCTCTTCTGTACGCTTACATCCAGATATGGAGGATGCGTTTGTTGGGATTTTTTTGGCCCCGATAGGGTTTATTTGGAATTAGAGACAAATGCCAACCAGGCCTTGGCAAGCTTTGCTGTGGCTTCCTTAATGAAAATTGTCTCTTTACAATTCTTGACTTGGCCTTTCTGATCTTAATGTGTGATGTGCAGAAGATTTCAGAGTGTCTGGATGGGTTAGAGACGTGATAGAGCCCTGCTAAATGTCCCGTTTTCTCAGCTGAGTGACGGCACATTGAGGCCCAGAGTTGCTGTTTTGAACAACAAAAAAAAATCTGTCATGTTGTTCTTAGGAAGTTTGTTGCTCTTTTAATGTCCTTGAGGAGCTGCGGTGACTCGCTGATGTGAAGGTTTTATGAAGCACTGCCTTTCATGAATGCTGATGTGAGAAAACTAATTTGATGGATTTTTCTCATCATCTTTCCCTGTGCACGCGTCCATGCAGTCCTAAGCCTTGGAGTCATCCGTTGCATACAAAATAAATGTCTTCCTTTCTTCTGAATTATTTCTCCTAGGCTTGCCTTGTGGCTCTGAATCAAAAAATACTTTGACACCAGTTTTATAGTTTTGAGATTCCAGAGATTACAGCAGGCAATGTATGAGGTTTTGATATGTTTTCCACAAGAGAAGACAGGCTTTTATCTCCCTGTTGCATTTTTACTCTTTCTGTAACATTTCAAAAGATACGAGTCGGTGAATTCATATTCTTCTTTCCAAACTCTTGAAGTATTTATCCAGAATAAAACAGAATGTTCCAAGAAAACAGAAATATTTTATGTAGTGTTAGAGGATGAAGTGGGAAGATTTTCTCATTTCCTCATTTGCATGGAAAAAGACAAAGAAATGGAAAAAGTAGTAACAATTCTTACTTCCTTACTGCTTTTCTCTGGAGCGAATGCATATAAGCTTTATCGAAAGCCGAAAGACAACCATTAATGGAAGTTTTTCTGTAACAGGGTGGTATGCTGGCCTCACCTTTGAGAAGGTGTATGTCTGACCGATGTTTTAAAAATGGAAACTGACTCTGGAGACCTTGTAGCTCCCATCTGCAAGGTGTTAACAGGTCCTGTAGCGCGCCACCAGCTTTCATAGCTGAGTCTAAAATGATATTAATCTGTGAAGCGCGGCACGCTTCATCTCAGCATCCTAATCATGCTGCATTTTTCCTTGAGGAGTCTGTTTTATTCTTGCCGAATTAGAGGGGGCTTGATCTGGGGGGCTGGAGGGCAGTGCCAGTATTTTTTGTATTTGGGGTAGTTTTTGTCTTTTCAGTGTTTTGTCGTGCTCTCCTGGCACAGGAGGCCGGACCCCGGCAGGTGGCAGCCGAGCCCCGTGTCCCTACCCGGCGGGGCTGGAGCAGAAACAGGCGCAGAGAAGAGGGTTATTTACATGTTCCAAAATAAATCCAGTTGCAATCTGAAGATTTTGAACCTCAGCCTGGAGGAAGGGCACAGCAGGAGCTGGAAATGAGGACAGGGTCAATGTCATTGTGTTCAGGGAAGCCGCATGCCCTTGCTGGGGGGAGGACGCTCGCATTTGGACTGTGCTGGCTGCATCATACGCTGCTTGTACAAATTGGTGGGGTTGAATTTTTTCCTTGGTGTCATTATAGTGAATCAAAATTGTAGATGAACTTAAGGCCTTTGTTTTGGTACAGGCAAAAGTTTTGTTTGATGCCATGTCAGAACATTAATGATTTGGATGTGCTGCCTACTGCATTGAATGCTGCTGGGAAAAAATGCTCTAGTTGGGTAAATATGTGTTGAATTAATTGAAGGACAGTTTGATGGGAAGAAAAAGAAATAGCCAAGAGTTGCATTTCAGTGCAAGACGTTTCAGAGGTGAGAGTGAAATCTGTGGAGTTAAGTGGAATGGGAAAATTAAGTTGCGAGAAGGAAGCATTTGTAAAGTGATTGTGGCAAAAGGTTACATCTGAACTCAGGGCACCCCAGGGATGTGGGGGGATGATATTTTTGTATTGCTGTCACCTCTAGCAAAACCTACTAGGCCACTTCAATGTAATCTTTATTTTGCAGATTCAGCATGATTTTGTGAGGCAGAGTGAATTATCTGGGCTGGTAAAAGTAGAATAGATGTTGTTGCTATGTGTGATTGTTTGCATTTTGGGCAGCTTTCTAATTAGCACTTGGCTTAAAGATATCACCAAATCATTCCACAGTGCCACCAACAGTCATGATTTCCATTTCTGCTTTCTGGTTTGTACAATTGTGTCCCTTCTGAGTTGAGCCTGAGCTGTCCTTCCTCTGCCCGTCTACAACTTTGCCACAGCTCTCGTTACACCTATTTTTTGTTTTCCTGAGGAGTTTTATTTGTAGGGACATTAGAAAGTCAGAAGTGAATCAAAGAGCATGGCTTGATGACTCTGGAAACACACTTTTTCTGTTGTAAAAGCCTGTGTGGTTTGTAGAGTGGTTGGAGTCATGGACTTCCTTTGTTTGAGGCAACAGATGAAGACTGCAAAGCATTGCATTAAAAAAGAAGACTCTTTGCAACAAGAATTATCGCAGGCAGCCACCTCTGCAGCTGCTTTCCAGAAGCCAGAGGGATTTAGGTCAGTTGCCACAGGGCAGTTATGTGGTATTGTATAGACTGGAAGAAATGGGGAGGAAAAGTCACAATCACCTGTTAACTGGGCAGCACAATCACCTTGAACTCCTTTATTCTGTCCTGACAGATCTTAATGCTCTGTCATTTTCTGTGCGTGGAGAGAAGTGTGCGGTTCTGGTAGGCAAAGGAAGGGAAAAATGGTGTAGCCTCAGCCAGCCAGCGTACATCAGGCAAGGAAGTATGTGCTTGTTGAAAGACTTCTCGCAGCATTGCTCGAAACATGTAATTAACGTTAAAACCTCATTAATGAATCTTGACTGTCCCTTCCTAGCTGCTTGAGTGGCTAATGTGAGGTATGATCTGCTGCCTGAGCACGAAGCTCGGCTTTCCAGTGCCACACACAGAGACACTCAACAGCTCTTGGCAGGGGGTGGCAGCAGCAATGCCGCGGCAGAACCGCCCCACACCCTGCTTGGCCGGCCACCCTCAAGAGCAGTGGCACTAAATGTGTCCAAAGAGCTGACTGTGTCCCACCAGAGCAACTTCTCCTGCCCGGGGCTTCTTCCCGGCCCGTCTCCTTCCCAGGCATCTCGGGCACAGGCTGCAGGAATTGCTCTCTGTTGTTTCCTCACCACAGCCCTCTGCTGAGGGACTCCTGAGCCCCTTGGCCACTATATAACCAGAAGCAAAGCTGTGGCCTGTGGTGTGAGGATGATGGTTCCCACTAAATGACCAGTGTCTGCATTGCAAGCCGGGCCATGTTGTAAGTGGTGCACGCATTGCCCAATACCCAGCCAGCTCTACCATATGATATAAAACTAAACACAGGGTATATGGTGCAGTTTGGTCCATGCAAAGAGACCTTGAGTAGGTGCTCAAGAAGGTGCGTGGGCTACCAAGCTCAACAGTGTGGGCTCTGTGGTTGTCCAGCCATCCTAGTTCAGTTCTGACCACGTCATAAACCTTTCCCAGGTGACTCATGCTGTGTGGAAAAGGGAACATGTGCTTGATTTTACAGCAAAATGTGGTCCTTCTGTGTATCTTGTGATCCATAAAATGGGGATAAAGTCTGACCACACTCCCTGAGAGGAGAGCATTATTAAAATAATTTTCTTTCTCAGTGCTTTGGGGTCAACGCAAATGCCATGTGAACGTGACCTGCTTTTAAGCTTGAAAAGTAAGCCGGTTCACTGCTGACTTCCAGAGCAATCACTGCTGACAGAATACCATCGACTGACAGAGATGTGGCCAAATTGAGTTCAGGGCAGGTTACAGCAATTGAAGTGCTTCTCTGACAGCTTACAGAGCAGGTGCTCTCTCAACACCCTGTCTACGCCGGTGGTACTATTGATGAGACGAAACAGGAGTGACAGCTCAATGCTCACTTACAATACACTGCTCCGATCCCGACACAGCTGCAGAAAGTCTCCTTGTCCACCAAGCATGTAGTGAGAGATGTGAACCCAACACATCTCCTGTTTTTCCTAACCACAGGTGGAAGTGCTTAGAAAAGCCGAGCATTACCACTGGGAGAGCTTTTGAATAACCTGGGATGGCAATTTAACGTCCTTCTTCTCTTGGCTATGATGTAACCTGTGGCTTCGGGAGTACACTGAGGCTTCTCAGCTGGTGGGGGGACCTTTGGGAGACCTCTTGAACCTTAACAACTCTGCCCAGATGTGTTGTAAGCCCAGGAATTCCCCCTGTGATGGCTGCTTTGATGAGCCAGGCTGAGGGGTGCGATGCAATCAGCTGCTCCTGGGCAGAGGCCTATGCTGTACCAGCACCATTACAACCGGTAATGATTTATTCCTGTTCTGTCTTGCAAGGAGTCTGGTCAATTGCAGGGACTATGAAAACTGCCTTCCTCCTGGTCTCCTACTGGTTGTCCCTTGTGTGGTGCTGCATCTTACGGTGAGTTGTTATTTTTTGTCTGTTATTGCAGTGATCACTACTGTGGAATATAGCTATGAAATGCAAGAAGTGCAAGTACTGCTTGAACTCACTTGTGATTGTTTTCAGTAGAAGAATCCCTGGAAAAATGAATTTGGCATGCTGGTTATGCAGAAGACATCAGACATCTTCTTACTAGCTGTTTTACTGAGAAAAGATCTGGCAGGAATTAGGACAGTCTCTATTGAGCCATTATTTTACGGTTCTGCTCTCCACTGTTGGTCATTTTAAAAGATGTAAACAGAAAAGGAAAAAATGACTTCCTTTCCTCTTTCTACCCTCACTATACAAACCCCTTTTGTTGGGGTGATAGGTGGGAACCTTGAGCTTTAAACTCTTTCCAATGGAAAGCAAATGTGAAATTTGTTTCCCATGTGTCACTTTGCTAAGACTGGCACTAGACAGAAAAGGAGACAAAGTACGCATAGCAGAAAAATATTTTCCTTCTCTATGACTGGAGCTATTTGTGCAAAATAGGGGCATAATTTTTCTCTCTGCTTTTGACTCTTAGGATGCAAGGCTGGGGTGAGGGGGGGAGTCAACTGCCTGAACTAATTCTCCTCAGAGAGAATTAGTAATTTTACAGAGAATGAATAATTTTTCCCCTTATCCTTTTTCATAGTGCCAACAGCAAAAAAAAAAAAATAGTATGGGAGCTAAAAATACTTATTTTTTTTCTTCTGGTCATCCTCATCTGGTCTATCACAGCACTCAAGGGAATTGCAGCCTTGCAGATGGATCTTTCATAAGCCAAGCAGGATGGGTCAGGGGGTGACTTTGGCTGGGAGTGTCCAGCAGCGGAGTGTCCCCTGCTGCTTGCCCAAGGCGAGACCACATGGTCCAGGATGGGAAATGAAAGACCCCACCACGCACAGCCAGTAAAGGAGTTCAAGCTGGCTTCTGACCCTCACATGAGCCGCTGATGAACAGTTTTCATCTGCCGCCTTCCTGCACTTGCTACCAGTATTTCACATCTCACTTATTGCATCAATTTTCCCTTCCTTCTAGGCTTGCTGCCAAGCCAGGGCAGGTGATCTGGAGGATCTGTCGTAGAGCAGAGTGTTTTGCTTGCAGACAGGAGTTGAACAGCTCCCTATCCTGAAAGGTGAGGGACCATCATCGCATTTCCTGCCTCCTTCAGCCACTGTTGGGTGGGCCTTTCCCTGAAGGTGGGCTACAGCCAAAAATGTCTGAAAGCTCTTGGCACAGGTTCAGTGGTTGACTTCTAAAACCTCATACCTGCATCAGAAAACAGAAGATAAATAACTCTGTGGCTTCTTCTGGAACACACAGAAGAGCTTGGGACTCTTGACTGGATTGCAAGCCAGTCTTGTGAAATTCATGCTGTTTAGTGAAAAATATTGGATGGCTCCAGTTTGTGATGCTGATTGAGAAAAGTCATGGGATTGGTGTTGATTTTTCAAAGCACATACCTCTTGTTCTGGCTCAGTTCTCAGGAAGGTCTCTGGGTTGAAATCAGACAGCAGTCACCCATCTTGTGTGAGTAGCTCACTGATACAGAATTCATTAAAATATAAGGTTATTCCTCATTCCCCTGGCCAGTCACATATGTAAGATGTCCACCACCCTTCACAGCCTAGACCATTTATCCAAACATTTACAAGTTTAATTCTTGTGTGGCTCATCCAGCGTGGCAGTACAAGGTGGATGGATCTGGCACAGGCAGGGTGGGAGAACTGTCATGACACCCCCACGAGCGTGTCCAGATGGACCAGTCCCCAGTGTTCCTGGCATGGAAGGGTGAGGAATCCAGCTTCCCTTTACGTGAAGGTTCCTGTGCCTTGCATTGGTTCCATAAAGCACCTTCAGGTTCTCAGGAAAGAGTTTCAACCCCTTTGAGATTCACCAGTGATAGCATAGGAAAGAAATCCCACTAGGTTTTGCTTGCATGGAAAGGTATTTGGAAGTTGATCAGAATTAATTTCCTGACCATGTAATTGCAGAAACGGGTGAGCCTATGTGTGTCATCCAGGTAAGGCCACATTGTTCTTTAATTCCTGTCTGTGAGGGGCTGCAGCCCCGTGGCAGGAAGAGCCAGGGACTCTCCTGCTGCTTGAAGCAGGTGATATGTCTGTCTTTTCTAGGCCCTTTCTTTTCACAACCCATATTTTCTTTACCCAAGTGTAAAAAAAAAAAATACTCAACAGCCCCAAAATGAAAACAACAACCCCTAATCTTCTCCCTGGAAACAGGCAAATACACGGGAAAAATAAATAAGTGAAAAGCAACCAAAGCAGCCTTTCTGGAGACTGATTTCTAACGCCACCAACAAAAAGTCAGCAGTGACACCCATTCTCACACAGATAGGGATGGTGCCAGGCTGAACCCACAGCCTTACATTTCATCTCAGCTCTGCTGTAGACAGGAGTGTCACAAGAGAGAAGGGCTGGGTGGATGAGGCAAGTGGTGCTGCTGGTCACCTGCAATGAGAGCGTGCACCCAATTTGGGTGAGAACCTGCCCCCTGATCGTACCACAGCCTGCGTGCCACTGCTGTTACCTGCCAGCTCCTGCCTCCCACCCCAGGTATGCTGCGGAGGTTGGCATTGCCACAATCATTGTTACTCTCTCCCTTTTCACTCAAGGGACTTTCACACACCCTGTTGCCCACCTGAGGGTATTGTAAAATACCTGCTGCTAAAATACAACTGGGAAAACAATAAATCCCTTGGCAAAAGCCCTCTGCACTTTTCCTTCCCCTGTACCCGGTCCATTAGCATCCCTTCCTCCTACAGCAGCTTTGCAATCCGCCCCAAAATGCAGAATAGTTGAGTCATTTGGGACCGACAGGGGCACCAACCTTTCCAGCAAAGGCTGTTTCCCATGAAGACCGCTGAGGCACGCTTGGAGGGACCCCTGGTGTTTCTGGCTCTGCTGTGCTTGAGAACTGCAGCAATGTAATGTGACAAAACCTAAAGAGAATGGGCTTGATGCCATGGAACGCTTTACAAGCCAAAACCAGCCCAACTTGTCCGATCCTTCCCATGTCTGGGAAGGCAATTCCCCTGCGTGCTTGTGCAGAAGCAAACCCAGCTGAAACAGAAACCCCGCTGTATGGGCACAGGGGCACCCTCTGCCCGAGAGTCCTCCTGCCACCCTCCGTGACATCCTGACCATATGGTGCAGGAAGGCCGGGACCCAGTGCCAGACCACAGTGTGTCCCCCTGGCTGTGCCTACACCATGCTGGTGATGTTTGTGGAGGAGCAGGCCTAGGTGGGTCCCGGGAGACATTAAGAAGCTGTGATGAATCACAGAATCACAGCATGTTAGGGATTGGAAGGGACCTCGAAAGATCATCCAGTCCAATCCCCATGCCAGAGCAGGAACACCTAGATGAGGCTACACAGAAATGTGTCTGGGTGGGGTTTGAATGTCTCCAGAGAGGGAGACTCCAAAACCTCCCTGGGCAGCCTCTTCCAGTGTTCTGTTACCTTCACTGAGAAGAAGTTTCTTCTCAAATTTAAGTGGAACCTCTTGTGTTCCAATTTGAACCCATTGCCCCTTCTCCTATCATTGGTTGTCACCGAGAAAAGCCTGGCTCCATCCTCATGACACTCACCCTTTCCATATTTATAAGCATTAATGAGGTCACCCCTCAGTCTCCTCTTCTCCAGGCTAAAGAGACCCAGCTCCCTCAGCCTTTCCTCATAAGGGAGATGCTCCACTCCCTTCATCATCTTTGTTGTCCTACGCTGGACCCTCTCCAGCAGTTCCCTGTTCTTCTTGAACTGAGGGGCCCAGAACTGGACACAATATTCCAGGTGTGGTCTCACCAGGGCAGAGTAGAGGGGAAGGAAAACCTCTCTCGATCTACTAACCACCCCCCTTCTAACACACCCCAGGATGCCGTTGGCCTTCCTGGCCACAAGGGCACAGTGCTGGCTCATGGTCATCCTGCTGTCCACCAGGACCCCCAGCTCCCTTTCCCCTACACTGCTCTCTAATAGGTTATTCTTCACTTATACTGGACCCTGGGGTTGTTCCTTCCCAGATGCAAGACTCTACATCCTGCCTGAGCATCCTTCCCCTCCTGCCTTTGTTCCCGGCAGATTTTCCCCTCATCTCATGCTCAGTCACCACCAATTTCCTGCTTCTGTGTGCTCAGCAGCCTCCTGCCCCTCGCCTGCAGTGTTTCTTGCTGCCTGGCTGCTCCTTTACTGCCCTGGGTGAGTTTCTGACCCTTCTGGAGGTGACGGCCGACCCCAGGGTGATGCCGTTGGTATGGGCACTACCAGTTATTTCAAGTTTGGAATCTGACACCATGGATGTGCACATTCACCAGCAGCCTTGGCAAGTGCAGATGGATTACAGGTGCAAATATATGGGCTTCTTCTTCCGGACTCTGAGATAAGGGACAGGTGCCCACCTCTCTTTTAGCTGTTCTTAATAATAAAAGCGCTTTTTCACCCATCCTAGACATCATTTGGTGCTCCTGACATTTCACGCCTATACATCTTTTCTTCCTTCTGCCTGCATCACAACCCACCCTCCCACTAATTCTGCTTTGTGCCAAAATATTTGTCTCTCAGGTAGTCAGCAGGTTCACGCCCTCAGTGCGCCAGCAGCCCTGCAAACAGCGAGAGAGATGTGCTTAGAGAAAAGACCGGCTCCATTTTGGCAGGTCTCAGGTGCCCTGTGTGCACAAAAGCTGCTGGTGAGGGAGGCATCATGCCAAGAATTAGTGACGGGAAAGAAGGAAACAAAGTCATGTTTTTGTGCAACATATCACTTTTCATTGTGAGCACTTGTGAGAGGGCAGGTGGGCAAGAGCCTACAAAGCCCTTTGGAGGAGGTGCTGTGGGGACTGGTGGCAGGGATTGCTGCTCTCCTGCTCTTCTCATTCATCGCGCCTCTGTTTTCCCACTCCCTCTATAATTTTTTTTCCCTCAGTTAATTTTGTGCTTATTCAGCTCTTCTTGACAGGAGCTCAGGCTGCAGACTTAACAGGACCCGCTAGTGCTGGTGGAGAACCACGCTGATCTTTTCTTCTGTTGGTTTTATCCTTTCCCTTCTTCTCAGTCCAATTTGCCTGACAATACCCACGTATCAGCAACAGAAAACCCATCTTTTTGGTGACAGCTCTTAGCTCCTGTCATCACCTGGTCCCCCGGTGGCTGCTGGGACCTGTCAGTAGTTCTGCAAAGACAGATTCAATCAGGGAGAAAAGTTCAGGAGAGGTCTTGCCCAAATCCTGGTGGGATTTGGGAATGGGGAGTCCCCCGTGGGCTCTGGTCACAGTCCCAGCCCCGTGCTGGTGGCGATGTAGAGGTCGGGACTGAGCCATGGCTTGGATGCAGGGGTTTTGCCACAGCTGAGGGGACTCCTGTCCTTGCCCCATGCCTCGCAGTGCCAGCTGTACCTGACCCCATGTCGGGATCCATTCATGCTTTGGGGGACACTATGAGAAGCGAGAACTGTCACCTTGATTTCTTTGTGGGTGGCTGAGAGTTTCCCAAAACCCCAGGGTTTTTCTCTTTGTCTGACGATACTGTACCAGGTGCATCCTGGGGACACCATGGTGGGCAATGAAACTGTGTCCCACAAATTCCCTCCCTTCTCCCTCCTGTCCACAACTTACAACAGAGCTGTGCACATCGCCCTGTTCATCATTCCTTAGACGCGAGGAGGGGACGGGGACACGTGAGTGGGATGAAGTTTCACACCTCCATTCCTAAGACCACACAAAAGAGGTGCCGACCCAAACAGCTCGTGAGCTGCTGATGCAACCATCACAGAGGCAGCCAGCACAAAATGTGGAGGTGTGGGGACAAAATCCTGCCTGCTCAGATGCAGGGCTGGGGTGGCCGAGGAGCTCCAGGAGCTGAGCTGCTGCTCCTCCGCATCCCCACCTGCCCCCTTGGCCAGTTCCTGCTCCTCTGGCAGCAGCTACAGGCCAGGTCACCGGAGGGGAGCTGCTGCCCAAAAGCAGTTTCTCTTCACTTCTGCTGTACCAGAGCAGTGGCCACAGGATGGAAGCAGCTCCTCCTAGCAGCTAGACAACAGCAGAGCAAGTTTGTCAGGCTTTTTTATTTTATTTATTGGTAATTTTAGCTGTGACATCACTTATGAATTTGAATACTTAAGTTTAAATCATCTTTTTAACAATAAGTGCAAAGCTTATTTCCCACAGAATCTCCCTTGTGTTCTTTGCTTAAAAACTCTTGCTTAAAATGCCCTTTGGCTGTTATTAATTACATCCAGAGTTTTCTAAACAACTTAATCTGAGGAAATCAGAGTTTGCAGGGAGGGCCAAGATTTAATACATCTGAGAGCAATATTCCCATCCCTTTTAAACATAATGAATTTGCATTGATTCTTACAGCAGTTTGAAAACAACATGCAAGCTGTGCAGCAGAGCCTAAAAATACACAGCAGTGAAGCCAAGTAAATCAGCTTCTGTGAGCTTTGCCCTTTCCCTGCCTCCTAGGAAGGGCTGGGTTGCAAGGCTTGCAAACACAGGTGTGGGCAGAAGGGCACAACAACAGTCCGCTGTATTTTATATAGGCAGAAGGACACTAATTGTCCTCTTTATTTCAAAAGCACACCGTCACCATGGTGTTAGATACTGTCACCAGCCATTAGAAAGGGGCTTCTTTTTCTGCTCTCAAGCCACCCTGCTTGGTGCATTTGCTTTCAATGCATCAAAGAGTCCTTCATATCTGATGCGTGAGCAATCAAATGGTCTGACTAGCACCCAAAATAGGGCCAAACCCATTATTTTATCAAGAAAATCTATTTAAAACTGAAGTGAAAGGTGTTTGTTCACCTGTCTGAAAACACTGTTTTTTCAAAACAAGTATGTAAGGTCTCCCGTAGGATAGCATGCGAGGCTGCTGCAAGGGTGTCACTATTTAATGTTACTCTTGCAGCAGAAATTACAGTTTCGGCTTCTTCAAAGGAGGGGAATCAGCACCCCAGCTTCTCTGAGATACAGAAATCAGCATGTTATCCCGCAGAGCTGTTGGCATTGTAGCAGGGGAGTCTCCATCTATATATTCTCTGGGCTATAAAGATGTCACAGGCAACATGTTTATGATGTTTATTTCTGAGCAAAGCAGTCCCCTGGGGTTTGCAGCCCGCAACCACTGTCAGAGGTCAATGAGGTGGTGGCTCCAGCAGGCACGTATCCAGCACGATGCTGTTGAAGAGGCCCATGTGGTTTCTTGGTGGCTTTTCTTCATCTGTGTCAGGCCAAGGAAAACTCTGGACAGGTACAAGCACACACCCAGGGCTTTTGTGACACTCACCTATTTCACTATTTCAGCTCATTTGCTTCCCTTTCTTTTTTCTCCCTGATCTTAACACAGAGTGAGTTGAACAGAATGTTAGCTTGTGAAAGGAGAAGGTCACCATCAAGACTTCTTCCTTCAAATCTCTTGCTACCTTCAAGGGAAAAATGTGCAGGCAGGTTTGTGGTACTGGTGGCACCCAGCTCTCACAGCATCCACCCCGCAGCACACTGCTATCTGTGCTGCTCTGCTGGGGCTGGTGTCACCAGATACTGCTGGGGACACTGGCAGCTGATGCTCTCCAAAGCCACCCATGGTTGGGTATGGATGAACTCATCCTCAAGCTTCTCCTCCTCTCCTCTCCTCTCCTCTCCTCTCCTCTCCTCTCCTCTCCTCTCCTCTCCTCTCCTCTCCTCTCCTCTCCTCTCCTCTCCTCTCCTCTCCTCTCCTCTCCTCCTTCCTCTCCTCCTTCCTCTCCTCCTTCCTCTCCTCCTTCCTCTCCTCTCCTCCTTCCTCTCCTCTCCTCCTTCCTCTCCTCTCCTCCTTCCTCTCCTCTCCTCCTTCCTCTCCTCTCCTCCTTCCTCTCCTCTCCTCCTTCCTCTCCTCTCCTCCTTCCTCTCCTCTCCTCCTTCCTCTCCTCTCCTCCTTCCTCTCCTCTCCTCCTTCCTCTCCTCTCCTCCTTCCTCTCCTCTCCTCCTTCCTCTCCTCTCCTCCTTCCTCTCCTCTCCTCCTTCCTCTCCTCTCCTCCTTCCTCTCCTCTCCTCCTTCCTCTCCTCTCCTCCTTCCTCTCCTCTCCTCCTTCCTCTCCTCTCCTCCTTCCTCTCCTCTCCTCCTTCCTCTCCTCTCCTCCTTCCTCTCCTCTCCTCCTTCCTCTCCTCTCCTCCTTCCTCTCCTCTCCTCCTTCCTCTCCTCTCCTCCTTCCTCTCCTCTCCTCCTTCCTCTCCTCTCCTCCTTCCTCTCCTCTCCTCCTTCCTCTCCTCTCCTCCTTCCTCTCCTCTCCTCCTTCCTCTCCTCTCCTCCTTCTCTTCCCATAAGGATCTAGCCGGCGCAGGCCAGCAGGCTTCCCCACCAAGCCAGATCCCATTTATCACACCGACAGCAGCTGGTTGACATGACAACAGCTTTTCCCAGCACTGGAAACAGTGTTTCCCATTGCCCATCTTTCATTCCTGTAATCCCGAGAGGGGGTTTTTGCTCTGTTTTTGTTTTATTTTCCTCTTGAGGAAGAAATAAACACATTGTTCAGTTTCCTGCTTGGAGCAAAGTGGCTGAGTCAGGAACAAAACCCCCTCTGAGCCCCTGCTCGGGGTGAAGGTGAGGGGTGGGCAGTGCAGGGTGGCTGTGGACTGTTGCTTCAGTTCCTTCTGCTCCTAAATTCACTTTTCTGTGCTCTTCAGACAGGACTCTACACAGTTGGTGATCGTTCCTCCTCTTATGCTCCCTGCCTTCTGCCAGTTTTTCCTTGACCTCTCAAACCTGGAAAGCTCTGCACAGCTGCAGCCACTGCCAGCAGCCAGCCAGCTCTGTGAACACCGCTTTCCAACCAGCCCTCTGGGGTCTTTTTCTCCCTCTGAGCCTTTGTGCATCTCAATTTTTCCAGTAAAGGCCCCTTGTCTCCCTCACAGACCATGAGCTTTGCCCAGTCCCCAGCGTGTTGCAGGGTTGACACCTTGGGGACCCTCCATCCCCTTGCTGGCTCCAGGGAAGGCAACAGCTGCTGTGGCTGGAACCTTGGCCAGGAGGGATGTTTGCTGGCTTTGGAGGTGACCAAATTTCAGTCTGCTTCTTTTGGAGGGGCCTTAACCCTGCTGGCTCTTACACATTTTGGCTGTGTGTGTCACAGTGCACACGCATGCTGGTGCAGGTGATGCTGTGAGGGAGCTGCATCATCTGTGGATGTGTTCCTCTCTGGCAGTCTTTAGAGGGGACATTGATGGCTGGAAGAGGCAGGGCACGGCAGCCAAACCATTGCAATCACATCTGTTTCTCCTCTTGAGAAACTTCAGGCTGAGATGAATGGCTTCAGCCCACAGAGGGATGCAAGCAAAGGGGTTGGAGACAAGTATCTTTTAAAACATTAACTCACAGCATTTGAGGAAAAAAGGGCAAACAATCTCATAGGTCCATGACCCGAGGGACTGCAGGCAGCAATATTGGTCCTGCAGCACACCAGAAATCCCCCAAATATCCCAGGAAATTTCTTTGGCAGGTTTTGAAGCACTGAGCTCAGTGTCACCCCCTTTCCCTGGCTGTTCATTCTCAGCTTTGAGATGTCCCAAGCATTCATGTAGTCAAACAGCTCATGACATCCTGCCTTCCAGTTTTTCATCTGGTTTATTTTGCATCCCCTGCTTGAGCACTTCATGTCATTCGGCCAGCAGCCAGGCAGGGCCAGGGCAGGGGCAATGTAAGGATGGGAGGGAGCAAGTGGGGACACCCTCACCCGGATATAATCCTCACTGAAGCCTTTAATGAGCCAGTGGAGGGAGCAAATGTGGCAAAAAAAAAGCTTTTATATTTGTTCTTCTAAAGCTCTGCTTAATTTTATTTTATATTTTTTCTAAATTCTACCTACTTGAATTGGTTCCACATGGAGTCAGGCAGCAGTGTTCCCAAGGGTGGCACAAAGGTGGTCAGCAGGGTGGCTTCTCTCAGTGGCAGAGCTCTCCCACCAAGAGGGAGAGGCTGGAGGACCACAACTGGCAAGCCAGTTTATGAGACAAACGCTAATATTTTCATCACTAACCAAACTTCCTACCTGCACACCAATGGACATCAGCACCATCAAGCCTTCGCAGCTTCATTTTCCCCTGCCCCATCCAACAGAAATCGACTGTCAAATGCAACTCTTTGAGTGGTGAAAACATAATAAAACACGCAGGTCCTCAAATGCAAGGACAGGGGACGGAGAGGATAGACAACAACAGCCTGGAGGTCTTTTCCTGGCCATGGGCAAGTTTAGGCCTGAAGCACCTCTTCTCCCCAAACAGTGCATGACTCAGATCGGCTCTTCCTGGGCTTTGCTTGACGCAATCGTGCCTGGAGAAATCGGAAACGGCTGGGGCTGTGAGGACTGAACTTTATTAGGACCTCTTGGCAAGTTTCCCACTCAAACAAGGCATGTAGGCAAGGGCTGGCTGAGTCACGGCTGCGGGAGAGGCTGCAGCCGGCAGATAAAAGGTCTGCATCACCAGGAGCTGTCAGAATGAGGGTTAAATTAAGTGTAAGAGAGACATGTTGTGCTGAAGGCTCAATTTACTGTTCATTTTCACCATGAAAGCTCACACTCATGCTTTTACTATGGCCCCTGCTTTTTAACTGAGCTCTATCACCAGCTGTTTAGCAGCAATATCTGCCTGGGGTTCAGCTCACATCCACGTGTGGGCAGCTCTTTCAGGGCTGTGGTTGAAGCAGGCGGTGAACTTCAAAAGGACAACCACATGCAACAACCTATTTCACTGACTGAGTAAGCAGAGCTCAGGCTGCAGGAGGCTCTGAAGCAGTAGCATCTGTCAGCTATGGGGCTAGTGGGAAGTCCAAAGCCGTGTAAAAGGAAGCTGAACTGCAAGAAGAATCAGGATCTGTGGCTGTGATTTGTGGAAGAGGGTTTTCTTAGAGCGTAACACTGCGGGTGCCATCCATTTCTGGGAATTTTTGGTTTTGCAAAGCAAATTTACCAGTGAAATCCTGTGCAATGAATGTTTCCCTGTTGCTCTTGGAAACTTTTATCTTTCACCACTTCTTTCTGCCTATTGCTCATTAGTCCCCTCCATGTCACACAGAGCTCCAGGTGGTCTTGATGAACTCATTTCCCCTCCCTCAGATTCCTCCTGAATGTTGCTGCAGCTGGCAGCTCACACAGCTGCTCCTTCGTTATCACCAGAAACTCTCAAGGAAACCAGCTTGCTAAGACCTGAGTTTCTGACACAGAGGAAAAAAATTGAAGTTGATAAAGGGCACTTTCCTAACCACTTTTCCTTATCATTAAGTAGAGAAACAAAACGGGGGCAGAAAAAGGCTCTCCTACTTTTCTTTCTATGTGAAGATTATCTCTGAACACAGGAACAGACCAGGTCAGTGGAACAAAGTGGGGCAACCATGCAGCCAGGTCTCCTTTGGCACATTTGCTTTTCCCACTTCAAATGGTCATCTGGGTGGCCTGTGAGCATTTCTCTGGGGTTTCCAGCCCTGAGGAGGCTTCAGGACATATGGAAACACCAGCACATCCACGGACTGCAGAGTGCCTGGTGCTCAGCTGCTCTGCTGGGGAAGGGCAGGCGGGACCAGGGGATCCCAGTGCTCACACATCCAGGCAGGACTGGTCACACTCATGGCTGGCCACCTGAACCCCAAGGGCTGCACTTTCCTGAAGGGCTTTTTGTGGTAACACCCATTTAAAAAGATCTAGCTCTCTTCTCCTCCTACCATATTGGTTTTTTTACCCTATATCAGTTCCCCGATGGGGTTCAACACTTGGCTCTATCACCCATAGTGCTGGCACTGCAGAGGTAACAGTGTGCTGAGCTGCAGCTGAAAGAAGGAACAGCTGGAGATGTAAGGGGAAGCAATGACTTCATGAGCACCAGCATTGCTAGTGAGGACCATGGATCAGGAGATCATGGCCTCAGACTTCTGTCCAGAGATCTACTGCACAGGCTATAGAAATAAAGCCACAGAGCTGGATCTTTTTCCCCTGAGGACTCCTGTTGCCAAGCCCTTCGCCAACACCCCCTCGGGTGGCTCTGCTGCTGGGGACACCCTTCTGCAGAGCAGGGAGATGGAGCTCATGCCACTGGATCGTAGAACCCCGCTCACAGCAAATCCAAAACACAAATAAGCATGGACCGAGACAGCCTGACCTCTCTGACTTCTATGTTTTCCTTCTTTTTATCACTAATGAAACAGCTCTCAAGCTGGCAAATATAATAACACTCTGTCTGTTTTGGACAGTGCCTGATTTTCTCAGGATATAGGTGTCCTAAATGCAAGAAAAGACACACAGCCACGTTTGTTCCTGCCGATTCTGACCGAGGCTTTATCCAGCTACTTCCATGGTCACATTTTCAGTGGCAAGCGCAAACCCCATCATTGATTCACTGGTGTTACAGACTCATCATCAGCAGCAATAAGAGAGGTGGGTGGTCAGAGAGGACGTAGATGTTCTTCCTCCACCCCACAAGCCATCCTGCTGTATAACCTTGGTCCTTTTATATTGTTACCTCTGCCACAAACCTAAAAGGATAGCTAGATATTACAGCTTTCAGGAGGTACACATGGCTCCTCCAGTGCCTCACTAGTTACATTGCTGCTGACAAGGCAAGATGAATGAGGCTGGATCTCATTATGAGAGGCACAGGGAGGAATACTAATAGCTGAGTGTACCTGACCCTTCCTCTTATCAAGTCTTGTTTAAAGTTGCTGATAACATTGACAAGTGGTATGGGTGGAAAGTTTCTGTCTTGGGAGTCTGCCTGTGGCCTGTGTTGTCTCAGGAAAATTTCAGCTAAAACAACTCAGCTATTTCTCCAAACCTGACTAAGGGAACCAAGCTTTGTTAAAGCAAACCACATTCTCCTTCGTTAAGATTTTCAAACACAGCTACGCCCTGAAGCAGGGACTTCAGAAGTGAGGCTGGTCTGTCTACCTCTGCTCCATGCCTGTTGAGATGATAAGCCTTAAAAAAAAAAGCAATAGAGCATGTCCCTCTTGATTCCTATATCTCCCTTGGCACGGGCAGGCGATGCCCCCAAAGCACATGCCATCCTCAAATGGAGCAGAGCTTTTCTCCTTGGTGTAGGATACTGTTATGTTCCTGGTAATATTTTACCTGTTTTATGTATTATTGTAATTATGATATAGTATTTTAATAATAATAATAATAATAATGATGATGATGATGATGTTGGGAGAGAGACTGTCCCTGGTGCATTCAGGGCTCCCAATGCTTGCGTTCAAGTGTAGGTGCTGGGTGTATGCTGGCAGGGCATAGAGGGGTTAAAGCAAAAATCATGAGGTGTGGGGAAAAAATCAGTGGTAGAAATTTGAGGGGCAGAGGATAATATACAGGATCTGAAGAGAGGGAAGGATGTGGCTTAGGAAAACAAGGGTGGTGCAGGACTTGGTGGCAAAACAAGAGGATTATAGCCTGTCTCCATGTGCTTTGCTAATTGATAGGGCACTGCAGTTCATCTCCCCACCCTGTGTCGGCTGAAGCAGTCCAGAGCCTTCTTCAGCGTATCAGCAGCGCTGTCACCCCGGGGGCTGCTGTGTCGAGCAGAGAAAGAGCAGAGCACAGCCGGCACGGCACGTCTCCCCCGCCACCAAGGGCTGGGACGGGGCCAGCCGGGGAGGCTCTCATGAAAACAACACCCAGGCACGACTTCGAGCATCAATTTCTGCTATCTTGGATGGGACAGCAAGCGCTGGGCCCGCAGGCTTTGCCCAAAGAAAGATTGCAGATGCTGGGAGTTGCTGGGTCTCATACATCCATCTCATAAAGCACACCAAGGATTTTCCCAGATAAAAGGAAAAGGCACATCACTTGGCAGACGGTTATATCTACAAACACATGTGAACGAAAACATCCTGAGAGTGCTGCCCTTGAACCAAAATGCCCAAAAGCTCAAAAAACACAAACAGAAAGGAACAGATTGTGCTGCACTGGCGGCACGTTCCTATCGCCTGTCTCCTGCCTGCCTGCAACCACAGTCCAGCCCTGGCCCCGAGGCCCTGGGGAGAGGCCAGAGCTGAGCTGGACGCCTTGAGTGCAGGAACCAGGGGAGTGGGAGGGAGCAGAGCGATGGCGTGACACGGCTTGGCCCTGCTGGGGCCTGGCAGAGCAGGGCAGTGTGGGGACTCTCTGCCTGCCACTGTGCCGTGCCCTTTTAAAATTGCCATCCTGCTTTCCAACAGGAACCCCAGGCCTTCTTCATCAAAGCATAAACACAGAGCAAGAAGTGCTCATCAGTTGCACGTTTGTTTGGTTTAAGCCCAGAAGTTTATATAGTTTAAAACTTCCATGTTTCGCTGGTGCCCCCACAGCGTGCCCAGTAACTTGTATGTGACAGAGAGAAATAAGCAGCAGGGCACTTTAGCATGATCTAACAGCGGAGTTATTCCATCTGGGGTTCGGTTCATACTGAAAATACCAGCAGTTAATGTACTCGGAACATGGCGCAGCAGCTCTCTGCTTCCCTGCTCATGCAGGAATCAATGCTTCATGAGCTGAAGAGGACGCTCTCCCTCGCAGCATCTGTCCTGCTGGTCCAGTGACCAGCCTTGTTATACGCACTCATCCACCAGAGCGCAGTCATCAGTATACAGATATTTCTAGCCTTCATTTTAAAAATCCTCCATCAAAAAAAGAAAAAGTCCTCCTGGGACACCCAACTTTGACATCCGTTTTTTGACCATTAACCCGACTTAAAATTTCCGCATGTTTAAACGTTTGGTTTAGCTCTTGCTACAATTTTCTAACACAGTGCATAAATTTATAGACTATTCCTGTTTTTGTCTGCAGTTCTAACATTTTCTCCACTTGGACTGACCATGCTTTATCACATCCTTTAAAACCCCAGGACATTCCAGTGTAAAGAGAGCACTGTTGATGTGAAAAGTAGCAATATTTTCTCAGTTTCAGACGCCACATCTGTGCCAGACTCTTACCCAGATTGGACACTTTTTTTAAATCTGCACTTAAAGCTTATCAGGGAAAGGGGGAAACAAAATGAAACAAAAGAAAAGAAAGGAAAACAAAACAACAAAACAAAAAAAAAAGAAAGAGGAAAAAGAGGACCAATCCTTTCATAAGAAGACAAATCACTCTTGTCAAATTTATTTGCCTCCATAAGTGGAAGAAGTACTTTTTATAGGCTTTTTATTTTAGACATGGAAAATCATGATGTGTTTGTCCTCTGTGTGCAATGCCCAACAGTAGATTGTGCCATTCATTATATGCGTCATTTATTGTATGTGCCAGGTTTCTGTTCAATTTTAATTTACTGCTTCTGAGGGGTTTCAGCCTCTCCATTTCAGGAATTATTCAAATGAAACAGAGATTATTGTTGGTTCTTTCCATTTTAGGCAGCCACCACCACCATAATTTTTTGAGTTGCCCCCATATAAAAAAACCCGTAACAAGAGCACAGCTCACAGAGAACTCAATGTAGTATCTGGTACTTTTCCTCTTTCAACATAACCACTTGGAGGAAAGGTTTTGTTTGGTTTCTTAGGCTTCGTACAGCTACTTATTTTAGGTCAGTTTATTTAGTTTATGTTTTTGTTCCTTGTACTGAGCCAAAATTTTCCATTTCTCAAATTCACTTGAGTCCTCCTGGCTATCACGCTAGTACCACCGTAACCACTTTTCCTTCTTTAACATTTATATTCTCCAAAGTGTTGTGAATTATCATCACCATTCTCTTCTATATATATAGTTGTCATTTTATGAAATTATACATCCCATTTTAAAAAACATTTTAAAGCAAGGATTCACCAGGGAAAATTAAACACCCTTTTGAAGCCTTTCTGGGCTCAAGGCACCTGTACCCAATACTCAACATCCCCTCTAGATCAAATACTTTTGATCTTTGGCTTGCTGTTTGCCTCCTGGCAAAAGCATGGTCAGTCCCTGCCGGTCCTGGGCCTCTTGACAGATCCAGTGACAGCTCCTGTGACCCACCAAGGGACAAGCCAGCTCGATGCATAGCTCATGGTGATGGGCATGTTTCAGGTGCAACCACAGATGAGGATCAGAGGGTGTATGTTTCTACGGCAGCAAGTGATACCATGCCCAGCAAATAGAGAAGACCAGACATACAGCAACTGCAATTTGTGTGGCTCACATCACCCGCAGCTGGGCACTTTACTGGACAGCTGGGGCAGGAAAGACCTAATTTTTTGGAGTATCTGCATGTAGGCAGCACCATGTGAGGAGTGAAGGTCGCTACGGGACACAGCCTGAGCAGGGACCGTGAATGCCACAACCTCTGGCACCATCACCTGCCATAGAGCCAAACCAGGGTAAAGCTGATGAAGACATACCACAGGAGGCAAAGTCAGTAAGAGGGGATTTTCAACATCTCAGGGAGAAGATTGATGAACAATGGCTAAATATCACTCTATGGACACAGCAGTGAGAATAGGGGTGCTGGGAAACTGCTGACATCCATAGCAGGGGAGAGTGAACATGGGGTGTCCCAGACCCCACTGCCCAAATGCTGACAGATCCCAAAGATGAACTGCTATGGGAAGACTGAAGACATCTGGAACATGGTGGCACCAGAGAAGGTTTGATTTCTTCGCTACAGCAGAAATGGCAATAGAGATGCAGACAACGTCCAGGGGATAGATAATGCCCAACACACGAGATTGGACAGTATTAACCTAAGAGATGCTGTAAAGACTGGGTTGCTGTAGGGGGAAAAAAAAGAAAGAAAAAAAAAGTCACAAAATACAGATCTAATATTTTTTTTCTGTATGTTTGGGATAGAATCAAGTGGTGGAAAAATGTGTCAGTCAGTACATCTCTGTCTACATCTGTCACACTTTGTTTTTCTGCCAATGAAAGTAGCCTGGAAGAAGTCTTTGAAATTCCAGCCTGTACCTTTACTAACGCACCCCAGCAGTAGCAAGCATACCAAAATAAATACCCCTGCAGGCTACTATCCTATCTATGACAGAAACCAGCAAAAATTCAAGAGGACAGGATAATTTGCCCGCACAAGAAGTTATTTCTAGTCATGGGCTTTCTGAGGTTGCTCTGTGCCCTGAAACTAGTGGGATTTTATCCCTCACACATGAAAGAGAGAAAAAAAAAGTAACAACCTCAAATTATCCTCTTTTTCCACCCACCTCTAATCTTATTTAAGACGTAAGCTGAGTCCTGTTCTCAGTCATGGTTTGTGAAACTCTCACAAATTACATTATTCTGTAGTAAATACATTTCCTGTACACACATATCATTATTCTGTAATTAACACATCTCCTGTTACCCATTTCAAAATGAATCACTTTTCAGGTTCACCAAGTCCTCATTCAGTCTAACAGACAGAGCACCTTTATGGTCTTCAGTATTTCCTGTTCTTCTATTGTGCTCCCTTTTCTGAATGTCTCCATATAAACTAAAAAATCTCAGGGGGATGCAGCATAGCAGTCTCTCCCTCCCTTTAATCATATCTGTCATTCAATTCCCAGCCTAACCCCTTTCCCTAGTATCCAGTTTTTTGAAATGAGATCCCCCAGACATTTCAGGCAAAGCTGCCTCCTGACACTACACACCAGCACCACGCGTATTTCTGGAGAAATCAGCTCTGCAGAGAGCACTTTATCATCAGGCCCTTTAACCAGGCGTTTAAAACTGACTCTGACAAATGGCTCCCTGTGAGGAGAAAGAGCTGCGGAGTGTTGGCATCCAAGACGCTGAGCAGTCCCCGGCGCGAACCAACCGCCCACAGGAGCTTCTCTGATTTACGTGGGCTCCATCCATTAGACGAGCCCTGGCCAGGAGCCCATCACTCTTGCTACATTGCCAGCAGCTGGAACAGTGTTTGGTATCCGCTGGGCAGCTCTGCCACACAAGGATATTTTTCTTTGGGAACAAATTCAAATGGCTTCCTCCCCTCACTTTCAACGTTGTGCTGCAGCAGGGGCTTGGAAAAGTGGACAGAAGCTCCGGTGCAGCAGAGAGAAAGAGCTGGTCTGCATTCCCTTTTCCCTTTAGAAGTGAATGTAATTTCTACTTCCTTTGTTCGTGCTTCTATTCTCTCTCTTTTATTTTTTTTCCTGGGACACTCATTCCTGGATATGTTATTTCGTAGAAACACTGGGCCTGTCTGGGAGAGGCTTCTGCTGTGTTCCCTAGATAGAAATCATCCCTCATTCTTTTTTTCTTTTCATTTGATTCTTCTTTTCTCAGACATAAATCACAACAGTTTAATTTCCTTCCAGAGCTTTCCCTTCCACTGCTTTTAATATGTATTTTAAATAACATTTTAAAATGTTTATTATCACATTTGTAAATTTTGTTATTAAGGCTGGAAGGCTAAACATTGTGTTAACAAGCCCTGTCTACAAGACTAGGGAGAGTTTTGGAAATACCAGACATGGTGGCTGGTTTGAGGCAAACAGATAAAGGTAAACTGAGGCAAAAGAGGAGCTTGCAGTCACCTTGGTGAATACTCATCATACTCCACCACTGTGCCACACAATTTCTCTGTGGACCATCTTTGCCTGGGCACTGCCAAATTCCTGCTCCAGGGCCTATTTAATGCAGTCAAGTGATGTAAAGGTGATTGGCAACATCAAGATGCCAAAGAAACACTTTCCCAGTGGATGGCGATTATTTCCCTCTAATAATTTCTGCTCTTGTGGTCTGTTCTATTTGAAGTCTGCGGGGTCATGGAAGCGTCCAGTTTTTAGTGAGCCTGATGGATTTCTTGGACGGCATGGTCTCTGTCTAGCACCTCTTCCAGAGAGTGGGACCTCATGGTGCAGCTCCGTGGAGCTCCGAAAATAACTCCGAACTTTCCCAGCCTCTGCATGTGTTCCTTGGAGCTGCAGCCCTGCTGGATGAGTCAGCTCTTTCGGGATGACATCGCAGCTGAAATCAGACCCAGTCTTTGCAAAGAGAAATCCAAAGATCCTCTTGTACTCACTCCACGGGAAACATCTAATCAAAATAAAGATGTGAGTGTCACACACTTCCCCTGTCCATGCTGATTACTCACTTCCCTGGGGAGCCCCAGGGTTGCATGGGGATCAAATCTGCTCTTTCCAAATCCTCCAGCTGCACCTTCTCTAGCAATGAAAAAAGGCTGGAGAATGTAACTCTGTGTGGGTTCCAGCACCTCTTCCTTCTTCACAGCAAGCTGCTGAAAGAAGAGGCTCCATCCAAAAGCCAGGTCTGGTACCAGAAAACCCTTCCCATCTTCCTCAGCTGTTTGATTGCCACAGGCTGTGACTGCACACGACATGCCTCTGCAAAAGGGATTAACTGTAGCAACTGATGCAAATGCAACCATAAAAACCATAAAACCACAGGGATGGAGACCTCTTCTCCAGGTAGTCACGCATTTGTATCACTGGGATATTACTGACATATAGTCTCCATGTTTCACTTCACCTTTTGTTATTCAGCCTGAACACTAAGCAAGACTGGCCCACTAAATATAAAGGCCTTTTCAGAAAATTATCAGCTTTGCTGTCTTGCTTAATAATAAAAGCCTAGCAAAAGGGCACTCTGTCTATACAGTAAGTTGCCTCAGATGTTTCCACAACACTTTCAAGTCCAACATAATGAGACCTGTTGCCAGATAAGTAAAATCAGTGTGGAAATATTTAATCTTCACACATACTAGGACATGTGAGGCTTTGCACTGTTCTGAACACAGATGTTGAGATGCCTTCCTTGGCTCCTGAAGTGAGCAAAGAACTTTCCTTTGCTGTCAGGAGAGCAACCATGACTTCTTACTCCCAAGGGCTGGAAACACTCACTTCTTATCCTCTACTACTTTTATTCTTGTTTGGCTGATATGATTCTATGATTCTATGATACTTGTATCTGTCTTCCAAACACAGTTTTGTGATCAAATCACTGTAATTTAGCTATCACTTCAGAGCTGGCAGAGACTGTAGAGTCCTCCTCTCCATTTTCTGAAGTTCCTACTTCCTATTACAAGTCATTGTGTTGCATCTGTAGATCCCAAACATTTTGCAGTGGAAGGCCAGAGGCACAAGATCTGGTAGATAAGAATTTTGCCCAACATCACAGTGTGGCAGTGGAAGGAAGAAGCCTCCAAAGCATGTTGCCTAAGACGCTTTCTGATGTCTTATCCGCCCAATATGCAGGAGAATAGACCAATAGCCAAAGCTGTGGTGTAACATATAGTTAGAAAGGTAATATTTTTCACATCTGAAAAGCATTTCCCCTCAAGCTGTATGGGAAAGTCAGTGTCAGATTAGTGGTTTCATGTGTCATTGCCTGCTCCGCTGCACTGTGGGAACAGCCCCGGGAGCCAGTGAAACAGTACGAGGGAGTCAGGAGTCAGCCGAGGGGAATGGGCAGGAGATGGGGCTTGGGGACACACGGCAAACTGCCCTACCATAGCTCGCCTCTGATTCTAGGAAAGCTGCATTCATCGCTGGTGAGTCACATGCAGCTGGTCGATGTGAGTTTGGCTCCATCTATGGGAACCAGTAAAATACTACAATAACCCCAGAAATGAGCCGCTGCCTGTTCCGGTCCTTTCAGACCAAAAAATTATGGTCAACCTTCAACTTTTCTCATAAACCACAATGTATCTTTATCACTGCACTTTTGAAACAATGAATTCGTAAATTGTATTACTTACTACGGTAAACACTTTTCCACCCATGTGAATCACAAGTTAATAATTTCTGTATTCTTTGATAGTCAACAGTGCAATTATTAAGCTTGAACTCTGATACTAGCCCACACAATTTCTACATGCACTTACCACTTCCCTCCGCTTTTTTTTTCTTTTTTTTTTGTTTTTTTTTGGTTTTTTTTGTTTTTTTAATCAGAGATGTTTGTGTTTGGTGTTTCCCCAAAGGACATATTTTTTTTACAATTTCAATTGTTTTTCCTTTTCCTGTATGTTAATTTCTTCGAGCAGTTGAGCAAAGAAAATCCTCTCTTCTTGAAAAGGACAGATAGGAAGGTAGATTGCTAGTGCAGCAAAGTTTACATTAATAGAAATATGTTGGTGTTTACCACACTGAAACTGTTGACTCACTTCAAAACAGAAAATCCTTAGTAAGACAGGAAAAATGGTTGTCTCTAATGCTTTGAACACAGCCACTGAAATACCTTTCTAAGATGTTTTTGGCTTCTCCCAACTCCTTTCTCAAGAGGCACTTATATCGTGGAGATTATAGGACAGCCACCAGCTGCTGATGTGCAGGACACGGAAAATAAGAGCAAAACCATTTGAAGAACATAATTCAATTTATAAAGTGCAAGCAATTGGCCTCTCTGAAGGCAGGTTATCATGTCAGGCATTTCCTCTTGTTGCTTCTTGTTCTAGCTTGTCAGGACTTGATTAAACAAGGCTGAGAACTCACCATCACCTCCTAGTTTTACAACGCAACCCCAAACTCATTGCTGCCTTTAGAGCTGCCACAGGGGCTCCTGTGGTACCACCCTAGGTGGTTGCAGCAGCTGTACCATGTGCAGAAGGGTGATATCACGCTGCGTTCCATCAGGAGCCCAGTCTTCACTTTCTACAGTCCACTACTCCTCCTGTGTATTCAAACACACGTCTGAACTCCAGTACCCGCTTCTGCACACTCCTGTTCCTTTCCCTGCCCGTCCCAGTCAGGCACACCCTCCTCATCAACCTCTGCCCTGCAGCCTGAGAGCCAAGTGTAGGCTCTGGCTTGAGGCCACACACAGAAGCTGAGCTGATCAAGTGACTGACAGTGCTTGGTCTGCTGGAAGAGCTCATTCAGCCTCCACGCAGGCAATTACCGTCCGGCAGAAACCACCTACGTGCAAGTGCTTGCCAGAGCTGCTGGGGAAGAGGCACCACAGAGGTGGTTCCCCTTGCAGCCCAGGTCAGTGTCTGGCAGGAGCTGGCAACCACCCCTGTTTGGCCAAGTGCCTCTGGGAGGAGGTTCCTCAAGGCCCTGGAAAGCCCCTGCACACTGTCTCTTGTGCGCACATACATGAGCATCTGCTGCCGTGGCCTGTGGAAACCACTGGAAAACTCAGGATCTTGCTGAGTTGCTGAGAGGTATATAATTAGTCAGAAGCAGAGTTAGCAGAATTCATGACTTTAAAAAAAATGAAGCTGGAATAATTAGCTGTGCCAACCCGGTCCTTCCTCTGTCAGGAGACAATTTGTCCATCAGCCTAATGCCTAGACAATAAACATTATTAGGCATGTTCGGAGTTGTTGGGTCATTAAGGTTTCTTTAATAGCTTATGGTTTTAAGCAGAGTCATCTTTGGATGGCTGAAGGCCAACCAGCCTTTAAGGTTAAGCTTAGCATTGAGCCATTTTAAGAACTTGATCTTTAGAAACACTCTTAGGGACACCTTCTAGCTTTGTTCACTTTTGGAGTTTTTTTCCCCCATTTTTCCTGCTTTCCTTTAAAGAGAAAGGAAATCCAAATGCAAAACTGAATGCAATGCTAAGTCAGTGATGACAAAGACATCTGTATAAGATTCCAAGCTTAGCTGCTCGTAGTAGGCACCCAAAAGTAACTTGATTTTGTAATTATGCAGTTCAGTTCAGAACTGCAGTTAGAATTAGTACCACTGTAACTAGATTGAATTCTGCTATATTCTGTTGTACCTCACTGGTGTTTTCTTTGTTCAATATAAACATTCATCTAACATTAAATCAAATAAAAGCATTTAATATACTTGATCTGCTGCCTTTACCAATAGTGCAGACTGTCCTTATGCATCTGTTAATTGAATGGGAATTTAGTTCATTTGTTATAAGGCTTAAGGAAACTGAAAGCTACTGGAAAGAACAAAGAGGCTTTTGAAACTAAATAAAAAAAATATAGCTTGCATGTAATACGTGTTCTTCACTTTTCATTATTCCTGGTTAAGACAGAGCTTTTATGGCCAACCAGATTTTTTTCTTTCTATTTTTCTGTACTGTATATTCATCAAAGTTTATAAATATGTTTGGAACTTTAGAAGAATGTGTTCATAAATACTGAAACCAGTCAATAATATGTAAAGTATGTAAAGCGGCACAGAAATGAAGGGAAAGTCTTCCATCTCTTAAATGCTCATCTGATTGAAGGAAGATATAGCCTGGTGAGCAGGATGTTGGCTTGTGAATTGGAAATATGGGCATACCTGTGAGTTTTGCCATCAGTTCGCAGAATGTGCTTGGGCACATCATCTCTCCACCCATACTGTAAACAGATGTATTAACAGCTCTTCTAAGAAAAATATTTCAAGAACAAGCCCTGCACCATCCTAGCTGAAAGCAGCAATGTAAACCAGAAAGACATCCATGCTTCCTCATCCATTTGGAGCATTTATCTCAGATCCCTAAAGAGCTATTCTTAGAAAACATGGGAGAAAAGGAAGGTAAATATTCCCAAATTTATGTTAAACCTAAACCTCCCAGAATTACCATCATCCATGAGAACATTTCATGTTTTTTGACTTTACTCTTTCACTAAACTACCTCTGCAGGGCTAACTCTGTCAAAGAGCATGGAGAAGAACTACATTACATTACACCAAGATTTATGTGCATCACCAAAGCTGAACTGGATGCCTGGGAATGAAAAGCAAAGAACTGTAAATGTCAAGCTTAGAAACTAGGGTGAGATAGTGGCTGTCTGGCAGTAACTGGCTGTTTGGTTCTTCTTAACATTCTTGTATCATCAGGCTTCTTATAATGAATTTCATAGGTTAATTGTATCACAGTATCACAGTATGTTAGGGATTGGAAGGGACCTCAAAAGATCATCCAGTCCAATCCCCCTGCTGGAGCAGGAACGCCTAGGTGAGGTCGCACAGGAACATGTCCAGGCGGGTTTTGAATGTCTCCAGAGTAGGAGACTCCACAACCCCCCTGGGCAGCCTGTTCCAGTGTCTGTCACCCTTACTGAGAAGAAGTTTCTTCTCAAATTTAAGTGGAACCTCTTGTGTTCCAGCTTGATCCCATTACCCCTTGTCCTATCATTGTTTGCCACCGAGAAGAGCCTGGCTCCATCCTCATGGCACTCACCCTTTATATATTTATAAGCACTAATAAGGTCACCCCTCAGTCTCCTCTTCTCCAAGCTAAAGAGACCCAGCTCCCTCAGCCTTTCCTCATAAGGGAGATGCTCCACTCCCTTAATCATCTTAGTTGCCCTACGCTGGACTCTCTCCAGCAGTTCCCTGTCCTTCTGGAACTGAGGGGCCCAGAACTGGACACAATATTCCAGATGTGGTCTCACCAGGGCGGAGTAGAGGGGAAGGAGAACCTCTCTCGATCTACTAACCACCCCCCTTCTAATACACCCCAGGATGCCATTGGCCTTCCTGGCCACAAGGGCACAGTGCTGGCTCATGGTCATCCTGCTGTCCACATGGCACAAACATTTGTTGTTCCTAACGACTTCACATACATTGCTTTGCACTTGTATCGTGCTCTCTGGTTCTTTGACTACACAAGAGGATAAAGGCCAATATTGCCTTCTTTACAGCATTTGTTGTTTTACACCTTCCTTATGTCCCCTCTGTTTTCAAAGGCAGTCTTTTGTGGTTTTTTTCAGCTTAGCAGTGAGACAGCCTTTCACTGGGCATTGTTACAGCCCCTGTCATGATTCATAGCTGTAACGTCCTTTAAGATACAATAAGCAGGGCTGAGAACAATGTCGCAGGTAGAGGTTCACCAACTATTTATAACAACATTGTAACAGCCTAAGTATGATGCTCTGTCCTCCCTTTCCCGTATGTATGTCAGCATTCCTCTCTTTTCTCCACAATCTTGCCCCAGTTAGCCGAAGTTTTCACTATGGACATCTCACTCATTTGCAATTTATTTTTTTCTGGCTTCATATCAAATAAAGAAAAAGCATGTTTTCTCCAAGAAAACCACACTCCCTGGCCAGACACGTGGAAGTTTCTGCCACCGGAGGCCACACGTTGGGCAGCAATGGCGACATGGCACCCGCCTTCTTCCCGCCACCTCAGGGAGGAGCCTCCCGCTCCCGCACGGCCGGGCGCCCACCCCAAGGCGGGTGGCACGGGGCGGGCACGTCCCGGGCCGGGGGAGGCCGGGTGAGGGGGGGCCAGACCGGACCCCGCCCCCCCGCCTCACCGTGTCCTCTCAGGGCCTGGTGACCCCGATTGCCTCCCAGGCCTTCGCCGCGCCTTTTGGAAAAATACCCCCTTATGAACTAATACCGAATACAAATTAAATGTCAGCCGGCCCCGCGGCACACGGCGGCCACAAGGGCACCTCTGTCCCTTTAAGGGCGAGGACCCGCCCCCTCCCTGCCCCCGCCTTCCAGGGGACGCTCGCCCCCGCCCCTACACAGATGACATCATCCCTGCCTTTCGATTGGCTGTCCTCCCCATCAGACACTCGGTGCACGCCCCGTCCCCGCCCCCTCGGCCTGCCTCGGGCCCGTTAGCTTCCCCAGGTGCTCGAGATCCATTGGCCAGCCCCGCTGGCGCTCACCCGCTCCTCTCCGCTCTGATTGGCGAAGCTCGGCGCGTGTCGCGGAGGCAGGGCGGTGAGGGGCGGGCGCTTCCGCGGTTGCGAGGCGCCGGTCGGCGGTGGCGAGGCCGGGTCTCAGACTCGGGGCAAGCGCGTTCTCGGCGGGCGGCGGCGGCTCCGCCAGGGACGAGCGGCGTCGGAGCGAGATGGAGCCGTGACCAGGTGAGTCCGAAGCTCCAGCTCGGCCCGGAGCCGCGAAGCGACCTCTGCCGCCGGGGGCAAAGAAAGGGAGGGGGTGGGCGCGAGCCCGCCCGCAGGGACCCGCCCCCGTGCGGGTCTCGCGCTGCCGCCCAGACCTCTTCTCAGCGGCGGCCGTTGGTGCGGGGGGAGGAGGAAGGGGGCAGCGCGCGCCCCTGTCCCCCCAGCCCCGGCGGGGGCGAGGCGGTTTCCCGGCGCGGCTGGACAGCTCCGCTCCGCGGGGCCCCGGCCCGCCCCGAGGGCCCTCCCGCCGCCGGGGCACGGCCGCTCCCTCCGAAGCCCCCGCGGCGCTTTCCCCTCGGCCCCGTCTCGCTTCTGCGCCGCTCCAGCCCCTCCTTGCGTTCTCCTCCTGAGAGGGGCTCGGCGCGGCTTCCCGAGTCCTGAGCGCCCCGCCTTTAGTAGGTCGGCGGGGTTTTTTGCCTGTTGTTTTTTGCTTGTTTGTTTTCCCAGTGCTTTCTTTCCTCTCTTTCCGATTTTATAAGCCTGGTAGTGGTGACAGTAGTTTATAAGGGTTTGTGCAGCAGCCGTCCCCTGCCGTCCCCACCGCTCCGTGCACACACTGGATTGTATATTAAGTGAAGTTAATTTTCCTCACTGAAAAGATGCTTGTCCGTGCTATGGTGAGATGTGTATTTCAGGTAACATTCGTGTCTCCCAGCTGTCTGTCCAGTGGGGACTAGATCTCCCTCTCTGTGACTGTAAAATCTTGTTTCAAAGAGGGCTGTAATTTCACATGTCCCCTGATGAGAACTGTGACTATTTGCCTCATGTGTAAGTGGAAACACCCTCCTGAGACCTTTATGAACTGCATCTGTGTACTGCATCATGCAAACTGTTTGCTAACGTGGTTCTGTGTTGTTCTGTTTTACAAGATGAACCTTGAGTGAGCTGAATAAGGGGTTTCAGGTTTCCTGCTGCTTATAGCACTTCCTTTCTTGTACCATGCTTGTCCAGACAATATTAGGGTCTCTGCCATGAAGCTGCATTTTTCAAAAGAAAATGTATTTTGAAGGCATAAAAAAAATGTTTCAGTGTAAATCTGTAGCTGCTCTGCTGGATCGTATAAAACCAAAATGTGCTTTTTTATTTCTTGGTAGGATTTGAAGACACAGCTGTGCATATTTGGAATATATAACATGTAGCTATTCTGGGCTGAATATGTCTATCCCAATGTTTCTAGCGTGGGCATTGGTAAAATTCAGTATGCAATTCTGTCTTTATTTTAAATATGCATTTGACATCAGGGCTAGTCACCTATGGCTTAGCTGACGTATTGAAAGTGTGTTTTCTATTTGTGTGTTGGTTTTACTTTCAGGTTAATATCCAAACAGACTTTCAGCACTGATTTCAGAGCATATCTTGCTGCTTGAACAAGAGCCATCAATAGGCATTTGTAAAGACACTGTTAAAATCCATACTATAGAACTGCTAGAAACGTAATGCCTTTAAGGTCTTTGTAAGTATTGCTGAGAATACTTCAGTCATTTCTGAATATGAAAGTAGAGGGACACCCATTTGTTCCCATTTGCTGCAGTGATTAAATGAGTGATCTAATAGTTGTGATTAAGTAGACTCTATTATTAGATTTTAAAATAAGTGTATGATCTGAAGCTGACTGTGAGCTCCTTTTCTGTTCTTTAGATTTGTGCTTTCTGCTGAAAAGAGAAAGACTCAGGGCTAAAAGCAAATGCCATAAGCTTTTCACAAGTAGGCAAATTTGCACTTCTTAATTACCAGATATTAACTTACTGAGTCCATTTCAGTCCTTCATCTTTTTTAATTTAGATGCCAAATGTAATTTCAGGAAAAGAATGAAATATTACTAGTTATAGCTTCTTGGGCATCATATTGTTCCATACAGAATGTAAGTAGTGCTGTGTTTGTTAGTTCCAATGGTTGCAGAAGTGACTTTATTTCTATTTAATTAAGGTGATCCACTCAAACATCATGTGGGAGAAACCCCCCAAATCTTCAGGCAGGAAGCAGATAATGAACTTTTTCACAGACCCTTTCATCCTTGAACCTCCAGGTTAAATGTACATTCAGCCAATCAAAATACCCCTTAATTTAGTAATAATAATAATAAAAAGCCCTACTGGATTTCCTTCGCTGTTGAGCCATGATTATATTACTGTGTGGTATTTGATGGGGGGAAAAGGGCAGCTGTACTAGATAGAGAAGGATCAGAGCAAAAAAGGGTTTGAATGTTAGAGCAGAAAGCAGATAAATTCTCAGGATGTGCCAAAACATTATCACAAGACAAATTGTTACACTCATTTTGAATGTGCAAGGTGTCTCCATATCTGCTTTTTACCTCAGAAGCACAATTTATAGCGATTCCAAGAGTCTTCTGTCTTTACTCTCTATACTCAGCTGTCGTTCCTGTGTTGTAGATGATACAGTTGGGCTGTCTCAATGTCTGTTTACTTACTGATAACTCAGTATGATGATTAAGATCCCTTTTGAAGAGTACAGTTGATTTCCTCTGTGTAAAAAGAGGTAACATTTAGTAAATCTTATTACAGTTACACAATGCTGTTCCTTTAAAGATTTTTTTTTTTTAAATCAACCGTGTCCTGAGGGTCAATGTCTTTTCCTGAGAAACTGTTGAAGAGGAAGCAGAAAAAGCAACTGTTCAGCAGTCTGAAACCGTCAAACACCTACTCTGGGAAAGCCAAATCTAATTATTTCCTGCTGGACACATGGCTGAACGGAGACTGAAAACAGAGGATGTGGTTACACAGACGTTTCTTTTAGTGGTGGGGCTGTCTTAAACAGCTCATGTTCCCATCTGCCTTTTCTTTCTTCTTTTTTTTTTTTCCTCCCTCCTTTTTTCCTCCCCAGTGTGTGCTGTCACCTCAGTAGTGATGGTATGTCTGTGGGGCTGTATGTGGAGCCAGGTTAGAGACCCAATTTTTAATCTGTGGGTATTCTATTCCTCTCCTTCTCAGCCCCCAAAATAAAAGGTGGGGGAGGGCCGAAGGAATGCATAGCTGGAGTGGAGAGAGCACAGAAGCGGATTAGTAAGAGCTAAAGCTAAAGGGAACATTTTTGGAACCATAGTTAAACTGTTTCTATGATTCTTCTTTTATAGCGTGTGTCAGATGAAATGTATGAGTTTGTGCACATTCAGAAACTCATTCCTTTGTCAAATACTCTGTTCTGTCCTTCATGGACGTAATGTACGTGGTTAATGTGTAGATTTTACCTTCCCTCCTTTGACTGCTTTATGGAGTGCAAACACTGTTTAGTGGCTTCTTCAAGGGAAATGAATGGCATTTGGGTGAGGACAGTTTGCGTTACCAGGCTTAGGTATGCCACAGTGGTCAGTCAATGCCTTGAGATTTTTAAATGCAGGTTGTCCTGCATTGCGGAGGGCAAATGGTATATGCAGTTTACCCGGAGTCTGCCATCAGTGATACTGTGTTTTCAGACATGAAGAAACAACGCTGGCAACAGTAGCTCGCTCTCTTTGATACTTTTCTGTTTCTGATATGAGGCACTTATTGTCCACACAGATAAATGTGAGAGTTTGCCGCTGAGCAAGGTACTGTAATTGCTTAAATTAGATTGGTTTATATGTCAGACATTGAAGTAATGAATTTAGTTTGTGCAGCATTCCTTTTACCTTCCCTCCCCCATTTTCTCGTGTGTGTGTGCAGCATCATTATTCTTGTGTGAAGAAATATTTTGGATTTAGGCACACAGCCATACAGATAACATCTCTGTAAAAAGGTGAAATTCAACCCACAGTCACAAGTCTTTTTAAATCTTGAAAGCTAAAGGCTGAGCTTTTAATTGGGGATTTTCTTTTGCACCTTAACCTCATGCCATCCGTCTGCTTTTGCTCTCTTACCACAAACCAGCATGTCAACTACTTCTGCTTATTCTTCTTAATTAACTTGTGCTCCCTATTTCAGCTTGTTTTGGCCCTGCTGATCCAGAAAAGCAGGGTTTTTGTGGAGCACAGCAGAAGAAGCGTGGTAGCTGCTGCTGCATGCGCCAGCACGTTATTTGATAACAGCTGATCATTGGGGGCTGCCTTTATGGAAGTTCCTAGTTCACTGAAATAAAAATTCTCCACTGGACATGGTCAGGAGCGGCTACTGCTGTCATCTCAGCTTGCCATGGGTGCATATTGAAGTGTGTATGTACCACAATGCAGGAGCATCTGGCATAAAGCAATGCAGAAAATTCCCTATTTTGTGATCTTCCAGAGAGGCAAATAACTGTTGGCTGCACATCATCTTCAGAGTACCTTCGTGTTAGGGGAACAGGAGATCGAAATGATATCTCTAGTGTTGTGAAATTAATCTTGTTCTGGGACAGGAGGCTACATCACAGGTTTTTTCAACCTCAAGTTATTGCTTCCTGTAATAAATGGCAATTATGACAAGTTCTAGCCACAGTGGGGAGGGGGTGTGTATATACTGTGGTTCCTTGAGTTATACCCTTTCTGTGGTTTAGGAGAGACACTGGGGATATGTCTTCACTGCATGATTGATCCATACAGTTGACACCCTGTTTAGGCTTACTCAAATGAGATCATCCTTTACACACAGCCATACCCATGTTATGATGAACTCATTCTTTCTGCGACTGTTTATATGTGTGAAGGTACAGCTCTGAGCAAAGATGAGACAGGATTCACTTTCTGTCGATTACCGGGAAACTTTTTCCCTTTCAGGAAGAAACTTTTGGAAAAGCATTGACAGACTCGAATGATTTAAAAAAATATTATTTTTCTCTCTCTCTCTCCTGATTTTTATAGCAATATAAGAAGTTTCCTGGCAGAAAGTGATTACAGTTTGCATTCTAACTTAACTTATATTCCATTGTGTAAGATGGATTCAAACCTGGGTGAGAGGTTTCTCTGAGTGATTGGTAGGGCCAAGTTAATGTTAAGCCTAATATAACTGTGTCTCTAGATTCTCTCTTGTACGTCCTGTCAGGCATGCTTTACAGCAACGGATCGTCTGGAATCTGAATCTTTTCAAAGCCTCCATCTGAGAGGAAGTGTAGCTGTTGGAAAGCTGGGATACGAATTCTGCATTGCCGTGTTCAGATCAGACTTGCAAATCATGTCAGTGAGTTTCTGTGTTGTTCAGATGTGCTCAAACTCCAAGTCACCAGTGAAGGCAATAAGCCATTGTAATCACTGGAATAGCAGCCATTTGGCTTGAACATGTAAACACTGACATACAAACATTTCCATTGGATGGAGAAGTTTATCAGCAAGATGAGACTTCTGCATTTCTTAGAGATGACACTATTTTTTCTTCAGAAAATGTAGGACAGTAGAGTTTTGCCTGTATTGACTGTATAGTGAGAGGAAAAAGGAGGGTTGGAAGAATGTTTTTATTGGGCTATAAGAAAAGAATAACAAAAGCAATTTAAATGTGGATTTTTGCCAAAATATATTTCAGTTATCAGATTAATCTTTGCTCACTCACTGCAATATAGAAGGATCAGTAAAGAACTTGTCTTTCATTACAGTTGTAAGGCTGTTCTGCTAAATTTTTGTGTAGTCTGACTTGTTATTTTGAAGGTAGGGTGTGTCTCTTTTCTGTTCTGTCTTCAAGCTGGATTGAAATGCCATGGGGTGACTGAATAAGGATAATGATAGAAATTCATGATACCTGCAGCATCTCTTAGCTTAATGGCACAAATATTAGAAAAAAAGCTGATGACTTTCTATGCCCTTTGCAAGCCAGTTTTTTTCCTACTTGGGGTTCCGATGACTAAGGAGTAAATCACAGGATGCAATACTTTAGCCACCTAAGACTGAGCAGAAACTTCCCTGACAAAAAGGACTGTAAGTTTTAGAGTTGGCCTTCTATTGGTCAGAGTATGTGGAATAAAACTTCAGTTTTTAGAAGAGAAATAAAGATAAAAATATGCTGTTCTGGAGGATGAGTTATGTGTGGGAGAACAAGGATCTCTGAACACCTGAGAAGGCCTATGGAAGTGCTGGAAACTCAGGAGAGGTGAATAAATTGAAGCAAGGAAGTTATTGAAATAATTTGTCCTGTTTTCTGAATGTGTGTTCTCATGTACACATTGATACATGTGCACATTCTTTTCTGAAGGATGGTGCTAAGTTTCTGCAAAGGTGCCAAAAATCATTGAGTGTATGTGTGTATTTATATACATATACACTTAATCTTCGTGCCTACCTTAAGAGGTAGGACTTCAAAGTCTTCTGTATTGTGCCAGGTGAGATGTCTATCCAGCCTGGTGTCTTGTATTGGTCAGTTGTTGGTAATAAATGCCTTGGAACTGGGGGTGTACAGAGAGGTTCTTTCCCCCTTCTGCCTCACCTGCCAGCTGATTAGGCATAGCCTGTTATGTTCTTCACACCTGGAATATTCAGCAGTTTGAAGTTTTCCAGAGAAAAACATGCTGAAGAAAATACAAATTTTTTTTTTTTTTGACTGATTATGGGGTCCCACTTCTGTGAAAGACTTAACAGGTGCCCTGTACCAGGTGGTAGGACAGGCAGACCAAGAAAAGGCTCAGTGTTGGAGATGTCTTGACTCGAAAGAGATTCAGGAGAACATGGATCTTAAGGGCTGGAAATGAAATGCAGCAGCATGATGATTGCAACAGCACTAATAAAGCTGGACAATCTTAAATTGTAAGAGAATATCCAATGAACCAAGTTTACTGTAAATAAGGGATTGGCCAGGAGAAATGTTCAAATATATTCTGTCTCATGTGTGAAAAGCAGTTTCAGGCGTACCTGTGTCTCAAAACAAACAAACCCCAACAAACAGAAATTAAAAAGAATCCCGCTCAAAACGAAACAATGCTGAAAACTTGCTCTGGAGTAAAGATTTAATATATGGATACATTTCACTCACTTATAATTTGTGATTTAAAAAACCAACATGATCACAAGCAAACATTCCATACCTAATTTTTGATGTTATGTGCCTAATGCTGTCAGAAGAATGCTGCAGCAAAATTATTTTATCAGATAATATAATAAGCTACTTTGTTCATTGGATTGGAATATTAAGCTCTTAACAGTGGTTAATTGTTCACTATCTTTGTGGAAGACTTACCTTGACTTCTTGAGAGCTTTATTGCGTTGCCTTTTAGGAAATCTAGGATCCACAATTCTGTAAAAAGTACATTTTAAGTATATACTTGGTTTTGTAGCCTTGCATCATGATTATATTTTAACTACATTTGTATCAGTTTGGCTGCTTTATTAAATAAAAATAATTACTTGTTATGGGTTCTGACATAAAATTAATTGTTTAAGTGGTTGTAAGTAATTCCAAATATTGACTTGATGACAAATACTTAAGAGGTGGCTGAATGACTTCTTGATTCTGTGGCAGACCCACGATTAATGTCTGCTGACACATTTTATTCAGAGAAAAACTGAAACATTCTCTGAAAGGCATTGTAAGGGAAGCTTCTGAAGTAGTAGTGTCCTTGCTTTTTCCTTTCTTTTTTTTTTTTTTAAATTATTTGTGTCAGTGTTATAAGTCCTTTCTTCCGCAATTTGTTAATTGGAGGAGAGTTGACCAAGTAGTTGTGCAATTCATTACTTGCGGCTGCTTCTAAATAGCTTCCTCCTTTTATGTTTTGGGGATCAGAGAAATCTTTCCGATTTTGTGATACACTGATTATCCAAGCTCCAAGCCTCTAGCTGTGGTCATTCTTTCTTCAGAAGAGGCTAAGCAGTCTAATTGGTCTTATTCCATCTGATGTTAAAGTACTAGACAGCTTGCTTTTTTTTTTTTTTAATTTTTATTTCTCCTCCCTTCACTCCAGCTATGTTAATGCTTGTGTCCTAAGTCCATCCAGTCTGAAGTTTGTATTTGGGGAGGTGCCTGGGTTTCTTTTATTTTCTCTTATTGACAGAATATCATGTCATCTCAACTGCAGTTCTGTGTTTCTGGTGTCTAGGAAGCCCTAAAGTCTGAAAAGCTCAAGGGAAGGAAATGGCATAGGAACTTTGTGTTAAAACCTTCATATGATGATTTGTATTTTATTTTAAGGTGTCTAAGGAGGTAGGAGTGGAAGTACAGCAATTACAGACCAACTTTTGACCTCTTGTGTTGCTGTTTGAGACAACAGTCTTCCAGAGCCTCCAATAAATTATTTCCTAGTCAAATACTGCTGTGCATGCCTGTTAAAACTGTATTGCCAGAGAAAAGAGGTGTGTTACTTCAGTACCTTTATGAGTTTTTAAGGTGTGCAGGATGGTTGCCTCCTTTCTCCCCCTCCAAAAAGGGATTCCCATTGCAGTCTTGACAAATCTCTGAAATGCAGCCTTTTTTTTACCTTCCCTTGTTTTTGTTTGTTTGGATAACATGGTGTCATAAACTAGTCATAATGGTCTCCAACTGTCCAATGTTTAAGAATGATTTCAGTACAAGGACAGGAAGACTGCGTGTATCATTTGGTGAATATTCTGTCTTAGTAAATCTCAAATGATGCATTCTTCAGAACTGACAAGCCAATAGTCCTACAGTAAAAGTTCTGCTCTGCAAATAGCAGGGGTATGTGTATGCAAGTGTGGCAGTCTCTCTAGTATATCAGTCCCACTTCTGTTGTGTATGCCAAATGAATTAAAGATTGTATGAAAAAAGAATCCTAGATAAAGGACTTTACTCGTTATTCTTGAAGGGGAAAATGGGATGTGCTTGTTTTTGTTTTTTTTAAGATCTCTGAGAATTTGTGTCTTGTCTTTCAGTGACTGGGGAGAGAGCTGCTGGCATGGAAGTGAGCTGGGTTTGTCTGTGGGAACTGTGAGTAAGGTATGTATTGTGTTCTCTTTGTTGTCTTCAGTCTATACATTTTGTTCTTATGTGCTGAATTAAAAATTGCTTGTGGTCACTAAACATGAAGGATAGTAGTGCGTTAGAGATGGAATATTTTGAATTTGTACTAACATCAGGTGTGACAGCTGTCCGGCAAGGACTTTGTAATGTAAGAGTAGAAATGGCACACTTCAGCTGCCATTTCAGCTGATGCCTAGCAATTAGTCAGACTTGTCACAAGTTAGCTGGTACTGTTGCAAACTTTTTTCAGTATTAGTGATACTTGGCTCACCAGGCTGATTTATTCAAGTATTATATATAAAGGCAGACAATTGTATCTATACAGTAAAACTGTAATGTCTGCAATACTGTAACTGAGCTTACCATGATACAGTAGCCCTCAAAAGAGAGCATGATGCATTCAGACATTATCTGTGGTCCCAGGCTGAGTCTTACAATAAAGAATAGAAAATATTTTACTTTAGCACCAGAACAAGTCTTGGTTTAGATATCCTTCATGTGCTGGCTCTTGGTATTTTTGCTTCAAAGAAAGAAGTAGTGAAGGTGGAATTTGGTATCCTTTGAGTTGGCAAAGAACAACAGCAGTATGGATTCCCTCAGCCTTCCACGATTGTCTTTATCCACATTCATTAAATTTACATGTTACGGAGCATGCTTTGACTACTTAACTAGTTCTTTTCAATGAACTGGTTAGCTTAGATAAGACAGTAATATTGATACATGCTTCTCTATGAATCACTGAAGAAAATTCTTACCTATTTTTCAGTAGTGGGAAATCCAAGGGTGGAAAGTCAGCTCTCATAGGGAAAAAGGGAACAGAAAATCTGGTAACTCAGTCTCAGTTGATGGACTTTCCACTTACAGGAATGTTGTGCTGGGTAGGTGCATTAGGAGGTGCCAATAAGTTCAAATAAATTTGGATTCCACACCCAGTGTCCATTGATGGGGAGGAGAGGCAAAGTCAGTTCAGACTGGTTTAATTTTTGTAGACAGTTAAATGCTGTCATGACTAAAGAATGTGACTGGAGTCATAAAACTTCTTGCAGACTTGGTTTCAGGCTTTGGTTTCACACTGGACCAAACATAAGGTAACTGAAAGCTGTCGCTCTTCAGTGGGCCCTGCTCCTCTGTTTTTCCTTTTGAATAAGATCTAGTGAAGCTGTGGTTGCAGGATTCAGATTGCTAGCACAATCAGAAAACAAGCATGTTTCTAGGTGTAGCTTTCCATCAGAACAGCAAACTGAATTGACTTGCTCTGTGGCTGCAGAGCCACCGGATTTGAAGGAGAGAATTTCAAACTGAGGTGAGATGATACAATATGTACCTACACTTTCGGTCACAGCCCATGATCAGACCGAATTAGGTAAAATGTAAAACTACTTCCTCAGACACACAAAAGTAGGTTGCCAAAAAACATTGCCATAAACAGTTAAAGATTCTTAAATTTTGCAGTTTTTCCTGCTGCTTTGTGCTGACGTGAATGCTTGTGTCAGGAACTGAATTGACTGAAATTTAACTACTCTACCTTTTTGTTTCCTTTTTTTTTATTTTAGAAATTTATTTTATTTTAGTCTAGATTGATTTATTGAGCAACCTGTATTTTCTTGCCCAAGTCACCAATTTGTTATGCCCATCCAGTTCTCATCCCAAACTTCAAATCTTCTGCATTTGAAAATGTATTGTTTCTTGTGAGGTCTGAGTTCTACTTTCCTTTTGTCCAATGACTTTGTCTCAATCTGCCATAAATTCACATTCAACATGAGTTCCTTCATACTTTCTCAGCCCACCAGTTTTCCTGCCATGAATTTCCAAGTCAAAGCTCACATTTGGCTGCAGATCATCAGTATTCCCTTTTCTAGTTTACTCTGCCCTCCCTGCCTCCATAGGTTGCTGGCGTCCGTTGCCACGTGCCTTTGCTGCTGGCTGAATCCGTTGCTGCATCTGCTTGCCCCTCTGGGGTGGGGAGGAATGCTTTGCCTCCAACATGATGAAAATTTTAAAAAATGCATCAGAGAGCAGTTGCAAGGCAGTCAGTCAAGAGGTGGTGGAAAACAGGCAATCCTGTTGTAAACGCACTGCAGTTCATCATGCATTTCTTTGGCACCAGTGCAGGCTTAAACAGCTTGCTCCCTTTCATGGCTCCCTGTGTTTTGCTGGCATTGCTGTTTTTGTGGCCATGGTGAGCCACTCTGGGGAACAGATCCTCCTGGAAAGAAGTGTTTTTTTTCTAGATTATTTTTCATCTGGCCCAGTACATGTTGTCTCTGTGAGATTTATGCTAGTTTCACAATGAGGAAGGTATGAGAGTGGGAATGTGTAGCAGGCTGCTTAAGTTGGCACTGCTGCTAGAGGTTTAAGTGTGCTCTTTAACATTACGGTTAAGTTGATCTTTCAGTGAGCTGCTGTTGCATAGGCTGGTCAAACCTCCATGCAGCTGTGCACTCCTGCTTCTTCTGTTACATCAGAGCTAGTGACTGTGCAGCCACAGGGCACATCCAGCTAGCTGGCTGATCCTGTAGAAAGTGTTTTCTAATTTTTTGCAGAGTTAATCGTCTGCTGGTTCGGCTGACCTGAGTCACCCCATGGGTGCATGCTCATTAGATCAGACAAAAGAGAAGCAGCAGGAACCAACAGCTCGTTAGCAGAAGACTGGATTCCTCTTTTAGTTATGACGTTGAGCTATATCACGACCAAGGCCTAAAATATACAAGTGTACTCATTGACACGTGAGACCTGAACATCGCATCATTTTTGCTCTCTTTTGCTCTTTGAGCTTCAGTAGAAATTGTTATTTCTTCAGTAGTCGTCATCTTCAGTCTCTCAAACTAGATGATTAATTCAACACACTGAGAGGTACAATAGAATTATGTGTCTATAAACTACTTTGCTAGTTTAAGGTTCAGTGTCCTCTGAAATTAGAAGGATGTCTTCTTCATTCATGCTTTGAACTTAATTTCAGAAATGGGTGCAGAGTTCATTCTTTTAGAGCAAGGATTGTTTGTTATAAATATAATTGTTATTCTCAAAACTAGCTTTGGTATTATCAGTTCTTCTGTGTATCCAAAGTTCCATGAGTTTGAAAGCCACAAAGTTTCTCCAAATACATATTGAATCACGAAAAGTATTTATTAAAAAACATCTGGAATGCCAAACTACATTTCTTAGCCTGCTGTTTGTGGTTTTAAGAAATGGATGTTTGATGATTTTTCAAGACCTCTTAAAGGCTTTCTGTCACTGCTGGACTGAGTAAAACAAATGCTTGTGTATTATGAAGGAAATACTTAGGGCTTGACAAATATGGCTCTTGATGAGTTCTTGTTAAAATCATGTGTGAGGCTATGTTTGTCTACAGCAGAAATTATGCAGCTGATTGCTTTTCAGTAGATGTATTCTTTTAATCTTTTCCCCCTCAAGTCCTAACATCTCTATACAGCTGTTTGTGCTTTTTGTCTGATAACATTTTTTGCCATTTTTATTGCTGGCCTGAGCATGTTTTTTGACTCTTGTACTGATAGATTTACTGGAGGTGGTAGTGAAGAGACTTGTGGTGATGATTCAAAGAGGTTCTCTTACTGTAATGTTACTGGCACAGTTTACATACAGATTCAGATTCTCTAGCTCGGACAGAAAGTTGTACTTATCCATGTTTTACAAGCATCATTGTTCACATGTGTTGCAATCTTTGCAGTTTTAATAGGGGCTATGTAGGGTAGTGGTTTGTGATCCTGGTAAGGTGGACAGTTTACGCCTTCAGATCACTGGTTCTAATCCAGAATGAATTTGGTTACTTTTTTGCTACCCTTTCCCCACTCCACCTTCCCCAATTACTGTGAAAGTGAGAGAAGTTGATGTCTGGTTCATTTTGCAGGAGACAAATGCATGTGCAATCACAGAATGGCTGGGGTTGGAAGGGACCTCTGGAGGTCATCTAGTCCAACCCACCTGCTAAGGCAGGTTTACCCAGAGCAGATCACACAGGAATGTGTCCAGGGGAGTTTTGAATGTCTCCAGAGAAGGAGACTCCACAACCTCTCTGTGTAGCCCATTCCAGTGCTCTGGCCCCGTCAGAAGTAAAGAAGTTTTTCCACGTGTTCAGATGGAACCTCCTGTGGTTCAGTTTGTGCCTGTTGCCCCCCATCCTGTCAATGGGCACCACCGAAAGAGTCTGGTCCCATCCTCTTGACACCCACCCTGGAGATATTTACAAGTATAAGTATGTGTGTCAAAATAAAATTCCATAATCTAAGAAGGTCTCTCTTTAGTGCCCTGCATAGTTTGGTTTCTAAACTTAAGTTGGTTCCTCAAGAACAAGCTGCTACATTGTCAGGGTACAGTCACTGTGATGCTTACCTTATTGCTTACTGCATTGTACATACTTTGCAGACAATGTCATCAGTTTAACTTTCAAGCAGATGTAATTCTAATTCTGCCAAAAGCTGTGTACCTGGGTTAAGCTGACCAACGGGAAACTCTTTTTTTTTTTTTTTTTTTTTTTTTTTTTTTTTTTTAATGCAACCTTGGACGTTGTCCTTTTTGTGACTTTTCTTTGGTATCTAAAGATAAAGTGGGTATCGCTCATTCTGACAGTTATAGCTCCTCAAGCTAATGTGATGCTTTGGCTTCAATCTGATGCAAACTTCTCCTGGGTTATTCTTTCGATTTGTGGTGACCTGGGGGTATAGTTGCCTTTGGGAATGTCACGGCATTCTCTTCTCACTCATTTCAAAGCTTCATCCACTTAAAGCCACTCTACCCCAAGACTGCCTCTTCTGTTGGCTGGGTGATCTCAGAAGGCTGCTCTTACGTTTAAAATAAAAAAAACCCCTGTCTTCTCAAAATAGCCCAGCTGCACACACATGCTGTTAGGTGCTGGAGGTTGCTTAGCAATTCTTAAATTGGTAGGAAGTTGCTATTACCCTGGCAACTCAGCCCCAAAATGCAAACAAGGGAAAGCTGTTTATAGAGGTGTCCTTGCTTGATTTGGGAATTGTGGGTTGGTTTTGTGTGTTGTTTTTTTTTTCCCCCCATGCCTCTCTGATTTTTACTTATGTATTTTTAAATTCCTTTTGTTTCATATGGTTTACGCTGGTTATTGAGGTTCCACATTAGGGAAGGTGGTACTGTTCTTTGGTTCATTTAAATACTGACTGTCAATATCTTGATTATGCTATGAGTATGTGAATATCGCCAAAATTGAGAGGAGTCTTGAATGCATGAAGACCTAATGCATGTGTCTGTTTCCACACAAATGTTGGACAGATTAAACCATATAACAACACCTTAAGATAACACTGCTACCAAAAGTAGCCATCCTGATTTCTTTTTATTTCCTTGTGCCTCATGCTAGCCCAAGTTTTTGTGTGGCGGGGTGGCAAGCCAGATCAGATCAACAACTGATGCAGATTAAAACTAGTAGTTTGTGTGTGTGTGGCCAGGTCAAATTTAACACAAGTCAGCTCCTTGATCTGGTTCAGCCTGTGCTGGCCCACAGAAGGTGAGGAATGAGCAGGCTGGACTGTTCTGTTGTTGGCAGTGCCAGTTTAGTGTCTAACCAGAGGATGTGGTCTTATGATACAACTAAGTTGATCTAAGCTGGCTCTTGCCAAAAGGGCTGGTCTTGGATGCATGCCTTTGTTGCTTCCTTGTGCCAACATCGGTGCTTGTCTGGCCTTATGATGGGATAATTAATGGAGCTAAAATGGCAGGAAACTAATCCTAATCCTTTCTCCCCCTCCTAGTTTTCTTTTCACTTTTAGCTCCGTGAACTGTGGGTCAGACAGTTTTGAGTACTGCATGTATCTGTTTTGTTTCCTTTTCACCTCTTGGGCTTTGAGCTATCCTTGAGTGATTCTGGATGAGCAGCTTTATGAGAAGTTTCTGTAAGTAATTTTGTCACATGGTAAATGCAGAGTAGAATACTTTTTTTTTTTCAACCAAGGAGTTAAGTTAATCCGGTTTACTGTGTGTTTACTGTGATATGGTGTTAGGATGGCAAGAGGATGCACCTAAAAAGCTACGATGTAGAAGTTGCAGAGTAATTTAGTCTTTGTAGTTTACAGGTTTGATAAACATATTTTTCTCCCCCCAAACAATCTTATTTACTATGGTTCTTAGTCTTATCACTTGCACAAAAATGACTCTGCCATGTTCGTATATGTGAAATTGAGTTTAGTCAGAAAGTATATTTCTATATTTAGGAGTAGTGTATCATGCTTCTTTTGAGCAGGTCCATCTTCTCCCTAGTGCTGTGGTCTATGTTTTTATTGTTGAGGCAGTGGTTTTGTGCATTATAGAAATGTAATTTGAGCACTTCTGGCTCTGGAGAGCTCACTGTTGCCCCTGGATTATGGTGACATAGCTGTGTGTGTAGTTGGCAATGGACTAGAGTGGGGAACTGATTTTGCAGAATACTCAGAAAAAATGACTGGTTTCCAGCTAAATGGACTCTCCAGTAGAAGAAGGGGCAGTGTAAGGACAGAAATGAGCAGCTGGACAGTGGAGGACTTGATGGTTGCTTAAACTGGTATTGCTGCTGTAGAACATCTGTGGGATCACAGCCACTCTTGTCCCAGAAGCAGCTGGCCCAAAAGCAGAAAAATACCATGATAGAAAGGCTTTGTCTGGCTAGGCAACAGATGCAAATCTTTGAGAGAGTACTCACCCTGAAACCCTTGTTGAGAATAAGAAATAGTTGCTCTTAAGACTGTCCATAAGCTTTGGGATGACTCACTTATAAAGATCATGGTATGGCACATTTCTTTATGGGAAAGTTTCTAGTCTGTTCAGAAATGACAGGAAAACAAACATTTTAAAATTTTAATTAGGTTCTAAATATTAATGTGTGTAACTAACTGATTCATCATTCTACAATGACAGTTATATAGTGGTATAACTGTCTGGGAACTTTAAAACCAGTCTTAGTGTTGGTTACAGAAAAGGATTCCATGCCTTTCACAGGACTTCCAAATAACACAGCATGGATGATCATAAATCCTCAAAGCATCTTCCAAATCCCTCTGTGTCCTCATCAGTCTTTTAATTGAAAACATTGAAATCAAACTCACCCAATTATAGCTTTTACTGTAGTCTTGTAGACCGGATGCGGTGTTTTGTTGTTGTTGTTTTTTAAGTGGGGATATGTTCCATACTAAGACTTGGCATTGCTCTGAAAAAAGTTCCGCTTCCCTTAGGCAGTGGCTTGATGTTTGGATGCACTAATGGAGTAAGCAAGTTCTCTCCCCTGTGCTGTGCTGGCACAAGTGTTGGTGTGGCTACACAGCAAACTGCACCAGGGTCCTGATTTAGCTGGAGTGTGATCCAGAAGACTAGTGTTTATACCTGGGTCACTTTCCTCACTGAGTTATCATGTGTCACCACAGATTCTTGTGCTGGCCTGGAATGGGACAGGATGTGGAGGAAGGAGAAGGCAGCATTTCTTAATGCTTTTAATGGTTCGTCCCAGTTTAGTTTCATTTGAGCAGCAGCCCTACTTGGACTAATAGAATTGTTGTCCAGTCTGTTTGAGATGCATAGAGTCACATTGTGATATTTTTGCATTTTGTGGCAGTGTCCTCCTGTACTGTGCTGGTTCAACTGTGGCTTGTATGGAGAAATCAATCCAGCTGAAAATAACGTAGGAGAAATTGCATTTCAGCTGAATCAGCTTTCTGATACGGGTTACAGTGTGGCTATACAAGCAGCACTGCTACCACAATGCAAGGACACAGTGGCAGGGCAAGAATGAATTTTAAGGCAAGGCAAGGTTTGCTTAAGAGGTGTTACCTTTGTGGGACAACTATTAAATGACATGCTGACTGCGATTAAGAAGGAAGATACCTTCCATTGGTGGTGTCTTCTGCATGAGTTAGGAGATCTGCAGGTCCAGGTACAACTCTAGTGATAATCCAAGCCCTGTACTCTAGTTCCATTGTACAATTTCCTGGAGAAACTGGTTTATAATCCCCGTACCAATGAACACCACTTGGTATGGTGTTGCTTAGGGCTACATAGCCAACTGGTGTGCGAGCGCTGAGCTCCTTCCCCACTCTGCATTGTGGCTGACTGGCCTAGACTGCTTTGACTATAGCTTGATACTGTGCTTTTACATAAAGATTATAGTTTCAGTGGACTGGCTAATGTGAATACACCTAGATGAGGAAAATAGGTTCTGTTTTACAGCTCTGTTGTGAAAATGGTGTTTGAAATGTGACTTTCTTAGTTTATACAGGTTAGAAATTACTGTTTAGAAGAAAAATCCAGTATGTTGGAAGTTGCTAAGTACATTTGCTGTTTTCCTATTTAAAGCAGATCATGCATATTTGAGACGTGTCAAGCCTTTTTTTCCACTTTTGGGAAGAGGAAGGAGCTCTTCTTCTCTAGGGCAGATTGAGGAAGGAAGGTTGAGTCTCCTGCCATTCCAAATCCTTGCTGGGTGGGCATTAGGTATATCTGTCACCTGTTTCTGGATTCAAGCCTGACTGCACGTGTCCTTCCACATGATCTGACCTAACGGTCATGTGGCACTAGGCAAAGTGTAGTGTCTCCAGTACATCTCCTTCGATAAAGCAAATTGACTTTGGCTTCTCTAAGACCATGACAGCAGTCCTTACCAGCCAGCCTCCTAACTGAACAATTACTCTTCCTTTTAGCCCCTTTCTACAGGCCTCCCATCTCTACAGGGACAGGGCTTGAGGCCAATTACATTGGTCATGATTTAACTCTTTCCAGCCTTTGTAAGGATTGCTATAGCTTACCAGACTATGTTTTTCTAAGTCTGTGGTTTAAGGGTGTGTGCTTCCAGGCTTTCTGTATCCATCGTTAAGAAATGAAGGGCACAGTCCCATTTTTTCTCTTTGCTGATTACCGTTACAATTTGCTCTCAAATGGATATGAATGATGTTTGCTTTGGACAGGAAATATATCAAGGAGGGTGTAGGCATTTTGTAGCCAAATTGTAACTGAAGTAAAAGCAAATACTTCATATGGCAGTAAGGTCTGGCTCTGTCTCCTTTGTTTTGTTGTAACAAGCACTAGCTTCAGTTGGAGGTTTTTGTTGTTTTCTTTTTTTTCCTCCACCCTTCTTTTCTTTGTGTCTCTTCAGATCATGACATAGGGTCCTGGGAATGAAAGTGTGACAACATAGATAAAATAGCATGTATTCATTACCAGTAATTCTTATTGTTGCCTTGAATATATACTGAACACATTTTTGAAACAAGTGTACTGCCACTCATAACTTGATTCTGGGTATTAGATAGCAAACATTACTAAACAACTGAAGTACAAAACCGAAAAGGAAGTGGGGAAAATGAGTGTTTGAGCTACTTTTTCAGCTATTAATGTGTTGAATGTTGTCACATTCAGGTTATTATGAGTGTTAAGTGAGAAATACTTAATAAACTGTATTGTTGAAAACGCTGCTCCAAATTTACACTTTCTAATTGATTTCTGCAGGATTATCCTGATAGTTTTTACTTTTCTTCTTTGCAGCTTGCTTCACCTGCATCTTTTTGAAGCTGAAGGTTACCCTCTGGGAATGCCTTTTGCTTGATGCATGGCTGAAGTGCAGCAGTTATATAGTGGTAGACTTCTGAGTTTAGACTGGCTGAAACAGCAGCATACTAGGAAGCAGGAGACTTCCATCATCATTAATCAAACAATTGCCCTTGTATAATGTCCGTTACTGTTTAAATGTTGATACAGGAACCGTTTCACTGGAGACTTCCAGCTGGTTTGTTTCTGTTTAAATTACTGAACATAAAAGAAGTTTAATTTTTACATAGTGGTGGATTTTAAATACTTCTTTAAAGAACTATGGAAATGTCATGAAACATTTAAAAATTACTTATTTCATTAAAGCCCTTTACATATTGCACATTTCAGTTACTGTGTCAGAGGTTTCAGACTGGAAAGCTTTTTTGCTTACTTTATGTGGAATATTTTTCTTGCATTCATTTTTGATTGATAGCAAATAGAGAAGAGAGAATGGCACAAGATAATTGTTTTTTGAAATGCAAATGATTTTATTTGAAAATCCTCATTTGTTGTACTCAGCTGTCCTTCCAGGTTTATTATGAAGGATTACTTTACGTGACTGGATTTCAAATTGACAGTTGTCCTGGTAAAACACCATTGTGAGTATAAAGGGAGAGTAATCAAGAGTTCAGCAAGGTTCTAGATAGGCCATCTTCAATGGAACAACTCAGTCTGTTCCTTCTCAAGACTGGGTTCCTAAAGGACCAAAAGTTGAGAAATGTTCTCACACTTTTTAAGAAAATGATAATAATCTGTAGTTTCATCAGTAGTTTCTGTGGTGACACTTTCGGAGGTTTATGCAAGTTTATAAACTGCTGAATTTGGCAAGTTTCAATCACTAGTTGGATTTGAAATGATGATGATAACACAAACACTGTGCTAAAGAATGTGTTTGTCTAGAATATGGAGACACCGTGATGGACTTGACATGTGGGTTAAGACTCTTGTGTGAGACTTTTTTTTGTTTGTTTGTCTTACAGGTTGCCATCACGAAAGCCAAAGTGGATTTCTCCGGGGTGGTGTGCCTGCCCCCTTCCGTCATTGCTGGAAATGGGCTGGACGGAGGAGGGGCTGGCGAAAACGATGACGAGCCGGTGCTGGTGTCACTTTCAGCGGCCCCCAGCCCTCAGAGCGAAGCTGTTGCCAATGAGTTGCAGGAGCTCTCCTTGCAGCCCGAGCTGACCCTCAGCCTCCACCATGGCCGAAACCCCAACCTGCCTCCCCTCAGTGAAAGGAAGAATGGTAAGTGGTACAGTGCACTTGTGCCTCCTGACATACATCCTCACTGAGGAAGTACTGGTGGTGTTGTCATGGTATGTGTTCTGATGACATACCATTTTATATTACTTCTTATAATGTTTTATTTGTATGAAAAACTAGTAATCTAGAGTTCACAAAACTGATTTACATCATTTGATGGGAAGGATTGACGTTACTGGCTATGGAAGTTCCAGAGAGCTTCAGTGACAAAGGCTTGAGTTTATTATTTTAGGTGAATGCCAGAAACAACTTCCATGTGCTTTGTGATGACTGAAAGTTGTGAAAAGCTGAGACAGTCGAAGGAAGTGTTAGCTCATCTTCAGACTATGGCCATCTGTAGATTTTTCTTTGCCACCTTGGTCTGCAATTACCAAGGGTGAGTAGCATTCTCACTGCAAATGTCTGAAAAGTTTTGTCAGGCTTGTTAGAAGAAGGAACAAGACCTAGAGTTAAAAACAAAATATCCCAGTAGGCCTTCTGATCCTAGGGTAAGAGTGACCTGCCTATGTTTCTTGAGCTACGGGTACCTTATGGACAACTGTGGTATAAATACCTCTGACTGTTTGGCGAGTGACAGTAGAGTGGCAAAATACAAGGTCTCTTGGTGACCAGAATTCCTGTTTATGGAAAAATGTGAACTGTCTGAAGCTCAGGGCTCCCATGAAAGACTTTGCGTGTTCAGCCCCATCCCGTGACTGACTGATGAAACCATTTGGTAACTGGTAGCTTCTGTTTGGGAATTCCTCTTGGTGATCTCCCTTTACTCCACCCTCTGCAGTATCTGTTGGTGGCTCTTGGCAATATTAAGGTCTTGCTAGAGTGTAAATTCTTGCTCTCAAGTTCACCTGCAAGCTACTATGGATTTGAGCATGGCCGAGTCCTAGTGCCTTACAGAGTTGGGCATTATATGTTGTATTATATGCATTACATGGAGTTGCATGGCACAGCATATTAGAAATGCTGGTGAGCTCTGGAGTGGCTTTATATGAGAATGTAATGCTTTTGATGAAGTGATTTAGAATATATGAACTGTAGGACAGTAGTTTGGATTGGAGCAATACCTCACTTGATGTGCCTGGTTCTTTACCTCGAGAAACTGATCATGCCCTTCTCTGAACAGCATATCAGTGTTTTACTAGTTGGAAGAATTAATTAACTTCAACCTAGAAGACTGTTTTTAAGAGAATAAAAAGAGTTTCCTCATTCGTATACATTATATCATCATTATGTGATTACAGTTGTGTTCATAAGCCTTAAAAATGGAGAAGCTGAAAACTGAAAAAAAAAAAAAAAAAAAAGAGAATGAAAAGCTTCTAATCCTTAATGTTTGCAGTCCTCTAAGTATGAGATAAAGGTGATGGTGGTAAATAAAAGACAATAATAGGCAACTGAGCATTTTGTAGTTATGAAAACAAGGAGAGATTTCAAATTAAATTTAACTGGGTAGTTTTGAAGGTGGTGGAGGGCTTGAAGGCAGCATGGGAAAAACATATGACCCTTGTTTCCAAAATGTGACATCTGGCCACCTGAAGGTGACTTTGGGAATTTACTGGAGGCAGAGTTCTTATCTTGGTGAATAAGATATCATTAAGGGTCCTACGCTGGGAAGAATCAGTTTATTCTTGATGCCACAGGGAAAGGGATAGTAGTGGGAATGGCTAAGAGTACCTTTTTAGGAAAGTGAAATTTGTAGCAGCACTTTGAGTGGATACAAGCAGGACACAACAGCATTGTTATGGTCAGATGAAAAGATATTCTGTTACAGAAAATATAATCTTTATATGATTCAGTTGTTTGGATAGGTTTAAAAATTGGTACATTGGGAATATTTTACAGAAATAGATGGTTTTCCTCTGTCAAAATGATGTTATTTTTATGGACTCAACCTTGAAGCTGTGTCTTTGTGGGCTGCAAATCTGCTTGACTGCAACAGGTAACATAGACTTGAGTTTAAAAAGTATTTGGAAAGTAATGCCTCTGCCTATACCTTTTGCCAAAGAAAATTAGGATATTCCCGGAAATGACTCATTAGGTGGGTCTCTTCAGAGCTGATTCTTTATCAGGGTTCAGCACAATAGTGGGAATTTTACTGCTGGAGGTGCAGCTTTTCAGACAAGGCATAAAGTCCAAAGTCTCTGATATAGACTACCTGAATAGTCCTTATCTTCAGAGGTATACAATGCTCTTTTCTTCTAGGCTGCAGTATGTCGTTATGTGTTGTTTGTGTGTACATTAATTAAAGTATTGTGGGACAGAAAGCTGCTGTTGAAATATGATTATCTGCAAACTGTCACAGCATAAAAGGAGTCTTGGCTTAGTGAGCTGTTGAGAAACATAGCTGATGCATTTTGAATTAATAAATGGGAACTTTTCACTTGGAGTAGAGGTTGGACAGCTGTTGAAAGCTGTTGAGCTTGTTAAAGGTCCTTCTTTTTAACATGGTCTATCTTTGTTGTTGTGCCGTTGGCTTCAAACATGTTAAAAAAACCTTTAAGTGAGATGACAATCTGCTTAAACATTTAAGCAATCCAAAGTAGTTGTAGAAACATATCTTGTGCAGTGAAACTGCTTCTGTGACAACTTGCCAAATTCAAGGTATGAGGAAGATTCAAGCTGAGTGGCAGTGGGAGGGGAGGAGATGGTAAACAGGAGGCTGGCTGGAGGCTGCCTATCTGTGTCAAAGGGTCTCCAGTTTGCAGTTCTAGACAGGCATTGCTGACTCACAGCTGAACTAACTACTTGCTCTCAGCGCTTCTAACAGGTTAACCCGTTCTGTAACTTTTGCTCACAGAGACTATGTTTATCTGTAGATGTCTGTAGAAAAATATTACATGGATTTGTACTGAATATGTTACTTCTGGTCATGGTTCTGGAACATAAATCATTAGCTGAGTTAAAATAGAAATCCCTCTGGCATGTGAAGCATCATGGAATTATGTATCCCATGGGAGAACTGGGAGTGCAGTGTGCAGTCCTGTAGGCACATGCTGCTGTATGTCCTAGAACAGTGGATTCCTTTCCCCCCCGCCTCCCGCCCCACTCTTAGAGAACTGAAGAGCAGCAAGTGACAGTTTCTGGGGCATTTCTCATTAGTTTTGTTTTTGTTTCAGACCCACTCTCCTCTTCGTATTTTTCTTTCTTATCACAGCTACACATCCTTTTAAGTGTATGTACCTACAAGGATAGGTATACCTAGATACATGGGTGTGAAGATCTTAAACATCTTGACTGAATAGTTGTTATTAAGTTACGCTAAATTTAAATGCAATAAAAGCTATTAAGGATATTTGTGAAGTATTGGAACATAACAGATAGATAGGAAACTACTGGATGATTTTTTAAGGTCCCTTCCAACACAAACCATTCTATGATTCTATGAAACACTTTCTTGTCACTTCAGTGGAAGGAATCCTTATGTGGTAAGGTGTTAGTAAAATATTTCGACACAATGATGAAGTTCTATTTGGACATCAAGCTTAATGGAACATTTAAGGTGTAGTTATTTAATTTGTGCTTCACAGTGGATTTTCTACCCAAAATTCACATTCCTTCTTTTTTTTACCCATGTACATCAATGCCTCAACTTTCTTTAACTGTGAGAGATTACCTAGGACTGACTCATTTGTTGCCACACAAGCCAAAAAAAGGTCATTACAGAGTCATCTGAAGCTCTCAAGTGTATCTTGATTTTTCTTGGTCACCTATACTAAGATGCCAAGATAACTTTTCCCAACCCTTAGGGCAGGGTTAGAGCAAGGCCTTGATGAATGTGGTTACAAACAAAAGGAGAAAAAACAGATGACGAATATACAAATCTTAAGTAGTTTGATCATTTCTGATCAAAGTTCTCCTTTTATTTAACTTTCCTTTGAAATTATTATAATTGCTCCACTAGCTTATTGACCCTCTCTCTTGACCCATTTTTTCCAGATGAATTAATAGTTATCTTTGTCCAGAGGTCATGAAAAACATTGTGTCAGAAGCCTACAGCAGTTCTGGTTTCTACTCACTGTAGGCTTGTTTAAGATGAGGTAACATTCTTTCGAATGAACTGTTGCATTTTATGATTACATGTTTGGACAGAACTTGTACCAGCTTGTCAGTTTTTGGGGTTTCCTTGATCTGGGATGCTTGCCTTCTACAAAGTACCATATGTGCTGGGGGGAAGGAGACTAGTTGGAATGTGTGGAATTTTGGTATGACTTGAAGTCATGTAACAGGTGTGTGGTTTAGGTATCAGAAGGTACTCCTGTTACTGTAAAGACCAAGTGCTGTACAAAGCATGGGATTAGTTGTTGCCACATAAGCTGCTGGTGATTATACTCCCTTACAAATTAGAGAGTTGAACTTTTTAAATGGTTCTAAGGAGCTAATTTAGTGCCTATGTGCTGATGCTCATTTATTGTTAAAAGACAGGAGTAATATTTAAAATGTTGATTAGGGCACCTGGTTTTATTTCAAAGAATTGTGTAGATGATTGCTTGTATAATTATTTTATTAGATTATATGGTCCTGTCTCCCTCCCCTTCTTTCTCTTTCTTGTCCTGGATTGTCATTACATTGAATGCAGTTAGATTTAGGATTTATTTCAAATGGAACTTATTACAGTGATTTTGCAGATTTTATAACTATCTTCTTGCTACTGTGACTTTAAAAACGTTGATAATGTTTTCTTAAAATCATATCATAAACTGTCCTTTTAAAAAGTTAATATTGTGACTTGTCAACTCACTTCAGAAGTTAAACATGTTTGCTTATCAACAAGGGTGGTATTTTATGCCTGAGAAAACGTTTTAAAGAGACAGGATTATTCTGAAATTATTTTGAGGTGTATTTTTTTTTTTGTTCTAGTGTATGTCCAACTTCTGGAATTGTGTGACTCAGTTACATTACCAAGTGGTGGTTACTTGCCTCATCCAGAACTTATATGTGAAGAAGATTAAGTCTGTATTGTAATAAGAGAATCAAGACAGGAAATATATAGCTCCCTCTCTGATCTGTCCTTCACACACATTCCAATGAGGCTTGCTGTTTTCTCTTGTGTGTGAGTAAGTGGAATGGTTGGTAGAATGAAAACAACCAGTCTATCTTGGATAGATTTGTGTTAAAATACTTTATGTCCCAGGAGACTATAAATTTAGTGTGCTGTCTGAAAGTTTCTGATAGAGCTATGAGATTCAGAGCATGATAGAAATGATTGGCCTGTTACTGATGGGAGCTACTAAAAGCTGAGAAGTGGTAATCTCTTAAAATATTTTAAACAAACTTTTAAATAGTGATGCAGGAATAGTTGAGCTGGAAGAAGTAATGCCAAAGCCAGCTTTAATGTGGTGGCTTTAACAAGTTAGCTCTCAACACAGTTTTTGTTTGCTCCTGATCAAGTTAACAAGTCACTGGTTTGTAATATTCCTCTCCCTTCTGTTTCTCCTTTCTAGTTTCTCCCTTATTTCAGTTTGCATTTGAGATTTCAAGTTTCAGGGCTGATGGATGAACATCAGACATACAGTTTGATAGCTATGTAAAAACATTCATTTTTCTTGAATTTATACTACTTGCTAAACAAGTCAGGCCCAGATCTGGGCAGCTGTTTTGTCTATGTGAGTAAGGACTTCTGTTGCTGGTTTTGATGTTTAAAATATTAAGGGTGATAGTGGGGAAAGGAAGTCTGGCTCTTTAAAGAGAGAATGCGATTCAGCAAGATTCTCAGTCTGTTCTGCTTAAACAATGAGTGGCTGCTTCGTGCAAGAGAGATTGCACGTTTCACAACAGTCAATTGCTGCTAGTACTTAGCAAACTGAATCTTAGCTTTGAGTGATAGCCTGCTGCTGGAATGTGTGGCTTTCCTCAGGAAAATTTCAAATTTTCTATAATTCATTTATATTGGGCTACTATCAGACACTTCTGCAGGCTGTAACTCTCCCTCTGCCACGATCAATACATTACTACAAAGTATAATGAAGGAGTCTCTGTCAGAAGATGTTCAGTAGCACAGTCTTCATCTTCCTTGCTGGTCAGATAAGGAATATCCTGGTTAATGCTTTAAATTTCATCTGCCTGTTCATGGTCACTGATAATGCGTGTGTACGTACTTCAGAGAGTTAAGTGATGTTCTTGGACACTGTAGCAAAAATTTCCTTTCCACTTTACTCATACTGCTTCCCCTTACACCACAAAAATAAGTATTCATTCCGCTGGAAATGATTTCCTTTGTTATTAATATGGATATTCAGGTTAGGTGTTAAAGTCATTTATTTCCGTCACTAGTGTCTCTAAATTCTCAGAATACAGTGTACCACTGCAGTTCTTTTCCATAAGGATTGCACAGCAAGAATGAACATTTAGGCCTGAAATTTTTGCCTAGTCTGACTGTGAATCTAGGATTGCATAGGTGGTGGTTGACTATGAGAGAGGCCCAAATCAACTGATTCTTGTCCTTTTACAACACACTACTGATGTAAGAAATATGGAAGTCAGAGAAATACTACAATATCATCACTGTAAGGGATTTTCCTGTATTGTTTAAAGCTGCCAAAAGAGTTTCTGCTGCCTTCTTTGAAGCCCCAGATGTGTTTCTGTGGGGGAAGGACGGGATGTTGCTAAAACCTGCCATACCCTTCTCTCAGCTGTTGAGCAGCTGTTGGGGAGTCCTTGCAGCTGAGTGCTATAGAAGCCCTGATGGTATTTAAGATTGGAGAGGTCAGAAAACAGTGCAAAAGCAGTTTCGCACACCCAGTTACTCATCTTCATGAATACTATTGTGGCAGGAGAGAGATTCTGACTTGCTGCAAAGGGATATTAAATCTAAAAATTGGTCTGTATCTTTGATGCAGAGCTCAATATATTTTTGGGCTTGGCACAAATATATGCAGTTACTTACTTAGATGACCTAATGAGAAATGGCTATGAGCCTTGGGGAAAGATGGAGAATAAGAGAAAGCTGCTCTGGGGATAGAAGCATTGGAATTAGTTTGTTAAGATAATTAAATTATCTGTTGGGCAAATTACTTGAGGCTCTTTAGAGACCAAAATTGAATTTCCTTTCTGTTGGGAGCTAGAATCATCTAGTGAGGAAAGGCTTAATTCTATTTTTATCTTTTACTCAATAAATACTTGACTATAAAGGTTTTGTCAACTCTCCAAAACCATTTGAAACTAATAATCTGTATACAGGGAAACATGGCTTTTTTTTTCCCCTAACCTCTAGACAGGTTGGAGGGCGGGTGTGATCCACAATGGGAAAAGTCTAAAGGAGAAAGAGTGGTTAGTTTTTTATTGTTGTTTTTTAAGAAACAGATGCTACTATCTATTTGGAAGAAATTCCAGTCCTTTGTTACAGTAGCTCAGGTTTAGTGGGTAGCAGGAGGAGTTCATAGTGATATAGGAATAGTGCAATTATTAAGAAAAAGGACTGGTAAAGATCGAAGAGAAGTGACTGATCTATCAGCAGGATGTGCATGTTTTTGGCCATGTTGTTTCAAAGCTGAGGATGTCTGCGTGTTTATGTTAACACTGGGTCTCCTTATCCTTGGAATGAAGTTGCCTCATCAGCAGAGCCCCTTCGGGGATTGAGAGTCTACCCAAGACGTCATCCTTCTCTTTCAAAAGGGGAAAAAACTGCCGGTTTTAGCGTCTCTGACCCCTTCCTCCCCCCTTCCTTACAGAGCATCAAGGGGCGGACCTTCTGCAAACTACACATCTTGCGTTCTCCTTTGAGTATTCATTTTTCTCCTAGCAGTAATTTGATTCTGGGCTGTTCCAACTTGCCTGTAGTGAATAAGCAGAGAACTGCATGTTGAAAGACTGAGTTTTCTCAGTAGGCACAGTTTTCATCATGTAAGGATGAGAATTTTTTTCAACTTTTGAGAAAGATTAAAGTTGAGAGGTCCTCTTGGATTTTCTTTTTTTAACATATTTTTATCTAGATATATATCTATGTAAAGAGAGGTCTTTAAGGGATTTTAACTCTTGAGAAAAGGATCAACATGACCCTGCTGGAACCAGAAATGCAGATGACAACACTCCAATCAGGTATCACCCCAAACATATGCCATGGGTAAATTTTGCTAGTGGATCATGATTGCTGAACTATCTAGGGAGTGCCAGGAGGCTATGTGACTTTAAATGAAGACAAATTAGAGCTCTGTGGTAATTTCATATGCAGGTGTTAATGGATGCTAGTTGGTTATTAAATACTGATCACTTCAGAGCTTCACCAGATACGAAATTATCTTTCTGTTCATCATTTGTTGGTCCCTGGTGTTAAATTTAGGTGCCTCATGAAAATTAGAAAATCCCTGCCAGATCTAGGACTTGTTTAACTTTGGCTGATTTATGCAGTTTTATTGTAAATTATTTTTTGATGAAAGATATTCTTGATACTTTGGAGAGATTTTAACTTGGGTATTTTGGGGAAAACACTTCAGCTTTGAAAGTTCCCGATAAATACTTTATATCTTGAAAGACTGTTTCCTTGAGAATGAAAATGGTATTGTGTTTATACAATTTTGTCCTTGATACTATGCTTACCTTTTAGATGTGTACAGAGTTGCATTTCTGCGTGTAAGACATGCTAGAGTGAGAATTATCTGTTGATGACAGTATGGTGTACTTCTGTAGAGCATTTTTATCTGAGGCTTTAGAACACTCTGTAGTCACGAAACGTAACAAATGTGTATAGATATGAATGCCCTTTGTTCTATGGGCGGGAGCAGAGACTGACTGTAACCTTGCTAAGATTTGACCGCAAACTAGTAGTAGCCTAGGAGTTTGGGTTTGCATTTGTGTACTCTTAATCTCTTGTAGAGCGTTGCCTGAAAAGCAGAACACACATAATGCCAAAAACGTCAAGACAGATTTGTTTCTCAATGTTAGATACTTTTTCCAAGTCACTACTTGAGGAAAAGAAAGAGACAAGTAAAACAATAATTTAATAATTTAATATCATCTTCTTCAGATATTTTTTCTTAAATTTGTGGCACTGATTTCCCTATCTTAGAGTCTTATGTTTTGTAAAATATCTGTGAAGACTGTGTATGTCTATGAAGACCTTGTATGACCTTTATTTTATAGTTCTGACATATGTTTGTGTTCTTTGTTGTTTACAGAGAACTGAAGTATGCTTTTTCTACCTCCTGTTGTAGATGGGCAAGAAAGATGCTATGGCAGGGCTTTGTCTTACATGGAATACATAGTTTTGGTCTCAGTTCAGAAGGGTGTTTGGACAAAATACATAATTCTTCTAGTCATAGTCTTGCAGTCTGTGAATTTTAGAGGTAGGATTTAGACATTAGCAAGGTGTTTGGTATTGAAGAGAATGTGTATGGCAAGAAAGTATCTAATCTGTCTTTGTTGTGAAAAAATTGATTTTTTTTCTTGATATGACAGTTGTTACATAAAGGCCCCCCAAAACATGTTTTCTAATTATGTTAATTGTTTTTGCAGACAGGGAAGACCCATGGAATTTACATTTCGGGGTTCTTGTAACTGAATTTGTACATGATATTCTGGGGAAACTCACAGAATAAAGTAAGACTTGTTAAAATTGGGGAAGCAGCCTTCATATTAGTATTACTTTTTTCAATCTTAATTTGTGGCTCTGCTTCTAGTTTCTTCCAAATGATGAAAACTCCTGAGGCTTGCATTTAATTCTTAGAGCGAGAGTTTCTCCCACTAAAGAGTACTTGTATGTAGCTTTCGCTTAAGTCAGCTAACCCTAGTCCTAGATTATGCAGTGGCGTTCGGCAATGAAGCAATTTCCTGGCAAGCTTAGTTTACCTAATGAGGGATACAGATTTACTGCACCTCTTCCATCAGTGGCAACTCTCTTTTCTCCTGGATCAACCACTGCTGGAAAAATATTAAGCAAGAAGCAGGCAAATGTTTACATAGATGGATTCCCAAGATTGGTAGGGAAATTAGGTATGACAACAGTATGAAACCATGTGCATAGTAAGTTTTAAAGATCAGTCTTGAATAATGGAAGTGTATTACAAGCTTCTAGTTAAGGAAAAAGGCTACTTGATACTGAGACTAAATTGTTAAACTTTTTTTTTTCTAAAAAAAATAATAGCGACTTAAGCTGCTACTGGTTGCTACTGTTATTTGGCTTAGTTAGGTAGTTAAGTTGTCTGTTGGGCAAACTACTTGAGACATTTTAGACATTGAAATCGGGTCTCCTGTTGAGAGCTAGAGTCATCTAATGAGAAGACTTCTCAAGGCTTCTTGGTCCTGATGTTCATCTCCAGAAGCCCTACTGGAAAGATGCAAACTGGAAATAGTTGTCCCAGTCAACTCATCAAGGTTTATGAACAACCACTGAAGAAGCAGAAGAATCTGGGTAAATAAATTATCCTTGTAGACCTCACACAGCTTGCACTCCACAGACCAAATGTTTTTAAAGCATGCAGGTCACAGGACTGTGCTTATTTAATGCTTGGGTACTGACGGGTGTCCATTAAAGAAGGAACAGTATCTGAAACTGTAGCTGACATACAAAATGATGTTTGTATTCCATGTTGGTGGGCACATAAAACAGAACACCTTTGATACTAAATATGAGAAAACATTCTTAATATTTTAAAGAAAGAACTGATGGAGAGAATACAACTTCATTATTCTGGGGGCATAATAGCTTAAGCAGGGATGGAGTATTTCTTCAAACAAAAGTGAAGCAGAAACAATGTGACTAGTGAGATGTACACTGTATGAACTAGAAAAAATTAAACACACCCATGAAACTGAAAAGGGGAGACTAAAAAAAAAATCAATACAGGAGATGACAACTGAGGAAGAAAAAGTGAAAGTGAAAATCAGGCTGAAAAGACGTTTCAAAAAGGCCATAGACCTGGAAAAAAATGGTGAAAATAGGAGCAGAAACTTACCTGCTGTATTTGATATCTCATTGGACTACTGATCTTGTTTGAAGAACTATGGTATTACTGACTGTCATTCAAAAAGCAGCCACACACAGTGAGACAAAATTCTACTTTCATATTCAAGAAGACAGTTTTTGAAACAGCCCTGTGCCAGTGTGGGTGTTTTCATTCTGTTGAAAATGAAGTTCATGTGCAGGTTTATCCATACCAAGTTCTTAGCAGTGGAAGCTCCCTCATTAGTGTTTTTCTTAAAGAGTCACTTGATCCTTTTTGCTGCCTTGACTCTTTCAGCATCTGACTCATTTGTTTTCTTTATATTTATTTTACGATTCCAAAAGCTTACTGTTTCCTTCTCATTATCTAATTCAACCTGATCTCCCAATGTAGCCTCTCTTTTTTGTTCCCCTGAAGCCCTTGTGTTATTCATGTCGTTACCTACTTATGCCATATGGAGATCTTGCAAATTCTTTTGCAGTTGGTCACTGTTCAGTCAAGATATGGGCTGAATAGTTTGTTGATATGACCTGGCTTTGTTCTGTAAGAGTGCTTGACCTGCTGAAAGAATGAGGTTTGTTTTGTTTTATTTTAAATGAAGAGGGCAGAGTGCTAGAAGAATACTTTTTTTTTGACACAGTCTATGATCCAGTCACACTTAAAACTGTTTTTAAACAGTCACATGAGGGACTCACGCAACTTAGGGAAATCTCAGGAGTCTTGGGTGTGATGCCAATTTTGTGCTTAAATGGCAAATACCACCTTTCAAAGATAATTTCACTTTCTTTTTTATTTTAGTTATTATTGTTTACAAGTTTCTTTTTATGACTCGTAGCAGGTGGCTGGACAGAAATATGCGCAGTCCACATCCACAGGTGGAATCAGCCAGATAGATAAACCCTAAATTTCAGATCATTTTTTGCAGATGTTTTGCATGGATGGATGGATAGACACTTAGACTCTGAGTGCATTGCCAGAATTAATGGATGTTAGCACTTGGCCAGATGGCTACTTTTTAAAATGAATTTCATTTCCCCTAAATTTTGCTCTACTTCAAAACTTCTTTGTTTCCTGCTCTGGGTGGCACTGGTTTGTTTCTGTGCACTATGCTGTAGTTTGCACTGTCTTGGTATAGGTTGCGTATTAGTAATTGTCTCTGTGTAATCTTAATTTCTGTGAGTAAACTGAAAAAAACGATCTCTTCAGCATTGACTGATCTACTGGATAGCATCTTGGGGTTTTGACAGGTTGTTCCATTGACCTGCTGAAAAAAACCCTTAGAATCTATTAGAGATCAAGCCAGGCATGCAAACTAGAAGCAGGTTGTTCTAAACAGCTAGAAGTGTGGTTTAGATGAACAAGAGGGTTTTTTCCATGCATATTTAGTGAACAAAAGAAGTGTTGTTTTGAAGTCAGCACTGTAACTGAGCATAGAAATCATTCAGTTCTCTAAAGTGGACAAAACTTGATTTCTCTGGTCTAATTTGCTTTGTATCCAACTGATTCTGAAAAAGGATCAATAGTTTCAGCTGAAAATTAGCATCATCTTGAATCAAATGTAAAACTTCAATCATTTTCAGGGGAAAAGTCGCGTTTTTGAGCTACTTTAGCAGATTAGGGATATATTAAACTCAATTTAGGACAAACTGATGCTGATCCCATTCATTCTTTCTTTCAAAACACAGATCCCAGGCCCTTTCTCTTTCCTCTTTAAAGGACTGAAGTTGAAGTGCTTTAGCGATGTCAGCTGCTAAACTACTTTTAATAGGAAGAAAGGGGACAGTATGTCTGTGGATACATAGAAGGGAGGTGTCCCCATCTTCAGCTCTTTCAGGAGTGACAAATGTCAGAGCTGCAGTGTTTGTGGTTGGTTTTCTCTTTTTCTTGTTTTAAATAAAGTTTAAATTCAGTGCTGGCTTTTGGTTACTCCTAAGAGTAAGCTCTCATTCATGCACTAAAATGCCTTCTAACTTCATCTTGTCTTTTTCAAGCACCTGTTTCTAGGATTTTTTCCTTAGTGTTGTTTTTATTCCCTAGTAAGAGGTTTTTCTAGTTGTGAGATTTTTCTTCTGATTTTTGGCATTTCATTTTGTTTGAAAAGTAGAACTTAAAATACCAATCATTGTTTTTCTTCTTTTTTCTAACACACCCCACCGCCTGCTCCCCCTCCACTTGGAATTTCAAGATTGCAATGAGTTCTTGACTAAACACAATCAGGATTTTGGTTTTGGAGGGAGGGTGGGGTGAGGAGCAAACATTCCTAGCTCTGTAGTTTGCATCATCACCACTTTAAAAATAGCACTTTGGATTTCAGTGTGGAAGCTATGGCATTTGGAAATGTAACCTTTTGTATCTAGGTAGCAAGTTCCTGGGGAGTGTAAAGAGTTCCCTGGTTGCTGCTACAGTTCCCTGAGATGTGTATATTCCGAGTAGTGATAAAATGACTCTTCACTGGCTTTTAACCAGAATCCTGCATGTGATCCAAAGACTGAACAAAGTTATGTGAGCTTCATCGTCATCATACAGTGGGAATTCTTTCCGAAGCAGCAAATGGGACGTTCCTGAAGTCAGCTTTAAATATGGAAATTTTTATGCTAGAGCTACTAACTGTGTGAAGTTCTGAGTTGGCTGTTACAAGACATGGAGTGAGGAGTGCACAACTGTAAGCTGCACATTACCAAGTTATTCCATTCATGAAAGATTTGAACATAACCTTTTGCTGCCTTTTATCCCTGTGATTAACTATTGAGTAATCAAATCACTGTGGTGCTGTGTTAGCTAAACTAGAGTTAAAGGATTGTAGTGAAACTAAATATACAAAGGATGCTTTTTGTTGTTGTCAAGAATGACAGGCTACAATAAAGACTACCCATTAGAATCACTAAGTTAAGCAGTATCTATTTCTACTGATAACTTTAAATTTAAAAAATAATCTGCTGGAAATCTATTAAAACCTGGAGTAAGTATTTGTTGAAGTGTTAAATTACCTTTTAGAAATAGTATTTTTCGCATATGCTTTGAAAATACTTCACTCTTTTTATGCAGTGTGATATTACAGGTTGAGAAAGAGTGAGTAGGAAAAAACCACCCATGCAGTTTTTTGTCTTTATTCATTCTGTGAACTAAAATGAACTTGCAAGGGCACACACAGGCCACATTTGTTCAAAACCAGCAAAGATGACATAGACATGAAACAATTATTCACCAACTGCTTTGTTTCCTAACTTTTTTCATGGCTCCAGCTTACTTTAAAATGTAACTGTTGAGAAATAACTTTGAGGAGGGTGTGTGTGTGCATTTTAACCAGTTTTCAGTCTACATACTAAGATTGTCATCATCATACTGCATCTTTTTTGTTTAATTCACCAATTGCTATTAAAAACTAAATGAAAGTTTAAAATGCATGTAAACTTGTATCAGGTTTTATACGCCGTAACTCTGATTAAAGCAGAGTCTTCCTTGCTGCAAAATTAATGCATCATGTATAATGGGCCCTGTTTAATTGCTGTCATCATATTCTGTAAGTTACCCATTCATTTAAATGATGAATATGAATCAACCTTTCTTTAGGAACATAGTTCAACTGCATGAACAAAATGAAGTAAAAAAGAATTATTTAAATCAGCTTGTTATTTGGGGTCTCTAGACACGGTTGTATAAAAATCACTTAATGATTATTGAAATAGGCTCAGGCCAATCATAGTCATCTTTGTGGCCTGCCACTAACTTAGATTCTGAATTAATATCTGAACATATGTTATGCTGAGTCTCTCTAAACTGGAATGATGATTACACTACGCAAGCTTTGCCTAAAGGGATATAGTGCAGACACGCATCCCTTCTGCCTTCCAGTTACCTGGTTATTCCTCGCTATCCAGTGTTTGCCAGATTTAAGAGATGACTAATGTTTAACAAAGTGCTCAAGTTTCCATTCCTGTGTGACAGCAGAAATTTACATTAGGGTTTAGATTTAGGATTTTTTTTTTTTTTTTTATGATAGTGGGATCTATGTCCAGTCTACATTTTTATTATAGATGTTGAAATATGAATCTTTTATATCTAAGCTTCAATGGGAATCAGTCTCTAATCTATGCCCAGAGCTGTATAGATCAGTAGTGGGGATTATAGGTAACTGATAAGGTTTTGGGAATGTCTCTGATGTTGCTTTTTGATGTTATATGGAAACTGATATGAATAAATTTTAATACGTAACTGTTTGCTGTCGGCTTTTATCAGTCTCAAATTACAGCACAAAAAAAAAAAAACCCACACCAAAACTCAAACCAACCCAACCAAAACAAAACACCAAACAAAACCCAAATAACCCCCCCTAAAAACCAAACCCCAAAACTTGAGGTATCCTACAGCTTGGTGTGGCATCTGGATGCTCCTTGTTGCTGAGCCTCAGTTCAGACTTACAGCACCCTCTGCTGTTCTGACCTTTGGGTTCTTCCACAGAGAGATGGACACTTGTTTCAAATTGTCTTTTCAAATGGACAAACCTCAGCTGGTTATCTTGAGGCAGACTGAACTTCTATTTTTTTCATTTGTTACTAAGGAAACATAAGCCCTGCTTTATGGAGGTGAAATGAGAAACTTTCTCTTAATGGAAGATATTATATATTGCCCCTGCTCCCCTCAATTTCTTTGTTAAGAGAATTTTACTAATAGAATCAATATAGGAAAGTAGTTTAATTACATTGGCACAGCTCTCTTTTGTGATTAACCTTAGTGTGGTTTAAGAATGTTGCATAATTTAGCAATAGTTTAAGTAGGTAAGGAGTCATAAAGAAGCAGAACTCGAATTACCCTTCAGGGTCACAGAGCCCACTCCCCTGCTGTTGCAAGTAATAAGGTCATATACTCCCCTTCGTAATTTTATTGAGCACCGTTTAGATTTCTCACTCACCAGCAACTCATACTGGAAAGCTGTCCTAGAATTTCTCTCTTTGGTTAAACATCTTCTACTTTTCAATATTAAATGACCATGCATATCAGTGTCTTTTAGTGCAAAATATTTTTGCTAGAAGGAGCTGCATCTACTTTCAGTATCTTTAAGAAGGCAAGTGCTAAAATAGTGTCTGCTAATGTGACCTGTTGAATACTCTTTTGTATTTTTCTATCACGATGTTTTTTGAAAAAAATCGGAGGCTCTAAGTAATGTTAATGATACTTCCTAGGTATTATGCACAGTATTGGAATCCCAACAGGTTAGGAACCAATTTAATTATCCAGTGTAAGAAGTAGGTTGAGAAATGTATTTATGGTTTTTTGTGGTCTTTTAATATTTGAGATTTGGATTTTGTGTTCACTGATGTACACTCAAATTAAATGTATGCCTTTAAAAATAAACTGAGTAGTTTTGCTTTATTAAAGTAACTGTCTGGCACTGAGGTAACACCAGTTAAAAATTACAACTCCCAAAACTTTGAGCTAAGCTCTTCAGAAAGTATCTTGAGCTTGAGTTATTGCAAAACACTCCCGTAGCTTAGAGTCTTCAAAGTTCCTTCACTAGAAGTTGAAACAAACACAAAACACTTTGCAGTGTGCCCTTGCTGACCCTGTGTTACCTCAAACTAAGCAAGAACAAGATCCAGATTAGCAATAGAGGTTTCTGCATAAGGAGCCTACTAATCTTATCTTGAAGATCCAGATACTGACATATGTTAGTGTCTGAAAAGTGGTCTCTTGGGCAGGAAGATTTCAGCCCATTTAAAGGTCAAAGCTTCTTTAAATTTAAGCTAGAAAGTTACTGGCAACCTCAATGGACCAGAAAAAAATAGCAATTTTAAAACAGAAATGCAGTATTCTACAAAATTTTGAGTTTTATTTATTTGTTTATTTATTTATTTATTTTGATTTCAGTATAGCTTTAAATGTACTGCACACAGTCTCATTTCTGTTTGGTTTTGATTTTTTTTTTTTTTTTTTTTAAATTCTTCTTCCTATGCTTTGTTTTCTTCTCCTCCTTGTACTGGGCTTTTGCATTATGGTGGCAGACTAAGTGACTGCTTATAATAAGAGGCTGCTCCACTCCTCCCAGTTTTCCTCTGTGAGAGGCACTTGCTGTTTGCTGTGGTTGTTGATTTAGTGCCTGGGAAGAATGAGGGTTTTTTGGACCACTTCCTCATCACTCTCTTGCTAAGGGAGCCTGCGTCACTGAGAAATGTTTAACCTTCTGGCCCTGAAGCAGGACTGGAAAGTTTGCTGCAAAATCTAGAAGCTAAAACTAGAAAATGTTATTTATGCAAACTACTCTTTGATTTAATTAGGGCAGGAGATTGCAGAGCTTGATTTAGGATTTTGAGTAGATAATAATTAGGAGAGTGAAGAGTGTGGGGAAAGTTACTTCTTTAGTGAAGAATGGTGAGTAACTGGTTCAGGGGATGAGGAGAGAAGAGGTGGGGAGCAGAAGATGGAAAAGTGTAGGACTGTGTGGGGAAAGACTGTCCTAAGGTCATAACTGGCATTGTCAAATGCTTAAGTTGTTCTCTCTAGTTTGTGTAAGGAAGCTGACTGTGCATAATTTTATTCATACGGCACGATGGCTTTAAGATGCTGATAGCAGAAGCACATCCTGAAAAGGCATTGTGGAACAGGAGTTTTCAGACTTAACCTCAAAGCATGAGTTGGTTGTGGAGAGTAAGGGGTCTGAACTGTGATGGGAGCTCTTATTTCCAGTGGTTTGATCTAATAATAGATACTGCACCTCCCTGTAAACTTTGGTATGACTGCTATATATCTGATTTTCCCAGACTGTCCACTTATTTTTTTTCTCCCCACCCACCCTCCCTCCATTGGGACCATGGAGTTTCTTCTAAGGCTAGTGCAGAATTTCCAGATGTCTGGCAGCCCTGCTGGAACTACACTCCATTAACTGAGAGGGCAAAAGACACTCAGAAATCCCAGACATTTCTGCAGCGTAATCATAATAAATCTGACATATCTTGAAAATATTGTGCATTTGCAAATTAAGTATATAGTGTGCTTGTAGTACAAAGAGTAATCCTGGCATGTCCACAGTGTTGGATCTATTGTAGATGTTCTCGCAATCTACACAGCATGTGCTTGTATGTTTATCTTCAGGATATTCCTAACAGAAATGTGGCAGCTCTGTCTCTCAGGGTCCAATCTCTTTATGCTAAAGAGATTGAAACTAAAATGAAGAAGCTTGACTCAGGGTGAAATAACAAGAAACAGTTTGAACTGACACAATGATTTGCCATGACCAAGGGAAGGGAGGGAAGGGGTTGAACTTGTATTCACTCCTTTCTCTGATTTTCATCATTAGCACCTCAGTGCGCCTGCTGCTTAGCCTCACCTGGCATGGATGTAAATTGGACAATTGGACTTTTTTGTGAGCAGTATAATTCACTTTTGAAAACAAAGCCATTTAAAAAAAAAAAAAAAGTTTTCTGCTGGATCAGTGAGCCAAATTAACTCATGGAAGTTTCTTATGAAACCTAGAGCCATCAAAAAGAAGGAATGAGAAGTGGAGCGAGATGCTAGTTTATTTCATCTGGCTTGGGTAACATCCCTCAAACTGTCTGTACTGAATAGTAAAATTGAGTAAGGTAGAAAGAGAAACAATTTCAACTCTGAAGTCATCAGTAGGATGAGAAAAATGCCTAACACTAGATTGTGGAACCAGTAAAGACTGGCAGTGGCTGGGCAGCAAGTCAAGGAGAGAGGAAAGATCAAGCATCAAGGAAGGATACACAGTGCATGATAGATTCAAATAATTAAGAAATGCATGAAATTAGAAGTGGGTGATTTTTTTTAGGATAATTTTTTTTTAAATGTGCATTTCCCCTTTATGAGATTTGTCACGTCAGAATATTTTTTCTTCTTTTTACTCTGAGGTTGTTACATATCTATGAATGGACAAGCAAGCTGCTGGAAAAGGGTGGCTACACATCTATCACAGAATGGTTGAGGTCTCTGGAAGTCATCATCTCCTGCTCAGTCAGGGCCACCTAGGACCAGTTGTCCAAGACTATATCCAGACAGCTTTTGAACAGCTGGAGATTACAACCTCCCAGGGCAACATGTGCCAGGGCTTGGGCACCTTCACAGTAAAACAAAGTGTTTCCTGATGTTCAGAGGGAACCTCCTGTATTTTGTTTTGTGCCCATTGCCTCTGGTCCTGTCACTGGACACTACTGAAAAGATTCTGGCTTCCTCTTCTTTGCACCTTTCCTTCAGGCATTTACACACATTGATAAAATCCCCCTGAGGCCTCTCCAGGGTCAAGAGTTCCAGTTCTCTCAGCCTTCCCTCGTTGGAGAGATGCTCCAGTCCCTTTGTTATCTGCAGGACCCTTCCCTGGACTCTCTCCAGTATGCCCATGTCTCTCTTGTACTGGGGAGCCTAGAACAGACACAGCACTCTTGGTGTGGTCTCACTATTGCTGAGTAGAGGGGAAAGATCATCTCCCTTGATCTTCTGGGGACATTCCTCCTCATGCAGCCAAGGATACCATTAGCCTTCCTTGTCCCAAGGGCTCACATTCAGCTTGGTGTCCACCATGATCCCCAGGCCCTTTTTGGCCAAGCTGCTTTCCAGCCACTCAGCCCCCAACACGTGCTGGTGCATCCTCTGGGCCCAGCCATTCAGACACTTTTCAGTCTGCCTCACTGTCCCCTCACCCAGCCCACACTTCCATCAGTTTCTCTGTCAAAAGCCTCACCAGGTCAGGGTAAATGCTATCCACTGCTCTCCCCTCTTCTACCTTACCTGTCTACACATTACAGCTCAAACCTAAAGATGGTTTTGCTAAATAGCTGTTTTGCTCAGGCAAGAATATTTTCTGATGGGAGAGAATTGTGAGTTTATAGTAAATTCTGAACTTACTACAGCATAGTTGCCAAAAGCAAGCATATGGCAATGTCTATACTGTTAAAATTGTTTTTTTTCTAAAGAGTTTGTTTGTAAGTGACTTATGTTAAGCCAGCTGTTAGATATATTGAGAGCAAGCATTCAAGTCCTGTCAGATCATAAGAACTGGCAGGCATATAAAACCATACATTTTTAATTTGCATGTTTGTCTAGTCAATTTGATCATCAACCTGTTTGTTTTTATGTGGTATCACTTTAATTGTCCCTCTCTTGTGTCTGGATTCATAATGTAGATTCAGGAGCCAAGGAAGGATGCTAGGATTTCTAATTCCAATTCTGACACACAGGCTCCCTGTTACATGTAAGTATCTCTACTTGTTTTAGCCCAGTTTATCAAACTGAAGGGTTTTTCTTAGAATTGGCTTGTCTAGAGTTGATTAATGTGAAGTTCTGACTGATGAGTTCTGGTAACTAGTACTAAAGCGACAAACAAAGATCTCACAGGGGTTCCAAACAGCTAATGAAAAATAGTGACTGAAGAGACTCCTCCACAGGTGAGCTCACAGATTTAGGAGGAGGGAAGCAGAACAGAGAGCTGAGGGCTGAGTCAGAATGTTATGTTCCAAGCACAATTATCTTTATAGTTGTAAGCACTTAGGCTACATGCCTTTCAATGTTTTGAAGCCAGTTGGGGATTAGAACTCGTAAGATTTGGCAGGTTTTGCTGAGGCAACAGAAAAGGATACACTCTCCCTGTTACTTGCCTTTTCTCTTTGTTTTTGTGGCTGGGATTAGCAGAACTCTTGGATATGAGATAAAATTTGTTTTAAACGTAGTAATGCTCCTTGCAGACAAAACCTGTGTCTTTGTTTCCCTGTTGTCTTTTGGATAACCACATAGGTCAGATCAAACCACGTGCCATATTTTATTGTACTTTCCCTACCTCTCTAAAATGTTTTCTGCCTTAAACTTTCACCAGTGATGCGGTCTCACATATGCAGAAAGGTCTTTGGTGCAGAGGTTTGGAACATGGATATGTGCAGACTAAGTTTAGGATATGAAGCTCAGTGTTGCATTTTGTGGCAATTCCCTGTACTTGGGAACTTATACTGAGGTACCAAGCAGTAAAAGCAAGGTAGCTCACACTGGTTTTTGCTGAATGGAGCTCTTGTGTTTATGGCTCTGTCTTTGCAAAGTTACTGTTTCTTCTTGAGCCTGGGTTTTGGTGAGCTTTCTTTTCCAACTCCCAATGGTTCTTTTCAAATGCTTGGGAAATGGGATTTCTCATTAACTACATTAATATTTTAGATCAATTCACGTTGCTGGGGGAAAATATTATGTTTTGGTCTGGTACCTGTGATTGTTGTGAGCAAATCACTGAGGAGAGGTACAAATAATGTATGAACTGGGAGAAGTTGTACATTTAATACCAAGAGTCTGTCTTCTGTTATAGCCTTGAACAGCATCAAGAAAAAAGAAACCTTTGATTTTGTTTATGGAGAATACAATTTACTTAAAAAATGTAGTCTTTGGAGAAGGAATGGTAGTATCATCAAAACTGCATCTTCCTGAAGTGATAGGCAAGTGACTGCCATGAAGGCGTTAAAGAACTCCTTCCACTATAGCATAACCAGGATATTTTTCCTGCTAATCAAAAGCTGAATAATTTAGTAGCATGCAGGTAAAAACTATCCCAGTCTCACTCTGTATCTCTCTTGAGATTCATGCTTTAGGTTGCACTTAAGGTCTGAAATGTCTGCACATCTGGAGTGGGGATGAGTCCATACTCAATCCTAGAAGCCCTTCTCAGGGTCATTGCAGTCCATTCCATGAAATTAAATAGTTGCGGGCCTTGACGTTGTCTCAGATTTATTTTATTCTGTAGCTAAAGACTAAAACTTGAACGTGTTATACATGTTCATATTGGAAACATAAATTCAGTTGTCGAATGCACCATGAAAGCTTGAGACTGGCATCTATCCAGGGTATAGGTGAGAGTTTTGGTAGTAAGGGAGGAGTTTGAGCACTTGACATTGGAGGTGGTCTATATATATTTGGCAATGCAAGAACTAAATTCAGAATTGTTTCCTGTCTCAAAAAATCCTGACAATAGCTATGTTTTACTGTGGGGCGAGATGAGCATCCATGACAATGGAAAAGGGGACCACCACTTTCAGTGGCAGCTAACCACTGAATTGGCTTAGCAGTTATCATAAAACTTCCCCTCCTACTTTACCTCATCTAAGCCTCTACTACTACCTGACTGTGACAAAGCACTTGAATCATTTCTGGAGAAGTTAACAGTCGAAAACCCCCCCCCCCATCTAAAATTATTAACATTGGCTACTAACATATGAAATGAATAGGATGCTTAATGATCTTTTTAGAGTTATACCTCAGTTAGTGCATAGCCGTTTCAACTTGGGAAGAAATCTTCTGCAACCACAAAGGGTAAAAAGACATTTTAATAAAAATCTATGTTCTGGGATTGCAATTCTGTATCAGATTAACCAAGCAGAATTGTTATATTGAGCCTCAACAATGTTGCCATTGCCTATGTACCTGATGTGTTTGGAGAAGGAACAGTGGCTTTCTCGGCAAAGGCCACAGTTACATAGTGAGGGTTTACCTAATAGCTATTCTGCTGGTGTAAGCTGCAAAGCAAATGAAGAGTTTGCTAATACTTTCACAAGCAGCGCATGAACATTGACTGCAGCCTGGCTGTTTCCTCTCTTGTTTAGGTAGCTTAAAAATAGATTGCATTTTCCAAGTGTTTGCAGGTAGCCCCTTTGTGCAGCAGGAGGGTTTGATGGAGAAAAACCCTTTTATTGCCAGAAGCTGAAAGGATGTGGGAGGATGAAGTGCAGGATATTGTTTGCTCAACAACCACAGGAATTAGTGACATAACTCCTCAAACTCTTAAACATGCCTTAACATGAGGGGAAGGGTATATTTCTCCTGTCCTTTCCCAGTTAATCCCTCCTAAAAAGAAATTGCTGTTTTAAGACAAATTCAGATTGCCTCCTTTCCCATTCTGTCCTGCTCAGTATCCCCCTTGGTCTGGCAGCCAGAACTTCCTCTTTTTTTTCTGCTCTTGAGAGCCAACCCAAATGTTTCCGGGTTTTCTGTTTTCCCTTCTTCATAGTGGTTTAAATTAAAGCCTGGAATATCTGTAAGAGGAAATGCCTTGAAAAGTCTGGTCTCTTGTGCTCAGCGGTCTTCACTAGGCACAGTATATACTTACATGTCAGTCTTCCTGCAACCTCTGGATATTCCTTGTCTATGTGCAGTGGTGGTAGTGGGGAAATGTACATGTGCATGTGTGTGAGCACATCTACCTGGCCCTGGAGCGGTTACATTTATTTGGGGTGCGTGTGGGCAAATTAGCAGACCCAACTGCAGGCGGGAAGGCTTATAAGAACAACTTTAACTTTGTTGAATCTTGGGTGACTGTCTCTGGCTTGAAACCTTTGCCTCTTTTTATAACAGGTAAACTGTTGCTCTTAGGTAAGAGCAGGGAACTGTTACTCTTACTAGCTTTGGTCTTAAGTAATTTTTTAGAGCAAGATGGGAATTCCTTTGCAATTCCTGCTGGAGCAGCTCTAAGTTAAGCCCCTCCACTGGAGATACCCACCCCACATTTGAGAAGCCGTAATTGATGTGTGAGCTCTCACTGTGAAGCTCGTTGGCTTAGCAAAGGTAATTTGAGCTAATCTTTCTAATTTTGCACTGGAACAGAGTGAAAGCCTTCATGCAACCAGTTCTGGGGGCTCAGCAGGGGTGGTAACTTGAAGAGAGGCTAGTAACTTTGAACTATAAAGAGGTATGCAACAGTGTTTGCATCTAACCAGAATTAATCAACCAAAATGCTAACAATAACAAATAAAATATGTTTGGATGTGTTTTTCATTTACTTGCTTGTTTTTGTTGGGCTTATATGCACAGTGGGCTGCAATTGTTTGGGAACTAGCTATAAAACTGCTTTCTCTTAATTCCTCCGCTTTCCTCCTGCCCTCTATTGTGAAGTTTTCTGTTGTGGACAGAGTCCTTCCACTGCATTAGGCAGAGAAATGTACCTATTAGTTGCATTTCTTCTCCTGGGCAGAAATCTCTACATAGACAACACCATTTTGTAGACAAGGAGTGTGTGTGCAGCTTTCCAGAGGAGAGCATTGATAGAACTGTTGCCTGTGGTTTTCAAAAGAAAATCCCAACTCAAAACCAAAACACACGCAAAAAAAAAACCCAAACCAAAAACCAAAACAAAACCAAACCAGCCCAAACCTTAATTTAACCAACTTGTCTTTTAAAGTTGCATTGCTTTCTTTGGCCGTGTAAATGACACATTCTGAGTGGGTGAAAAACTCGCATGTAGTAATCTTAGAAGCATGTGCTGCATAATGCTTTTTTTTTGGTCATGATCTAGAGTAGGGTAGATTCCTGGACTGTTTATTTCGCTTTATCACCCCCAGGTCCTTCAGTACAACAGATCCTGGAGGGAGGAGGAGAGGCATGGACCATAACTGAACTAACATCTCTGCTTCCCTTTCTCTCCTTTCCTCCTTTTTGCCCCTGTAGCAATATCACCACAGTCTCTTTGCAGATGACCTTTGGTCAGCAACACTGTCAAAATGAGTTTGGGGAGGGGACAGGTGGGAAGAGCAAATGTTTTGGCTTCTTCTGCCTCTTCTTCCTCCTCAGGTCTGCAGAGCCTGGGAGAAAGGCAGGGCTGAGCAACTTGGTGTTAGGGAGAGAGGGATGGGGCATCACTGCTGCTGTCTCTCCACACCTCTCTTACAATGTTGACTTGCCTTGCTGGTTGGAAGCTGCTTATCTACAGAATTAATCAAATGCAGATCAACGCTGCATTCCTTTGGCTGAACTGATTCTCTTTGCTGAACTGATTTTTCTCACTCCTGTGTTTTGCAGATAGGGATCGTGGATTTCATGTGTGTGTTTTCAGGGAAAGGCAAACTGACATCCTGGCAGAATCCCAAGGAATGGGGTGGGTGGCAGAGTTTATATATGTGCTGGGGGTTGATTTGGCTCTAGCTGCTGTGTAAAGTTCACTTTGGCAGCTGAAAGATGCAGAGAGAAGCACTTTCAGAATTAGAGACAGTGAGGTAATGAGAAAGTGACATAGGAAAGGAAGTGGCCGGGGCGGGGGAGGGGAGGGAGGGAATGGCTCAAAACACGCCTTGACATCACCTGATAGGTTTTCCAGCCTGGGCAGCAGCTATTTTTATTCTTTCAACTCGCAGTATTTACAGCTCAATGACAGCCAACTTGCCAAAAGTGGGGGTGGTGGTATATCCCCGAGTGGGTTGGGGGGACTGAAGAGCAGCTCAAAAGCTGCGGCAAAGGTTCAGGTTCCCAGGCATGCCTGCTGCTGTTGCCTGTTTTTACATCTGCAGGGTGCTTTACCTTTGGCTACCTGTCATGTCTAGAAGTTTTCTGAATGCTGACTGGCAGCACTAGCTGTCACCAGCTAGTTGAAAAGATCAGAGTGTGTAAACTTCAGGCTCTTCCTGAGATCTGGGGAAGCAAGAATGTACAGTGCTTCCAGCTTGGTGGTTCTGCTGCTTCCTGAAGGTCACTGCTGGTGGGAGGCAGGATCCTGGGAATATCCAAAGCAAACTCACATTACATAAATGTGATCCTTAGCTAAGAAAAAGTAAGTGACACAAGTGTCAGTGTGAAGTCTGTATTTATTCTGAAGTATAAAATGAATAGAGCCCTAAGACATCAAAGTTTTACAATAGTGTAGGTGCAGCATTCTGTTACTTTTCCAGCTTTTGTCTGCTTGCTAGAAAATCAAAGACATCTTCAAATATAGTGAGCTCATACTTCTTTATATGGGTTCATCTGGCTTAGACCTTGACTGAGATCTTTCTCATATTGCCTGAGTGAGCATATATTGCAGCTGTTTGACAGTTTTTGGCAGTATATTGTTTAGATTTCGTCACTAAATTGTGTGCACGCACATCCTTGCAGGCATTGTGTCCTCCAAGAATATTAGTACTGGGGGAAGGATGACAGAGAACCCTCTGCAGGGAGGACTGGAGGCGAATAGGAAAAAAATGCACCTTTCAAGTTAGTGGGGGGGGGTTGTAAGCGCACTTTCTATCTGCTCATTAATTTGAATGTAAAGAATACATTAATTTTTGGGATAAAACCAGTGGTGCAGTTTTGTATTACAGCTAAGTTGATCCAAAGTCTAGCCTATGTCAAGAATGGTGTGCTCATCCCACCTGTTGGTAATGCTGTTTAGTAGGTTCAATCAGGTCATTAAGATATGAGATGAATGTCAGAGCTGGTTTTAAGGAGGCTAAGAGAGTGAATGGCTAGGAGAAGCTGAACTGGAAGTGATCTTTTTGGTGGTAGTGAGCTTTAAGCTGTAGCACCTTGCAGTTTTGATGCCAACTTTGCACAGGCAAAATTTTGTGTGCTCCTGGAATTTAAAGGTCAAATGTCCACAAAAGTTTTAGAACTTAACTTGAGTATGGTTCAGTCTTCCATGTTTCTATTCTAGCACAGAACAGGAATTTGAAAAATGTGCTGCTTTTATGCTGTCATGGCTTTTGAGGATAGAAAAAGAAAAGAAGAAAACATTAATTAATTAGTTCAAAATAGTAAGTAATGATAACTGACATTCAAATACCAGTATTGTGTTCTGTGCCCACCAGGCCTCAGAACTAGCAGCTGTATCTGTGCAAGCCATATGTGCACCTGATGTTACTTTTTATTTCTGTATGAGAGTATAAATAGTAATGCAGCATCTTGAGGAAGAACACATTCCCACAGTCTGTATCTCATTTCACACTTGAAAGTCAAAGGATGTAAGGCTCAATAGATGTCTCATGGACAGATTATGAAAATTGGGCCCAGTGTTTTCCAAACCAGAAATCTGTGGCAAATACTTAGGGTCCCATTGATAAAGGTGATCTCTCTGCCAACAGCACTGCTGCCAATTCCAGGTTAATGATTGTGCAAGACACTAAACGTAGAACATGGACTGGTGTGGGTTGATGCTACTTTTCTGGAGTGGTTAAGCAACTGAAATTGTTGTTGGAGATCCTACATCTGCTGTGAAATGGACCTCCCCTTCTACCCTGTGGATTCCCAAAGTAACTCTCAAGGTTACTCATGAGGTCTTACTTGTTCTTATAGTGTATTGACATTTCTGTCCATGTGATCATTGATCAGACTTTCAGATCTGTTGTTGGTACATCAGATTCCAGTAAAATTAAACTTTTGATTAACTTTTTGATGCTTATGAACATCTGGCAGTAGTGTCAGTGTTTCATGCAATATATGTTGATTTTGGTCTTTACTCATCTATCAGGATCCGTATTTTTCAAGGAGGTGCCCCATGAGTGCTTACTCATGTGTTGACGATCTCCATCCTGGGCCCCTCAGAGTTTGCCTTCTTACAGCATGTAGGGCATTATCTAAGCCCTTTTTGTACTGTTCTGGCCCATCCTTTTCTGTTTTAGATAATTGCTTCTCCTTTCAGAACACTAATTAATGCTGTAGGAAATATTTGAGGCAGTTGGACAAAATTTTAAAATATCTCACTCAGCAAAGAAAAGATTTGTCTGTGTTTCATTCAGCCAGTGAGTTTTTCTTTCCAAGCTATTTTCTACAAAGGAAGAAAGGTATGTCTACATATATCTGCAGGTCTGCAATCATACATTGAGAAGATCAAATCTTCATCAAGTTGAATTTGTGAATTATAGAAGCAGAGGCTTAGTTATATCATTAGACTGCCAAAAAGCCCAATATATTTCACATACTGTTAGCAGTTTGGTGCCTCTCTTCTTTCAGGTCTTTAAGTGTACTTTCTCAGAACTCAGGCAACATCTTGGGGCTGTTTTGGCAGTACCTGGGTATTGGTGAGTCAGCTGGATGGAGCAACTGGCTCACACTTCCCAGGCCTTCCACAGTAGTGAGCTGCTGGCTCAGAGGCCCAGTTTGGCAGAATAAGAGCTGTCTTTGACCTCTGTAGCTGAATCTTGTCATTTCCACCATCCAGATGGTGTATTGCTTGCCAGAAGAAGCAGGACTCAGGCTGGCACAGGGTAGTTGTTCTTCAGCTATTACAGTAATTATGGGACCTGTCTGCACAGAGGCCTGATTCAATGTGCAGCCGTGTGTTGCTGTTGAAAGGGGAGATCTGGACAGCGTGTTTCTTCCTCCCCTCCTTCATGCTGGCTTTAGCTCTCCTGTGCTCTGACAGATCAGCTTCCCCAGGCAGCTCCCTGCAGCGTCACTGCTGCTAATGCTCACGCAAAAGCGGGCTCATCTATTTATGCAGTAATTTGACCTTATTGGCCAAAGTTCATTGTGAAACTGAACCTTTATGTGACTTTTACAAATCATAAATTTAAGGTGAGAGTTTGTGTTGAGTATACATTGGTAATTTAGGAATAGTGAGGTTACAGAGCTTTATATTATCACCAAAGGTATTTTTTTTACCCCTTGGAACTTCAGAGTTGGGATTCTTTTCTGATTAAAGTTTCAACATTTCGAAGTAAGAAGAGTACTGTTGAAGGCACTCAGAAATGTCACTGATGCCATCTAGCATCATTAATATGTTTTGTTTCTTTAATGCAGCTTATGGCAGTGTTAAAGTAATGCTTTTTAAATTTGGTTGAATACCACTTTTTTTTAGAAAAGTGTTGTTACTAGAGGCTTTCCCCCCCTGTGGTTGCTATTGCAGCATTGCTTTATAAAAATTTTTGGATGCCTCTCAAACCTATTTAGAGACAAGAAATTTTTGTCTTGCTTGGGAGTGGGGGGGACACAATACGAAATGAAGACTGTTCCAATAGTGTTTAAAGTGTTCACCTTCTTATTTTTGTAATGTCCATGTGGCTATTTTTGCTCCAAGCTTGTAGGATGACACTGATTATTGTTTGTTTGTTTGTTTGTTTTTCTGGAAAAATACCAGAATACTGTTTTTCAGGTATGTGTATTAATTGGACAACTCTATTTCTGTGCCTCCCCCCCACCTTCCCACGGACTTCATTGCAGCTTCTATGATGCATGCTTTAGCAAAATTAAAAACTAACAAAGCCACAAGCTGTACTGGTGAGAGAACCCCCTGGCTGTTGCTTGGACAGGTTGTGCTTTTCCCTGGCCACTTCCAATTCCAGTATCTCTCTGGGTAGTATGTATAACCAAAGTGTGTCAATCATATGGCATCTGTTCATGATGCACATTAAATAAGCGCCAGGTGAGACGACTGCCTCCATACAAGGACAGATTCTGAAGTTTTAGTGTTTGCAGTAGAGGGTTATTGATTTGGGGTGGCTGCTTATCTTCAGGTGGCTGTTTTTACTGGGGCTGGGAGTAAGGATTTAAGGGAAGAAGAGGCAAGAATGTGTGCTTATACAAATATAGCCTGCTCTTACTTATATGTGGTCTCAGAGTAAATGCATATAAGAACTTTGTTTCCTGGGTTATAAGTTTAGCTTTCTCCACAACTAAAATTACATTTCTAACAGTTTAAACAGGAAGGAAAACAGGGCAGTGTGGCTCCTGCACTCAGCGCTGGTGGTGGTATAGCTGTGTGCAGGGCGGGCTTACAGTCGGGAGGTGCGGCAGAGAGAGGGTTGTGCTCAGTCACATGATATTGCCTGTCTGGCAGGTGTCTGTAGTGTGAGTAGAGAAACCAACTGTTCACTATTTTGGGTGAATGAGGTTGGCTGTCACTGCAAGTGGCCTCACGAAGAAGTCCACACATCTGTTGATAAGCACCGCTCTGCATACTGGGATCCTGAATGCTTATAGCTGCTTGCTGAACCAGTGAAGTTTCTGTCTGAGCTTTGAGACAGTAGGGAGAAAAGTGTTGCCAAGAGCCTTGCTGATTTTAATCTTTAGATGTTGGCTGTCAGGATTTGTGCGTTCCTCAAGTATCTCTCTGTTCCTATGCGAGCACAGCCTTGGGATCTAGCGGTAAACTGAATTTTTTTTTTGCCACTCTCCTGCTTGGTGCAGTGACCGAAACCTGGTAGAGAGGGATTGCGGTTGGGTCTCCTGTGAGGATTAAGCACCCCTTCCACTAGCCTGGGACGCCTCCTGTGTTACAGAATTTGCCTCCAGGTCCAGGGATTTCCTCTAATATGTTGGATAAAGCCAAGACACTCCAGCCTGCCTATGTTGGGATTGTGCCACTTGCAGAGACTGTGTCAAAGCAAGGGAAGAGCTGTTCAAGCACATATCAGGATTCATACCACAGCTTACGAGAAGGTTAGCAGGCTCTGCTTTCTTTGTTGTAGGCACTGTATCAGTGGTTTGTGTGGTGTCTTTTTGTTGTTGTTGTTGTCTTGTGTATTGAATCTGCCTGCTTTTTCTTTTCTGGGCAATAGTCCAGATTTTGGGTTTCCCACTGACTCCTCTGACCTGTTGTCCCCGGGGGCACTCATAAGCATGTCACAGGACGAGGCTGAAGCTCTGTATGTAGTGACTTGCAGTGCCTGGACCTTGGAACAGTTTCTCTTGCATTTGGAAGTTTTAATTTCAGAGTTTAAATTTCTTCCTCTATGTCTGCAGGGCTCTTGTAAGCAATGTTTTAAGGCTGTTTTATTAAAGCATTAAAGGTTTGTTATGGAGTGGCAACTCTGACTTTAAGGAGATAAGAGTTACCACGTTTTAAGTTTTTATGTGGTGGTGTTTGCAGAGTGTGGAGGGAGTGGGGTGTATACATCTAAATGTGATTGTTTTAGATAATTATATTCTCCTGCAAATATATGTGATTTTTATAGGAGTTTGACAATTCTGAAAGATGTAGATTGAGGTCAAATTTCAGGGAGTGATATTTACAAGGGCAGAATCTGATCTAGAGGGATTGAAAAAGATTGAGAAGATGAAAACAGACAGTGAGCCATGCATAGTGCCTGGCGTAATAAATAGGAACAAACAGGAACAAGGAAACTATTACAGGGAAGAATGGTAGAACATTAAAAAAATCCCAACGGCAAACATAAGAAGATTTACATTTTATCAGAAATACTGGATCTGTGTAGCTACAGGTGGAATTTTAATAGTAACTTGTAGGAGTGAACAAAGACCTTGAGCACAGTGACCTCAGAAATAAGGTGATGACTGATTTTAAGAGCAAGTAATGTGATCTGAAAGGAGCGGAAAATTACTTTCAGTGACATTTTGGACAGAAAACCAAAGTAAATGTTGGTAGGAGATGAGGACAAAAAGCCAGATAGAATAAGGCCATGTTTGTTATGGAAAGATGGCCAGTGTGTGAAGACAATTTTAGCAGTTGCATTTAGAGGATTTTTCTCTCATACGCAGCTCTAGGCCTGCTGAAGCTGCCAAACAAAACTGTTAAGTTTCTACCCCCATTGTCACTTTCCCTACCAAACCTCTTTAACAGACATCAAGAGTTAGCTTGTTATTAGATTTTTTAAATATTACTATTTTTGTGCTTGTTTTCATTGGAAAAGGATAAGAAAACTGAAGTCACAGTCCTCAAATTCAAGTTTAGTAGTCATAAATACGTTAGTATAGGCAGTATTCCCAGATTACTTTGTCTGCTGTGGAGGCAGAGAACTGCAGTACATCAGTCTTCAGAGGAAAAAAACAAACCAAACCAAAAAAAAAAGCCAGAACTTGCAGCTGTCTTGTATTTGGAAGGCATTGATTTTCATGGAGGTGAGCACTCTGCATTTGGATGTGCCAGGATACATCTTTCATCCAGTCACTAAATATCACAGGCTCTATGGTGGGATAACATGTAGAACGAAGCAAATGCACTTCTGTAGTACTTTAATCAGCATAAAAATGTTTGTCGCTGTCTCAAGTTAAAGCAAATTAAGGTCATTGAATTCTTGTATCATCCTGGTTATTGAAAAAGCTGTGTTGAGTCTGCAAAGTGCAGCAGTATAATCAGCCTACCCAAGGTCTAATTCATGATACTCTAGTATCATATGTGGTGAGGAAAGCTACTTTCTACCAGCTACTTAACAGGAAGGGTAGGGAAGAAAAATAGATGCTGCCAGATTCTTTCCTGTCAGAAAAGAACAACCCTTTAGCTTTGCTGCTGCTCCATTCAAGTCTCCTGCAGTTTCAGGATGCCTGTTGTATTTATGCTGTAGCATTCACTGGGTTTTGCAGAGCTAAATCTTACAGGCAGTAGAAAAGCAGATGCACTCAACGCGTAAACCCTTATGGAAGCTCTGGAAGGACAGAATTATTGAGCTTAAACTATGATGACTGTTTTACCTTAGTTTTGGTCTCCCTAAAAATGGGACAGCATAGTTCTGTTATCACCTAGGACAGAAAATTCATGCACGTCTCATCCTCACTCTTTGCTACACAGAGGTGAACGGGTGCAAGTCTGCTTTCTCCTCTTTATGAAGCCAGGCAAATAAGGGGTATCTGTTACACTGACAATGCTTGTACCTGTGCTCTCTTAATGAATCTCATGAGAAGTGGCTATCTGGAATAGACTTCATCTAGTTTCCTTGCCTCCGGAAAACAGATGGTCTCCTAAATCTGTTTTTTTGTGTGTTTTTGTTTGTTTGTTTGTTTAAAATTTTAATTGGGACTTGACATTGAAGTTTGGGAACTTCTGATTCTTTCCACACAGAAATGGATTTGATGTGGGGAAGTCAAAAAATATATGCTTGTATTTTTCAAAGTGTGTATTGTGGCAATTATTTGTAAAATTCCTAGAATTCAGGAATCCATAAACATCTTTTCTATTCAAGAATGCCTTGGAATGATTTAGTTTTCTAATACCACAGCCCGGTTTGCGGTTCCTAGACTAGTTAACACAACAGTTTGGTAGCCACTCATGAAAGATATGAATCACAAGTGTTAGAAAATTTCAGAAAGCTACTAAAAATTCATTAGCATTCATGTCAGTCTAGCTTAGAATTAAGTACTTCCAAAAGTAAATTCCAACTTTTCTACCTCTGTGCATTGCCTTTCATTCATTGCTCTTAAAACTAAACACTTCTTTTGGCAAGTCTTCTCTTCAAAAATGTTCAATGTGACTTGGGGGCTGACAGTGAAACTCACCTGTCTTTTTCCAAGATTTGTGTCTCAGGGCCCAGACACACGAACAAGTTCCTGCATGCCATCTGATCTGCAGTAACTGTGTGCACATTCTTGGTCCACAGCAAATGTGAGGTAATTTGAGTTAGCTTAGCCTTTGATTAAACTATTAATATCTGTTCAGTACTTTGAAGAGATCAGGAGTCATGCAAGTGCTTGTTAACATATGGCTTCCTTCACAAGTGATCTAGACCTTATTGTCATAATGCTTCTGGGCACATCAAGGCAGTGCTGGCAGGTGGCTGTACCTCACCTGGTAGAGAGCAGAAGAACCTGCGCATGTGGAAGGGGAAGCTCTCAATACCAAGAGATCCCCAGCAGGGGGACAGCCCCTGCCTCTGAGGCATCTCACAGGAATGCAGGGTGTCAATTTCCTGTAAAGACTGATCTGTGTCCTCTTAGTTCAAAGTGGACCTGAAGATGCTGTGGTAGATGTGAAAGTGATGCTTCATGCAAATACATGGGTAAGGAAGGTCAGAAACCAGTCACAAAATGTAGCAGGCACATCTTTGAATTATTCAGATACATCCCACAATTCAGAATTATTTATGCAAATATATTTATGCAAATATATTTATGCTCTGAGACAGAAAACCTTAGAAAATGTGTTGAACTATTGGGAGCTGACCTGCTGGCGTTTCTTATGGCAAATCCAGAGGTGCACCAAACATACGTAGTTTGACTCCCCAAAACCTTGTGCTGCAACCACTCTTGGCAAATGTGTAGCATGGTGGCTGTGATTATGCTTAAAAGTTAAGAGCCGCAATGGAGGTATAATGATATATCAATGCGAGGTGGCTCAGAGTTGGTGGTAAGAGGTCAATTTACATTTATTTTTGCTTAATTCACAGTGTGCTTCATTTGACCGGGAAGATTTTGAGTTGTTTCAGGGTATTTGTTAACTCTGTAACATGAGTGGGCAGCTTAGGAAAGGGTTAACACTGAATTACCAGGGTTTTTATAAGTCAGTTGTTATCAGTGGAAGGGACAGTCATAGCATTGTCCCTGGAGCTGAATTCACATTTTTTTTTCAGTCCTGTTGCCCTAATGAGTTTTTGGTTTTTTTGGATATGACATGTTTTTCCCCTCTTGGAGTTTACTGAACTATTCCTGTCAGTGTAATGATCCCCAGCTGTTGCTTTAGCCCTGGCTATTTTCATGCTGGGAATGGGAGGAGGAGGAGAGGAACAGAGACTAGCTTGTTTATCACACTGTGATCTACTTAATTTGTCAAAACCCAGCTACTATACTACTTTCTTTAGCACAAAGTAATACTAAGAGGAAAGAGTTGTAGTCTCAGACCTGCAAGAGCAAGGAGATGTATGGACTCATCAACACATGCAGAAAACAAGAAAAATAGAAACTGGGTGTGGCGCGGTGAATGCAGCTGTCAGTAGTATTTATGCAGACAATGCTTTGAACTAGTAATGATATTGAGTAAAATTTGCAGTAAGTACTTTCCTGCCCTCTCAACTGAATTTTCTTCACAGTTAAACTGAGCTTCATGTTCAACAGCAGTGGTGCTGGGGCATTGGTAATCCTACAAACTGGGAAACATGTCAATAAAGCTTGAAAAAACTTGTGCGGCTGTGGAATTACTCATTATTTGATAATTATCTGTTGTTTATTTTATTAAGAAAATAGCTGTATTTATACTTTTAAACAGCAAAGGGCTGATGCTTAGTCTTGCCAGGAGCTGTTGAAAAGCAGATGCTTTTTTGAAAACAGAACTCCAGTACTTAAGTTCACATCACCTGTTTTGCATCCAGAAACAACTTGTGCATTTAACACGCTTGTTCAGAGTCCTTGCCAGCCAGATGTCACCGTGACTCTCGTGCCCGAAGAAGATAAGGGTCAGTGACAGTTGTGGTTTCTGCTCGTGTCGTTGGATCCACGTCAGGCTGCCTGTGTAAATCTTATCTTAGTACTTCAGTAATCTCTAAGGTCTGTCACTAGTCACCTCAGATTTTTCAGCATTCTGTCACACCTGCAAGTCATTGATCAACATCTTAACGAATATCTATACCAAAAATAAGTGCCTGCTTAGATCTTTCCTTTCGTGCCCCAACTCCCATCTCTCTAGTCTTTTCTGAGCATTGAATTACTGATCTTGTCACCTGCTGCATCAATAAATTTCAATCCAAAATGTTAAAGCAGCACATTTCTTGGCAAGAACCTCTGCAGCCTATGGCAGAAAATGGGATATGGCCCCTGACATAGCTGGGGTTTATCAAACAAGAACATGCAGTGAGCCTATGGGGCAAATAGCGTTCCTTTTTCTTGCAGGAGGCCTGTAACTGGATGCATGATCTACTGAATGGCATTAATGTGGAGCAGAACTCATTATTTACTTTCTCTTACCTGGGCCAGTGGAAGTAGATACAATGTTTTTCCTTGGCAGTATATAAACTTTACTAACCCGATGTCTCTCCAAACTAAGAGCAGACCTATGGTAGCTGAAGTACATTGCAATATGGTGATTGCTAATAAGAACTATAAAATATTTTTTGCTCATCGGTGTCTTCAGGATTTTTCCCAGTGTTCAGTGAGATGAGTAAAAGAACTGTGCAGGCGACCTACTGTCAGAGTTTATTGTGTATTTAATATAATAAGCACGCTTCCAAGAAAACAAAGATTTGAACTTTCCAGTCTGCAGTTCTGCCACCTAAAATAAGATTAAGCCTGAGGAAACTAACAAGAAATGTGAAAGAAGGTCAATAAATAAGAGGATATATTGATTTGAGACATGGATTCTTTCCATAATTGACAGTGAAAACTGGTGAAATCCAGGCTTTCTGGACAATATCCTTTTAATACAAACTTTCAGAAGTAAAGAAAATATTTTGTAAAAAAAATAGCTATTTGAAAGTTTTCAATAGAAGCGCGCTGGTAGGGTCAGGGCCCATCTGTTGCAGCCATGCTTATAAAGACCTCACCCTGTGGTCTTCATCCCCGATGGCAGCTCGTGGAGCTGAAGGAAGCACAGAATGGAGTCTGATGGCCCGTCACCATTCTGAGGGTATTTCCTGTAACGTCTCTGCTGCACCCTACCAGGTGTCACATTTTTGGTAACCTTCCTCACTGGAACACTTGTCAGGGCACACACATTGTGTTGCCCAGCTGCATTGTTGGGGAGGGATCTGAGTGATGCCCTCTGGGTGACAGAAGGAAGAGATCTACTTTCAACTCTCTGCAAGGAGTTTCCCCAGCTTTGTGTTGCTACTTGTTTCTCTAGTATTAAACGCATGGAGGCTATAGCTGTGTTTTTTTGTAGAAATGGAATGTGATGGTAGCTATGTTCTTTGGTTACTCATCTTTGCAAATATCCCAGCAGTGCTGGAAGCCAAGATGTGCAAGCTCCCTTTGCGTAATTTGGACAGTGTTACAAGCAGCATGCAACCTGTCCCTGCATACAGTTGTGGGTTTTCTTTCTTATTTTGATGAATGCTCTTTTTGATACTCTTCTTTTCACTTTCACTTTCCTAAAGTTTCATGCTTCTTTCTGTATTATGTATAGAAGTCCTCCTAAGCCTGCTTGCAGCTCACTCCTTTTTCTGTGCTCTGATGTGAAATTTTCGCTTTTCACAAGTGGAAGACAACGTTTTAGAATTAGATGCTAAACTAGTAGCACCTTTGTGCCTCGCTGAGAATCTGTTTTACTCCTGCTAATAATAGCAGTCACATTGACTACAGGCAGTTTAGAACGAGGATTGTGTCTTGAAGACTGACACGTGACTGTGAGTCCAACTACAGCAGTTGCAAATGCTGTCACCGCATAGGTATCTCCCCTGCCTCTTAGCTGGAGGGAGCAACAGAAAGGAAACGTGTCTGCCCTTCCCTTGCTTTTGTCCGGTACATTAGTGAAAGCCCACTTCTATTAGCAGTTGGAGAGAATCTTCCGCTGTGTGCAATGAGTGTGGGAGGACCTGCTGCTGTTGGCAGTCTTCTCTAGTGACCTTCAATAGGACTGAGCCAGCAGTAACATTTTAAGCATCTGCAGAATTTGCCCACCAGTCTGAAGTCAGTGGTCATGCAGGCCATTCTGGACTGACGGGTTTTTTTAGTTTGCTGATTGACCTGTTACACAGAATTATATTATTTAGATATTTATAGCTATGACAGCACTTAAAAACCATACTAAGCCATAGAGCTGGATTAATTTTTAATGCCTTGGATCTTCCCCCATGCAAAACCCCCAAGAAAGTTGGTGCTGGAGATCTGTAGTCTAGAGTTTTTAAAGAAAGGAAGTAAAAAGTAGTACATAGGTGCTATCTGATCACAGTTGAAAGGGTTTAAGGGAATTTCAGGTGCTTTTTTATGTGTAATGCAAATTCTAGGGATTGGCTTCCGTACTGACCCGCTGTGAGACAGAAGGATATGATAGCTGTAGCTGAATCTTATAACTGTTTTACAAGTAAAATTCATACTTAAACTGTAAAGAAGGCATCAGTCTGTTGCACTACAAAGGCTGGGATTTTTATTTGAACCTCAGATGCCATGATTGTGGCATATGTTCTTTGCAGTCTTTGAGAAAAGTGCAAAGGTGCTTCTCACTACCATGAATTAAAGAAATATAAAGAATCATAGAACAGTTTGGGTTGGAAGGGACCTTGAGAGGTCATCTAGTCCGACCACCCTGCAATGAGCAGGGACATCTTCAACTAGATCAGGTTGCTCAGAGCCCCGTCCAGTCTTGCCTTGAATGTTTCCAAGGATGAGGCATCTACCACCTTTCTGGGCAACTTGAGCCAGTGTTTCACCACCCTCATCATAAAGAATTGGTTCCTTATAGCTACCCTGAATCTATTGTCTTTTAGTTTAAAACCATTGCCCCTTGTTCTGTCACAACAGGCCCTGCTAAAAAGTTTGTTCCCGTGGTAATTCCTGTAGCATCCACTTGAAGTTCTTGCTAAGAGAGGATACTGAGGCTTGGACAAAAGCTGGTGGCAGGAATGCTAGCCAAATAGGGTCTTTATTTTGCATACAATATGCATGTTGGGCAAAACCACTTTTGTTCCACGTCTCATGAAGTAACTGTCAGCACAATCAACCAACTGAAGCTGGGAGGTGCTGAAGCTAGCTAATTTAAAATTATAAGGGCCAGCTTTCCGAGTTCCCTATATAACTGGTTAATTACTTCTTCTAAGGAACTGCTGGTTTTGTATTTAAATTTGCATACTTCTAAGTCCTTTTTTCTACCACTTGTGGAAAAAACACATTTGCTCTCATTTGCATTTGGTTTCAGTAAAACAAACAGATTTAGGTGGTTAAGAATCTGAAATAGTCTTGGAAATACAGAATTATTCCACATTTAAGTGGAAAACCCCAAAACACAGCTCATATGTCATGGTGTCCCAGCTGTTGCCGTAGTTCCATGGTATCTTGACCATTAGATGTTTCCTGTGAAGGGAGCATTTTAACTTCTATCTGTAGAGGGTGCCCTGTGGCAGAAGGAAGGCTGAATCACTGGGCCAACACCACAGTCTGAGAAATGTTTGAGAAAGTTTCTGGCCTTGATATGAGAGGCTGTTAGTACACTGGAGCACTGTGCTGTAGCAGAAATTGCAGTATGGGAGGTGAGCTATGAAGGAAAAGTATTAGACGATGTCTCTTATTGTTGAAAGAGGCATGGAAGGATTTCCTCATCAATTTTAGTATTATAAACATGTGTAATCAATCATGTGCTTTATGGGTGTGTAGAAATGTTGAAGCTCTTTCTTCTTATAGACAGAGATAGCTGTACCTTTCCAATAAAAAACAAAACCTAAAACAAATAAACAAAAAACCCTAAAAGGATTCAGACTTGTTTTTCCCTTCTGTAGCTTGTCTTTTGTACTGTCACATTAAAAGACAGCTGTAGATTTGATTGTCAGGATATATCTCTTTTTCCTTCATTTGTCCCTATCTGCCACGTCATATTAAATTATCTTGGAGTGTTTATTTCTAGGGTCTTCTTTGCAAGGTGGTTAAGGGCAACGTTAGTTCCTCCTTGTTCATTGTTTCATGGAAACATAAATTAGTATAGGCTGTGACTCAAGCTTACACGGGGAGTTGGGAAATTCTCTCTGTTTTTCCCCCCCTCAAGGCTTCTCTTCCAGCTATAGATAGCAACAATGGATGTGTAGATGGCATCAACAAGCACTGATTACAGATATTTAATCTTACGATACTGGTGTGTCAATTTTAGGTAGACCTTTCCACCTAGGTATTTTGTTACAGGGTCATCTTGTTGAATCATGCATGGTAGCCATATTCTGTAGATATGGATATGTGCCTAGTTACTCACATGCGTAGTTTTCACCTAACCAGTATTACTGGGAAGAAATGATTTTATAAGAATCTGTACCCTGCACAGAAAGCAAACCAACTTTTCCTGTTGACGAGCTTGTTGCACATTTTAACATGTTGCATATCTTACTAAATATACCAGGTTACATGTATTTCAGGTTATTTTCTTAAAGTCCTATTCAATTTTAATAGTTTCAGTGAGTGCTGAAATGGACTATTAAGTATACCAAGATTTTATGATAAGAGTGGGCTTCTATGCGTTCAATAAAAAGACTCATCTACTAATAGTAATGCATTTATCTGATTTTAAATTTTTAGTATTAAAGGAGAAAAAGTTGGCATTGCATTAAAAGTAGCAATGATTTAAATGAAAACCCCCTAAATTTTACATATTTAATGCAAATAGGAGTTGAATCATGAAGAATGTAAATGCAAATGCAGTAGAATGCACAGTCACTGCTAGTCTTTATTTTAAATAAACACTAAAAGAACCCTGCAAAATTCAGCATAACTTTTGCAGTAATAATAAAGTTTGCATATATTTAGAGTTGTATACATGAGTAGCACCCACAAAATAAACACATTCATTTGTGTGCAATATTGAGAACTCAGATTGTAAACTTCTAGGACTATGAACTGGCTCTTCCTTTTGCATCTGCACATTTTCCTCCCCTGAATGGCAATACTGACCTGAGCCTTTGAGAACCACTGATAGGAGTAACTATTTTGTCTCGTCTGGAGGTTAGATCACGTTATGTTGTGATACCTGGACCATGCTGCTGCTTTTGTTTGTTTTGTAATGCTATGTCCTAACAAAACTAAAATTGCTGTAAACAGTGGCTTTATCTTCTAAATACAGTTTTTAATTAACACTGCTTCGGTTTTCACATTGTATCAAATATGATGCAAAGCCTCAAAAATGACCTGCTGATGTAGCTTGTTGTGTGCTCGCAGTGTGAGCCAGCTACTTTTGTGGTAACATGTAGAATGAAAATAAATTCTTTTGCTTTTGATTGTGCATTTGCTTCTGATTCCAAATTCTTTGGGGACCAGTTTCTTCTGTAGGTTGGGATCTTTGATTCTGTTAAATTAACCATATCAAAGAATTTGTATTTGTCTGTCTCCACTAAGAGAGCTATTTAATGCCTCATAACATTGACTCATTAAAAGATAATACATGCAAGTATTTCATCATCCTTTGAAAACATTTAAAAAAATTACTCCTATTTCATATTTACAACAGCATCCTCCCAATAAAAAGGGACTTTTGGCCTGTACCTGATTTTTGTTTCTAGTTGCCCAAACTAGTCTTTGGAACATGGTCATATAGACAGTGCATCTAATGTGTCAGCAGGCATGTGTAAGCTGCATGTCATGTCAATGGTTTTATGTGACCCAAGAACATTTTGAGCTGTAGAAGCTTTGAAGAGTGTGATCTTATCAGGAAGCAAGCCCTTCTTGTCCTGAGGGTATCAGTTCATTTTCTCTCTTCCTCCTCTTTTTGAGTTCTTAAAATGACCAGTCACTCCTTTCTCTGTAGTTTTCAGTTGCTTTGAAAAGCTTCTGGGCATTTGAGAGTCTGAAGGCTTTTAGAAGTGCTGGATGGAAAAAAAACCCTAGTGTTATATGACCCATATTACATCCTTGGATTATTACTAGCACATCTACTGTACTATTTTGAAAGTTGATGCTTTGGAGGTGAAGGTTCTGCTCTGTTTTTTAAGAATCTCTTGAGAGAGGTTTTAGGTCTACATCAGGCAGAATTGTACTCCTGTGCTCACTTGTGCAAATTTGTAATGCTCTCAAAAGCTTACTAAGAGGATAAGAAAGAAAAAGTGATCATCAAAAAGTTTCAAGTCCTCTATACTAGGTCTGCCTTTGATGCAGTTGTATGGATTTCTTGATTAACCCTGTTTGGCTTTGTGCCTACAATCATCTCTGGTGGACAAGCACAGCTGGGTAAGAGTTTATCAGTGTTTCCCAAACTGATTTGAGACACCTGCCCACCTAAAAGTATTGCAGCAGAACATCCTGATTTCTGCAGAGCTGCTAAGAAATCCACTTTCATCATTCATGTGGCCTGCAGTAGGGACCCACTCCTGGCCCTGGTTTTGTTTACTGTTCTGGATCTCCTTCACAGGCCTCCTCTTTGGGTGTAGGGAGCATGATCCCAACCCTGCTTCTCACAAAGACAAGACCACAGCATGAATATAAATAAGTGGCTTTTGCCTCTAGTGTGAAAAGTTCTTGTAAGAGTTTAAGAGACCAAAGCAAATTCTCTTTCTATTATTTACCCTCCCAAACTCTATTTTATCAGTACTGTGGTTGCTAAGGAAGAGATGAGGGAACTGCCTGCATTTTAATAGCAGCTGTTGTCACTGCAGTAGAGAAAAGGGGTAACAGAATGTGAGATGGTGTGAAATAGTAAAGAAAGAAACTTCTGCTTAACTGTCCCTTTGCCTAGGCTTGCTCCAAGCTATTCTTTAAAATGCATTGAGATGAATAGAAACATATGCCTGCTGTTCCCAACAGCAGTGGATTCCTGCACATTCTGAGGATCAGTGGTATATCTGCTGCTTCTCCTTCACCCCACAGAGGGACACAAATTTTTGGCATCACCTTCCCAGGATAGCAAAATGTCATATAATCCCTGCAGTTTGGGTGTCATTTACAGTCTGCTTCACTTAAATGCTTCTCTGTTAACTGCACAGTCTGCTTAAATGCAAAGCCAGCGTGTATTCCCCATCAGCAGTTAGTGGATTAAAATGCTGTTAGGCTCAGAAAATTGCCTTTAAAAAAGGCCCGAAAAGTTGGCCTTTCTTTGTTGGTAACCCCCCTTCTAGCACATTCTGTGTGATGTAGGGGGTGTTGTTGACAGCACGAGAACAACTCAGCTATGGGAAAAAAAAGGTGTCATCCACCTCAGCAATTCGAGCTATTTTCAGAATTAATTTTGACCATTGTATACTCACTCATTGATCACGAAGTATTATAGCTGATTTTTTCTTATAGCTTCTTGTGGATGCTACAAAAATTTTGGTAGTAGTAACCACCCTTTGCCGCTTCTGTATAGAAGCATTTTGCAACTGGAGTTTAGCAGATGCTGCTACTGCTGGTGGATGAACCAGCATCTAATCTGGCTTCCCATCGAAGCATGAAAGGGCTAATGCAACTCAACGTTTGTTTTGTAAGCAGGCACAGCTGAAAAATGCTCAGAGACAATTTTCGGTGTGAGGGACAGGTTTTCTTAACACATCTCCAAGGGACTGAATTCAGTCATAAATGTAGGCTATTAACCTCCACTAGAAGCAACAACTGATGTGCTGCATATTCCAAAGCTGAATTTGGCACAGGCTGGTGGTCAAATGTGACTATTTAATCAGAAACTAGGAAAAAAAAATCATCTCAGTATATTTAGAATGGCTGCTGCTGGCCGAGTGGTAAGTGGAAAGGTGGCTTCACCCTTCAAAGCAGTAATTAATGGCACAGTGATATTTAAGTTAGAGGCCCCAGTGCTGCACAAACAGCTGTGCTGATTTTTGTTCAGCAAGCATCCCATGTCCAAGTCTTATTTTATGGTTGCATATTATAATTAAGTTGGTTGCATGTAGGCTATTGGTTTAGTTGAATGGTGTTAAACAGATTGTACTCAAAAATTGAAAAATATATTTGTGGGCTGCAAATGGTGGCCTAGTGCAACATTGCCTCAGGCTGTGGTCTTTGACCCTCACAAAGTAAACCCAGTCAGACCTACTTAGTGCTACGCCAGTAAAAATTCTCCTAAAAAAATCTTTGTCACTACCAAATGGTAGAGGCATTTATGAACTAACTGGCAGGTTTCCATCCCAGTTCATGCTGTATTAATGCTTTCTTGCGAGTTAAGTGGATGCTGTAGCACAGGGCTTTCAAATGGTGTGTGCAGAGGTGCTGAACAGCATACAAATAAATGACCAAGAACCCCTGTGAGCATTAAAGTGCAGAGTTTGCTTTTTACTGCTTCTACTTACCCTTGCACTTCCCTCAGCTTAGATAATGGAGTTAGGCTAATTTCACTTAGGTTTTGGTAGTTTATCTTTCTAATCACATGGCTTATTGATTAGGTTGCAAGGATGAATTTTTCTATCAGGCACACTGCTTTCACTGAATTTACAAAATTGACAAATCATGTCTGTGAGCATACAGCCTATCTAGTTAATATGCAATTTATGTCTTGTACTCTCTCTTCTTGCACTGGCATCCTAGGCCAAATTCAAGGAGCTCTGCTTCCTTCAGCCCCTCTGAAGGGTTTCGTTTGGCTATAGCAGTCTTCCTCCCTTCCTGTTCTGGACTATTGCTCCTGCTCTCTCTTGTAATGCACCATATGGTTGTGCTTAATCGTTACCTTGGTTGGGCGACCTTGAGTATCACTTGGAATTACTTAGAAGAAAAGGTTTTGTAGAAATGTGAACACAGACTCCCTTTGGCAGTAAGTCGGTATTCAATGTAACATGCACAAGGCCTCACCACAAGCTGCTGTTCCGAGCTGTGTGCTTCTCTTTGCTAGTTCTCAAAACACAGGAAATGCCGAATATTTTTTAATTTGTTGTTGTAAACCTGTCCTAGTATGTCACACAGTCTCTAAGATTAGATTAATTTTTTTCTCTCTTGAGATGCTGAGACTGCAGTCTAGTTTCTGTAGTAGTTCTAGTCACACTATTAAACCCAAAGTGTGGTGTAGAAATAGAAGGGCTTTGGGGTATGTATGTGTAAGGGCATGCTGTTGCAGATTTAGATGATGAGTTGCAAAAAACAACTTAGCTCATCATAAATATTTGTTCTTGCTACTACTTCCAGCTAATGCATCCCTGTACTATGACTAGAGTTGTAAGTGTCCTGAAAGTGTCCATATGGATGCAGCCTCTGTATATTAAGCATATACTGCTCCAAGCTGCCACCAGCCATGAGTAGGCAGGAGTAAGCTCTGGTCTTGGAATATGCCTGTGGGTTCCCAGTTAAGGCAGCTCGAAGACGAATAAAAAATAACCATGACTGGCTGTATTTCACTAGCAGTGTAACTCTGTTGATAGTAGCTTGATTGCAATGTTATTTGTCTCTTAGTACAGCCCCCTCCTCAATTCCACTCTACTCCTCTTAAACTGTTGGCAGCAGTCCTCTATACAAGCTCCCAGATTTCTCTGGAATGCTCTGTTAATTCTTGGAACAGCTCATTAGACATATAAAAACTTTGTTTCAGAATTTTTCATACTTGTGAAATGAATAACTTATGCCTAATTCTGAGTGGAGAAAATCAGACAAACATTCAAAATCCACAAAATGTTGCATAGACTATGATGCAAGTTGACTGAAAGAGATGGGCAGAAAGGTACCAGTATGGAACTTATTTTCTAGCCAGCAGATATATATTCTCCTTTATATGCCCTGATTTATCCCTAATTTAAAGGTTAAGTACAGGAATAAAGGAAATAGAAGATTGTTGGTTTGTGACTGAAAGACACTCCAGTCTGTCTTTGAGTAACTTTGAATTTCTCTGGTCATTCTAGACCTTTGGCTGAGCTCCATGTACAATAGCCTTGGATTGGCTCTTGGGACATCTGTTAATCTATATATAGGATTCACACACTTGCACACGTAAACAGGTGATCTCCTAAATATACAAAATGGTGTTGGGAACTCCAAGTACTTATTTAAGCCACAATGAATTCAGGAGTGAACTGAAGTAATTCTTTTTGCCCTCCTCCCTGCTGCAAAAAAGAAACTGTATTGGAAAAAAAAGTGCATTATGTGATGATTATAACTCATGCTTAATATGCATGTATATACATTCATGAATTGCAAGAATTACTTAGTGCCTACTAGAAGTATACTGAAAATTACTTTTTCCTATTCTCCAGTTTAGCCCTCTTGACAGTTGCTAGTTTCTTGTTGTGAAGGGGCATAGTATTTAAAAATAAAGGGTACATATAATGGATAGAAAGAAAGGGTAGTAGTGGTAACTGATATAGAAATAAGGTAGATTTAGAAAATTCATAAGGGAAGCTGAAGTCAAGAAGGGAATTTAAAGTAATTTGATGAAGTCTCTAGCTGCCTGGCTGAGACTGATTTCTAATAAGTCTGGGAACGGCAGGGAGACTTCAGAAGAGCAAAACACCAGCAACATTTTGCACCACTACTGAAAAAGGGTGAGTGAAGAGTGGCTAATCTGGTATCAGTTCCAGGAAAAAGCTACGGAAAATTTGATAAAGACTTTATGTGGTATAAGAATAGCAGTATAATCATGCTGTTCAGCTTTTCAATGTGTGAAAACAGGTCTGATCAAATGTGATTTTATTGTTTGGATACGTGAAATTTGGTTGCTAGGGATTTTGTCTGGGTGTAATAGACTTTTATCATGTTTTTAACTTGGTAATGTGGTATATTTTGTTTTTTAAAAAGTATATTTGAATTTCATGAAGTACTGCTTGAGTGGATTAAGAACGGAGTGTAATCAAAGAGAGCAGAAAAGCATTTCTAGTTAGGATCAGCCAGGTGCGGTCTGGAAACAAATGCAAGATAGTAACTGTGGACAGAACACATAATAGTGGAGGCATAAATGACGACATTAAAAAATGGTTTAGATCATTTAGGCAAACTTAGACAGTTGGGTAAAATGTGCATAAATACAGATGAGGACAGAGTTATGCACCAAGGAGCAAAAAATGCCAGGCACACCTTCTGGGGGGAGTTTTTCACTGAAAATCCCTGACTCTGGGAGGTGAGAGGTAAATAGTAGGTGTAGTTGAAAATGGGAGGGGAAGTAGATGGTTCTAGCAAGTGAATAGCTAAGTGGCAGAAAGGGCTTACATGCATTGCTGGATGTCTAAGTGGGAAGACACAAGTAATAATGAGATGATCTGCACTTCAAGCTGGAGGGGTAGACCTGATGCTATAGGTCAGTGCCTTGTCTCTATACATGTAGTGAGATGTACTAATTTAGGGTATGGAAATGAGTCCCTGAAATGGCTCACTAGTGCAAGTAATGCCGCACAGCGAGAGATTTGATGTGCCGTTACCTAATGGGGCTGAAATCGCTTAGTGACATGCTGCTACTGGAGGAATGGAGTCTCACTGCTGCCTTATGTTAGTGTCAGCAAGTACCTGGCTATACAGCCGTTGTCTTCAACTCACCAATAAGACAGAAAACTATTCCCTGTTTTGGCTGATCTGCAGTCTCCCATGTCAGTGAGTCCAGCCACCAGTCAGAGGAACATGAGAGATGATGTGGGGAGTGAGAGCTTTGACTGTTGCAGCAAGCTGTTAGCTCAAGTGCTCATGTACATGTGTCATCACCTGATTTGGGTTTTGATCACCTCAGAATGAATCCAGCAAACGAAGAGCTCTGTGAACAGGCCAGCCGTGAGACTGCGTTAGCCCTCTCGCTGTCACAGAAGTCAGAGCATGATTGCATGCTGGTGGGAGGAAGAGGCTGGGACTACCACTTCTGTTTGCAGTTTCACAGCCAAACAAAGGGCCCATTCCTTCCCCTCTGCATTCTCTCCTCCTGATTCTGGCTCTTGGCTGATCCCACACAGAATTAGCATGGTGCTCTGTACACCCTCCCTCCCTTCCCTGTACTAAAGGAAATAGTTTCCTGCCCAGGGTGCATATATTAAGAAATCCTAGTTTGGCTTAAGAAACAGAAGAGAAGTAAACTTGGTTGCACACTGTGCACACAGAAGTACCTCCACAGGTAGGAAATATATTCTCACTGTCTCAAACCTTTCAAAGAAAGGTCCATCAGGAGCTAATGGAAGTGGAAGCTAGGCAAATCCAAGGGAAAATTTCAGTTTGCATTTAAGTGAGGGTGATTAGCCGCTGTGCAAACAACCAAGGAAGAGATGGGTCTCTTGTTAACTATTTATGAAGACCAGAGCCCTTCATGGGGAGTGTATCTTAGTTAAATGCAAATTGAAAATAGGAGGTTGAAAGAAACAGGCAAAATATAATGATGTGTGTAAGTACATGAAGTGGTATATCCTTAAATTTTTTGTTCCCTACTTTAAGGAGTGAACAGTATGAATTTAGATATAATGTACGAAATGAATGTGTTGGTCAAGAAAAGTCCTTGAGAAAGGAAGCATAAGAGTTATAATGAGATTGTATAGTTGGACTGTAGAGTAGTTTTGCTGTCTGGTGGTTCCACTACCTTTGCTTGGACTTCTTTTATGTGGACTATACAACAGACATCAGCTTGACAGAAAAATTGAAATGAAAACAGGGAAGATGCCATGCCATTCAGTCGATAATATTTTATGTTGAGTATGCTTGGGTACTTGTTGAGTTTGGGCTTGATTGTGGACAGGATTCAGTATCTATTGATGTTCACTCAGGTTGTCCTAAACTGAAGTATATGTGTGCACGCATGCCTGCGTTTGTGCGCATATGTGTGTGAACATGCACGTGATTTTTTTTCCTTTGATTTTGCAAAGTCCCTTTTGTATGGAAGCTGTCTTTGACTGTTTGTAAGAAACTGCTGTTATAATCTAAATGTTGAAATTATGACTCTTCCAGAGTTTTTCATTGGGGGGGGGTGGGGGGTGGGAAAGATTAATTGCATTTCATACAGGTAAAGCATATGTTCTGATACTCTAAAATAAATAGGAAAAAATTGTAGTGATAAGGGATTCCTTTTGCTGTGAAACAGGGACGCTTCTAGAAATATCCATGATATTTCGCTTTGATGAGATTTTCTGAAGGTGAATTTCTCTGTTAAGGAATGAAATCAGCCTTGTAATTTAGAGTAATGGCCAGTAATTTTGTCATATCAATTTAATCTGCACATAGTAATTAGAGTTTTCAGGAGTCATTAGCAGCTGGGGTGTCACTCTGTGTTTATTGGAGGATTGTCAGCAGGTGTTTCTCTTTGTTTGTTTTTTAATATTAAGGGTTTGGAAAGAAGTTGGTGCTCTAGAAAGAATTGAGAAACAGGCCTGGCTTTGCGGATTTTTATCACCCTGCCAAGACCCTGCGCAACTTCCTCTCCCCGTTACCCGCAGCAGAATACGGAAACCTGACTGCCGAAGGCCACTTCTGCAATTGCAGGGTGCAGGGGAGCGGGTGGGAGGGAGGTCCTTCCATTCTGCTGCTTGATAGAGCCTTGGCACCCGAAGAAGACGACGAGATGCGTTTGAAAATGTCTCTTCAGTTTCTCGCACTGATGGGTTTCCTTCTCTTCCCTCTCTCTGTTGTCGTGCAGTGCTGCAGTTGAAGCTCCAGCAGCGACGCACACGGGAGGAGTTGGTGAGCCAAGGGATCATGCCGCGTAAGTATCACTTAAACTCTTTGCCTTGCTGTCTTCATGCATGATTTTGAGTGGAGAATGGTTTCACATATGATTTGAGAGATCAGTTTCTCTGTTGCTGGATGAAAAACGTTGTATGTTAGAACTCCACCCCGTCCCACCCAACTTGGTTCTCCTGAAGTGCTGGTGCTCTAGGTGTGGAGCCACCTCTGATATTGAAGGAGAGAGTGGTGGCTCCAAGCGTAACTGTACTCCAAAGCAATGTTTATGTTTTATCACTGTGGAGAAGAGTCTTCTGGAGAATGTGCTATATTAGAAGTGCCTTATATACTTCACGCATGTTGATAATCACTCTTTGAACAGGCTTCCTGCCTCTGCAGTTTCTGTTCTTGTTTGTCAGCTCCCCAGATCTGTGAGGCAGTTGTAACTTTGTATGTCCATATTCCACAAACCGAGTGAAAACAGGCAGTACCTACAAGATGTTAATCAACAAGGGGCCACGTTTTATGTTTGTAGCTAGAAAACATAGCTAGAAAGAGCCCAGTGGGCATCAGCCAGTCCCCTTCCTGCAGGGGAAAGCAAAATCTGCAGAGCTAGAGAACTTTTACTTCTCCGGGTGGATACATAGGATATACACTAATGCCAAGCTTTAATAAATTCACTGTCAGGTTAGTGTTGGAGAAGGTTTTTGTTTTGTTTTGCTTCCTGCCTTCCCCCCAAAATGCAAAAAGATATCTGACAAAGAGTTTTGTCATGCTTTGGTACCTCTGAACTAGATGACTTAGAGGTAACAACTTGAAGTGAGACCAAAGAGCAAGTGTTTTATTTTTCAGGTCCTATCAGTTTCACTTAATAGCTTTAGTAAAAGGTGATGGATCAGGTGTATGTTTTCTTCTTGCAAAAACTTTGCCCTCCTCCATTTCACAAGCCTTACTTGAAGACAGTGTAGTAATGAGGAGTTTCTCATCCCTTCTATTTCTGGGGTGCACACTGTAATATGACACAGTGATGTGACTTAGTCTTTGCTAAAGGTGTAAGGTTAGGATGTCAGCCCTCTCTCTGAATGAATAGAACCTGTCAGCAGCACTCTGTCAGCTGAAAGGGGCTCGCTGGAAGGCAGTGACATGCTCTAGGACCCCTACTTAAAATTCTGTTACCAAATCAAAAAGGAAAGATTGTCCTGTCTGGCTATAGTACCTCATGCCTCTCTTAATTTTGCCTGGGGAACTTGTATATGTTCTTTTACAGAACATGCTTACTTGCTTTCGGATGAAAGACTACTGTCCTAGTGACTGTGCCCTTTTACTAATGCTTCTCAGAAGAAAAGTGTTTCTGACTTCTTTGTGGTCTTCTGCTTTAGGTGGATATGCATGCAAATAGTAGATTAAATTATGTTCAGTACTGGCTTTCTTCAAAGTGTGGCGGGCCAAACTTGTGATTCCTGAGAGGGGTCTGTTTTACAGGCCCTTTGAAAATGAGGCCCTTGCAAGTAATTCAAGTAAGGCACCAAGAGTAATTAGTCAGTCTTAAATTTGCTTAAAATATGACTTAAATAACTAGTCTTTGCAGACTTATGCCATTTGTTTCTTCATTTATGTCTCTTATATGTGAGTTTTATGATGGACCAAAGAATGCTCAGTGAAATATCATTGTGAAAATATTCGCAACACATGAAAAGGTCCTTTCAGCAATGGAGAAAAACCATCTGCTCTAAACATGATTTGAAATTAGTTCTCTCCAAGTCATGGTATCATTTACCCATGCTGCCAACTGGAAATAACCACACATAAGGTAATGTTTAAAACATTATTTGCCTGGACCATTCTTAATGAGAAGATCAGATGCGAGATAGATTTTGATACTTAAAGTAAAAGCCCCATTTTTAACCTCAGAAGTACAGAGGATGACTATGGGCCATGTTCCTCTTGAAGGCGTCTCAGGGCCACAGCAGTTTTGCTTCTACTTTCAGCAGTTCAGAAGAGACATTTTTACTTACTACTGGAAGTATGCAGGTATCCTGTATTCTTTCACCTCTCTGCTCTGTATCCCTGTCTGTGAAAACATTTAGGTACTTAAAACATTCCTCTGCTATTTACTACTAAACATGGCTACACTGGGCCCCATGTTTCCCTCTTGAGTTGGTTGGTCAGGAACTGAGCCCCACACAGTCCTTTATGATGATTTAACACAAAAATAAAAGTGGGAATCCAGAGGATGGTTTGGTGCTGAATTAAATGAGCTGGAGCACTGGTTGTCTTCTAGCCTTTATTTTTCGTCCAGAGAGCCGTAACGCTTGAAAGAATTATGGTACTTGCGGTGGTATCTATGTTAGCATTGTAGCTTGTGTCAGAAAGGTGCTTTTGAAATGCAGCTCCTCATTGCACCTGCCTACTGTGCCTTGCTTTGGACAATGAAATGAAGTTTGAGAGTTGGCTTAAATTGGGATGAAAGTAAACTGGAAAATATTCTGCCTACAGCTAATATGCATTCAGGCCGTGGGACCAGACTACAACTTGTCTGGAACCACACCTCCCATTTCACCTTCATGTATAGAGTGTGGATGTCGATTCCTCAGCATCAACAGTTTCTTTGTGCAGATCTGGCCTTATTGTGCTATCCTACATAGATTAGATTAGATTAGATTAGATTAGCCTTTAGTACAGATCAGTTCCGGGATCTTGTAGCCAAGAAGACATGCAAAAATCGATGAACCAAGTGTGGGAAAAGTACAAGTTTTTGGTTGACATTAAAAGCTCTCTAGTGTGCAAACTCATTTTGCCTTTGTTTCTCCTGACTGCAATAAAAGTCTTATATGGTGTTTAGATTCAGTTTAGTGCCCTGAACAAGAAATTGTACTTCAGGCTTCCATCAACTCAAGGCATTTGGACATTGTAAACCTGAGAAGTGGGCAAAGACACTTTTGTGTCACATTAAAGTGAGAGTCACATCACTACTGCTTTGCTTGTTCAGAACAGAGCTGAGAATTGCTTACTTTGTTCCAATGTGGAATTTTGTTTATGTGGTAGAGAGGAAAGGCAAATGTTTCCACATTTTTTTAGCAAGTACACTTAATCTCGCTTGAATAACCTTTCCAACCCACCAGCCACCTACAGAAGGGCTATGCTTCACTAAGAGATTAATGTATTGTAGTAAGAAATAAAGCATTTATAAGCAGTGACAGAAGATTGAAAATAATTGGGGTTTATGCTTCATTAATTCTTCTTGCTTTTCTGTTATCACTTTGTGTAACATTTGACTAGTAGCAAGGTTCATTAGTTGAAGATTAAAATTCTCAATTGCCCATACTAAGTCTTCATCTGCTGCTGATATACCTGTGATTTGAGCTAGAAGGACTGTGTCTAGAAACAAGGAGAGCTGAGTTTTCATATTTATCCCAGTTTTGACCTATTTTCTGAAAGTGCAAACAGACAAGCTTTTTTTGCTATTTGCATTTTTTGTGGCTATGCAGAGGTGATTTTCATCTTCTTGTCCTCATAAAATGCAAGCTAAACTGCTGTCTGTGCTCAGCTCTTTGAACTCTCATACTGTAGAGAAACAGTCAGATGCTGTCAGTTTTTACAGTGTCGAATGTATAGGTTGCAGCTTTTTTAAGGTTTTTGGGAGGAGTATTAAACACCTAGTTTTCCATCCTTGAAAAGAATGTTTAAAACAGGAGCTAATGTGAATCTGAGTAGAAAGGCATGTGGAAAGTATCTTCAGCTAAAACAGCGAGAATTTTTAGGAGAAAGACACTTAGTAAATGTAGTAATATTCTGCTTTGCAAAATATGTTGCTCTTTTTCTGTTTTGCAAGGTGTAAAACTTCACATGCCCATTGCTTTATCCATCGAGATTGTGATCTTAGGCTTCTGACTGCAAACACAAAGTGTCAGCAAGCATGCAAGGTTGTCATGTGGCACAATCCTGCAGGACAGCTGTTGTTGTGACCATCAAGTTCACCTAAGCAGGTGAAACAGAAGTAGAAGATCATTTCTGGGAACATGCCTTGTGATGCTCTATAGCGCTGCTTTGTGAATATCTGAAAGATGACACAAGCAGCCTTTGAAAAGGGCATCGTCTGGACTGGAGTGTGTGTGGCTGTAGTACAGGCAGAAAATTTCCTTCTTTCTTTCCTTCTTTTTTTCTTCAGTGTATTGGATGTCTGCCAGATTTTGTGCCCACGTCCAACTACTCTGACTGTAATCCAAAAAGGATGATGTTTGTGCTGTTTTTATAACATGACTGTTTTTACAGGCACTGAGGTGTTTTTGTGCTGTACGTCTGCGTTACCAACACTGATGCAGTTTTCTGCTTGGGTGTATTTAGGAATAGAAGATTTGCGAATCTTGTGCTGCTGGGTTTCAGACTCTCCTGAGGACAGTGTATTTTATCTCCACACTACACAAGGAGAGCATGCTATAGTTCAACTGTAACACATCACACAATTAGGAATTATTGTAATACAGCAGAAGGTCTAAAGATAATAATCTCATTAGGCCTCTCATATCACTAGCTACATTTTTTTTTGTAGCCACGACGACAATGGATAAAATTTAATATTTATTAAAATAACTAAAATTCAGGGTGTTTTTGTTTTGTTTGTTTGGTTTGGGGTTTTTTTTTGGGGGGGGAATACTGTGAGACACTGCTTAGAATTAACTCTAAAGGAATTCCCATTTACTGGGGGCACTTAGTGATTTAAAGATACGGCACACAGATTATACTTTGGCATATCAGTGTTGATCATTGTCTAGTCAAATCTTGTCACTGGTGTTCTGCATCCAGCACAGCTGCCATCACAAGAAAACAAGGATCTTTGAGGTATTGATTTCAGGAAGCAAAATGCTTGCCACCTGTGAATTTCTAAGGTTAAAAACTGTCTCTAGACTTTAGCACCTCAACCCAAAATTTGGGTGTACATCCACACTTGTGTTTGTGTAGAATAGCTAAAAATGATAGTGCTGTTTTAGCCTTTACCACTTCTCAATTTTCAAAGAGTAATTTGGTTGATGAAAATTATGCACTTCTGACTTCATTGCATAGCTCTACATTTAATATTTTATTCATGTTCCTATTTTGTTATTAAGCTGCCAGTTTTAAACCTGAAACTTGTCAATATAGTATATGTGGCGGTAGTTGAAGGAGGCAACCCTTGAGGATTTAGTCAACTCCTGGTTTCTGTTACAAATAGGTACAGTAGAACATATTACATGTTGTCAGAAACAAAAGACAACAAAAAAACCCCTAGCTTTTAAAATTGCTTAAGTATTGTGAAATAGGAGCATCTTTTGATATATGTCAAAGAAAGGAGAGGGAGTAAGCTGTTGGAACACATACGGTTATTTACATGTGCAGTATTTTTTCATGTCAGGAACCATTCTGCAGTCATGCTGGTGATTTCAGGTGCTAATTCTTAATATCTTAACATTATTTTATCTTCTACATAAAGGCCAGAATAGACGCACTGCTATGCTTATGTGGTTTTACTGATTCAGAAAGGTTGCAGTCGACATTTTGAGACTGTTGTGTGTTATATTTGAGCTGCAGATAGACCAGTTGCTCTATCACCCCGAAAGAGCTCTTCCTGCTTTACCAATTTCTGATGTGTACTGTGTTCCTGTAATTCTCTTGCTGCTTTACATATCAGGTCTCTGTAGTGGTGTTCCCTATAGTTTTTGGAATATGTTTATAGTAACAAAAATACATTTTTTTCCTTCCCTGCCACCTAGTGTTTGCTATTCTGCCCATTAGTGACTGGTTCACTTTCATACCTTTTTTCCACCAAACAAGCTGAAATGATGCTTTCGTTTAGAATCACAGCATGTTAGGGATTGGAAGGGACCTCGAAAGATCATCTAGTCCAATTCCCCTGCCGGAGCAGGAACACTAAGAAGTTAAAAAATAAATGTATGGACTGTAAATATAATTATTCCCAGACTTGTTTAATAAAATGTCCAAACCTGTCAAGTCTTTAAGATCTAAAACCAATAACTTTAACACTCCATATAACCTCTGAAACCTTGCTATTTCCTGGTTCATTGCTTACAGAATGGGGCCTCAAAAATAAAGGCTGCAGTGAGGTGTTTGATATACTCAATGTCATACTCTGAGAGTAAGGCTGGAACACTAAGCAAGTATCATAAAACAAACAAAAGCTGTAGAGGACACTTGCAGCTGTATTTCTGTTTGTGGCATGTAGCACAGAAATCTGTAACCGGTTTTATTTTAATTTGATCATCTACCAGTAAATTGTCTCCTAGGAATTATTTGCTGGTTCTTTGATCTCTTCTCTTGAAGCACAATTTCAAAGCCTTGAGGCTTCGTGTGGAGAAGGAGTCCGTGCATTTAAGCAGAGAGCCTCATTGTCAGGGGCCTAATAACTGCACCTGGTTTGTTTATAGTTTTAGATAGCTGTCTGTGTTTGTTTTCCATGTGTTTATATACTTGTGATTAATGAGACATGGTTGGAGTAGAAGAGTTCATCTTGTTAGGAATGGAAGTGTGCTGTTTGCTCTTTCTGAAGTTGTAGAAAGAAAAGGCCGTTCTCAGGGGTTAGATAGGCTGCATTTAGTCCTTGATCCCTGCAATGATAAAAGATTTAACTCTGCCGGTTGCAAGACAAACATAATAATTCAGGGGAGTAAAATATGGTATGTAATAACAGCTTTTTTCCCCTTCATGTTCCCAGAATCATGTTGGATTCTTTCTTGCGCATTGGCTGGGAATGGTTTCTCCTTTTTGTTCTTGTGGCCCCGCACCTCCCCAGCCTGAGAACTCCATAAAGTTGTCAGAAGAGTTTTCAGAGGGTGATTATTCATCCAAGAAGCAGGCATGAAGTCTGGTCTAGGAATGGATGCATCAATGGCTTTTCACTGCAAGTTCCTTATCTCCCATTTTTTGGAGGTGGCATAATCAATGTTGAACCTTGAAAAATATTAGCTCTTTCTGTCAATAATTTTGCATGTTTGCTGTGACAAACCTATACTTCAGGCTTTTCACAGTTAAAACTAATGAAAACTAATGAAAATCTGAAACTGCTGCATTGTAAGGGAGATACTGCTGTAATAAAGTTACTGGCAGTTTTTCTGAGTTGTGGACGTGGGCTCTGGAGAGGTGCTTGATTCAGGCATTGGAAGCAGCTCAGCTGGTGAGTGGCTCCACAGAGAGCTGAGCTGAACTAGGGCAGGGTACCACAGTCCCACCTGGGTGGATGCTTGTGCAGCCAGGGCAAGCCCAGTTCAGGGAGCTGGAAAGTGGCTTTTTTGGGGGGAGACATCTCCATGAGCCAGTATGCTGTGCAGGCTCATATGTACTGATGCAGGTGAAGGAGTGGCTCTGTGAGGTGGGTTGTCAGGGTGGAATGACCTGTCAGCTCTGGATTCCACAACAGCCTGAGCCTCACCAGTCTGTCTAACATGGCCTTTGTTTGGCTGCTGTCTTCTGTGCCGTGTCTCTATCGATTGGAATAGGTGGGTAAGAGGGGAAGCTCTGTAAAGCCATAGCACAACTGTAATGCCCTGCTCTGGTAGTGCTGGCAACAGTAACAACGTGGAGAAGGACCCTTCTCTAGCCTTTCTTCAGTTTGAGACTAGAAACACTCATAATTCTTTAACAAAAATGACATTGTGCTTGAAGCGTGTCACTGAAGGGCAAAGCTGTATTTGAGTGCCAGAGATCGATGTGTTTTTCACCTTCATAAAAATATTTGAATTGTTTTTTTTACATCAATCTTAATTTTGAATTTTCTGAGTTTATGTATTTTGAGGTTTGAATAATCACAATTTTCCAGTTGTGGCTTCTTTTTGTATCCTTAACTTGATACTCAGATTTTAGCCTTCATCCAAGGGCTCTTACTAATGCCAGGGGTATGAGATCAGCAAGAATTCTCAAGTGTGATCAGGTCTGTGTGCTGGATGCGAAACTCCTTGGAGCTGCATAAGGAGAAGAGGGTCCTGTTGGAGATCTCTTTTCCATCACCTCTGTATTTCCCACCCCCTTTTCATATTTCCACAGTGTACTGCTCTTTGATATTGCCCCACTAGCAAAGTGAGGGCTCCTTCTGTCCATGTGACCCAGTTTTTGGATACTTTTTTCTTCCATGCTGTGAGATTTGCTTTTTGGAAGTGGGGTGAAGATGAGGGGAGGAAGAAAGCACCAACTGCCTTGCTCTGTGGTTCAAGTTTTGTGTTTCTTACTAAATGCTATGGGGTGGGAGCCCCACCCTGAACCGACAGAGGAAGTCAGCGAGCCTATTTGCAGCACTTTATCTCATCTTTTTACGAAAGCATAGTAAACAAGAGAGAAACTAGAATTTGGTTGAGAGCAGGGATGAATAGCTGCAGCAGGAGGCCTTCTGCCACTTCGAATTAAGTCAGCGTGCCTGAGGCTGGGTTTGGACATGACAGGAGCTTCTCTTTGTCATAGCAAAGGGAGATTTTACCTTTCCCTCAGGAACTGATCTAACTGAAGAGCAGAATACTTGACTCAGTAGTTTGAATTTAGCTGTAGCCTTTCTACAAACATTGTATGTTGTTGGATCAACTGATTTGCAGGTCAAATATTACCTTGTTATCTATGATGAGCTAGATCCTATGGCCAAAGAAAGCTCATGTGCTGTCTCTCCCCTGTTATCCTGCATGTCTGATAGCCTCCAGTAGTTATCTTACCAGTTGCAGAGGGTTTTGCAGCTTCTACTCCTCTGTAGGCGCTTGAGCTATGAGAGCCTTTGAAGACCCTTTTGCCTTTCTTTCTTCCCTTTATTGGGTTCCTTGCAAACCTTGGTGTCTTCTGTCAGATGGAAAAGCAAATGCAGGGTGTAGACGTCTTTTGACCTCTTTTTCTCAGCATTTGAGTCAGCCCCCTTCCTCTGCTGTGTTTTGTTCTTAGAGTGACTGAATTTGGTTCTGATTCCACCTATTTCTTAAACTAGGTAACAGGAACTTGAAGATCTATATATGACTATCTTTGAAAACTTTGCAAGGATAAAAATTGCTTTTGTACTATGCAGGGTAAACCCTGAACAGAAGTGTTGGAACCATTTTACCTGTCTTTTTGTCTCTGCTTGGAGATTTGGATTTGATTCCTGGGCCTTGATCCAGTCTGTTTATAGCAGCACCAGTTTGATGCTTTGCAGCAATATCTCCCTTCATTCATACATAGCCATTTTCAAAATGTGGCTTGGACTGAGGGAACACTGAACTCACGCACTGCAGTTTTGGACCATGTTCCATAGGAATTAATACATTGCTTTGAAGCAAAGATTAGCAACTTCCATCCTCGTGCTTTGTATGGAAATGTGTGCATCATTGTAGACAGTTCTGTGTGCTGCTGCTTAGCTTTGGGGGGTCAGATGGAAGGACAGTAGTTGCAATGTATAGCTGCAAATGTTTTTGAAGCAGGGTGGAGGCGCGGAACAGTTGCATCATTGATCTCAAGGGAGATTTCTCATGGTAGCTGAGGGTGTGACCACAAAGATACTAATGCTTCAGGAATTCTGGTGATGAAGCATCAAAATGCTCCACAAGGAGTAGCAGAGAGACTAAAAAACGAGGTTGTATGTGGTAGGAATTTCATCAGATCCTTGCTAGCCGACCTGTCTGTGGTAGGAAAACCATGTCCTGCTGTCAGTCATCTAAAGCTGAGGGGTAAAGCTCATCCTCCTAATTGTAGGTGTTGCAAATTGCCAGATGGTTGTCCGAGTGGGACAAAAGTATTTACAACTCAGTGAGGGGCACCTGCCGGACTCTGCTGTCGCAAACCCTGTTGGTGATGCTATTGTCACTTCTAGTCTTTCACTAAACCACTGTTAGTGCTTGTTGGGCCATTTGTAACAGCAGGCTATTTTCCTAAGGTGGATGGGGCAGTTTGCAGACATAGGGCCTGTGGTGCAGCAGCGTGGGGGCTCCTGCTGCAACGCTGGCCTTAAGCCCAGCCTATCATTTCTGAGTTTGTCTGGCAGGGCAGTTTTTGCTCAGTTTTGCTGACACTTATTGTTGGTGGAGCTGTGTTGTAAACCAGCGTAGCAGTCCAGGTTAAAATAACTCTTTCAAAACAACGGTGGTCTGAGTCCACGAACAGTTTTGTCAGCATAACTTGTGGGCTTTTGTCCCAGGCCTGGGTACAGGAGTGTGGGCAGAAAGAGTAACTGCAGTTTGTTGTGGGTGAAAATACCATGTGCATATCATGTAGAAACAAAATCAGAAAGGCAGGCAAAAGGTACACCTAACAGTGGACATCAGAAGTTACTTGTTCATTCTCGAGTATCTCAGTGGCAGAGAAATATCAAGGAATTTTTTTCTGCATAAAGTGGAAAGCAAAAGCTCTTAACAGCTTATACTACTCTTGTAGTTCAGCAAGTTGGTTTTTTTTCCTGTGGCAGCACCTATTCTCATCAGGGGCTCACATCAAGTTTTGCTAACAAATCTAGCAAAACTGGACAGGCAGTTAGATCAAAATTTGAACCAAGCTAACTAGTATCTCTTTTGGGGGAGGGGCAAGTGCCATAGGGATGTGCTGGAGTGGTTTTATGGTGACAGTTCCCTAGTACAGCTCCCTGTGGGGTAAGAGTACAATTGGAGCATCACTGGCAAGGCAGATACACGTGGGATGTGGGAGAGAAGGAAGAAGAGGTCATTACATAAGCTGGACCTACTGCCAGACTAAATATTTGTTGAACTGCCTCCCCCAGAAGTCAGAGTGTTGAATGCACTTCTTGGGTTTAGTAAGATGCTTGACACAGGCTTGCTTGATGTATTGTAAGCAAACTGGGACAACTCAAAGCTGTGTGTGCAACCGGTGAGAGAACAGTATTGGAATAAAGGCTTGGTGTCAGACTGGGAGGATGTGTTGAGCAGGACTTTTGGGTGGGGAGGGAGAAGCTCTGTGCCTGATACTATTCAGTATTTTCAGTAATTTGATGTAAACAGGGGAATAGCATGCATATTTATGAAGCTTGCAGGTTAGTAGGCTGGGAGCAGGACAGGATTGGGACTCCAGTATCTGGAGAAGCAGAGAAATATTGGATAAAACAAAGAAAAATGCAGAGTTCCTGTATTTTGGTACTTCTGGTCAGCGGTGCAAATTGAGGATGGAGAATGTCTGGCTAGACAGCAGTTCTGCAGAAGAGGATTGGAGACCTTTCATGGTTTGTGGGCCAAGCATGAGTGAACATGTTATGCATTTTATGTACAAAAGAAAGGCAAACTGTCTGGGACATAAAACTGAGAAGTGTTACTTAATAATCATTTAGCTCTGTAAAAGCTGATAAAGCCTAGGCTGGACTATGTACCTGATTTTGGACAATATACTTCAAGAAAAATGCAGACCAAATGGAAGGAGTCCAAAAGAAAGTAAACAAGTACAGATCTGGGAAATATTATCTATATGGGAAGGCTGAAATAACTGGCTTTGGTAATTTTATGTAACAGAAGACTGTAGGAAAACTGCAGATGCAAAGAGGAACAGAGTAAATTGCTTTCTGTAATGATTGCAGGTAAGGCAAGGAATGATGAGTATAAACTGTAGGAAGGGAAATGTAAGTTAGACATGCAGAAAGGTTTTTGACTAGTAGGGACATCATGCACTGGGATAATTTCTGTGCAGTAATATTGCATTCTTTCATGAGAGGTCTTCAAGAACAGGTTAGTCAAACTGCTGTAAGCAATAGTCAGAAAGGATTAGGTGATTTGAGCTACTTAATCTCTTTTTTCTGTGGTTATATCTGCTGCTTCAGGTACCAAGGGCTGTGAGTGTGAATCCTGTGCCAGTGATAAAAATGCTGCCCCATGCCTACCTGGTCACCATGGCTTCTGCTCCACTGGCTAAGCTGCTAATTTGTGTACATGGTCAGAATGAGCCAGAATAGCTGATATGGCTGAAAAAAAGTAGAACTTTGGCAATATGGATAATTTTTAGTGGAATGGATAAAGCAGCACTCAGGTGAGCAAGCCAGCTGGGTACAGAGAGCAGCAAGAGTTTTCAGGGGTCAGTGCCCAGTGGCCAGGGAGGGCAGTGGTGGGAGCTTGAAGATGGGCATGTCTGCATTGTGGGTCTCCTGTGGGGCTTACCCAGAGCCTTACTGCTTCAGTGTTCTTTATAGGATTTATCTTTTTTTCCATTAGCTGTAGTAAAGTTTTACCAGAGTTGCTCCACAGCTCTGGGCTATGTAATCCTTTCAAAGCTAGAAGAATGTATAAGGCTGAGTTAGCTTCGAATAGAGTTTGATTTTACAATAGACACCCTCTTCTGACATGTTGGCCCCATCCTAGATTGCTGAGGGAAGCAGTGAAGGATTTGTGCCCTCTTGACATTTTCAGAGGTCGAATATAAAGTCCTCTGTCATGTTGCCAGCCCAGAGAGCTACAACCCAGTGCTTGTTTCCAGAGGACTAGTCATGAGAGGCTGAAATTGTTCTTTACAAAGTTCTTCCTGTAGCAGTTTTGAATTACTAACTATTTAATGTATATGTGATTGGGGAAGGGGGGGGATCTTTTTTTTACTCAGAGATTCTTTCCTTTTTGCATTGTTCTTCTGTATGCAAGAGTTTTCCTGCACTACCTGTGAAATCAGCTCTTGGCGTTGACTTTCCTGACCATTTGCTATGGTCAGGGAAATGTCACTTAAAGTTCATATGCTGCCTCTTACTGACAGCAGGTGTAGGCAGGAAGGGAAGAGTAAAGAATTAGTGCCATGCTGCACATTCCAGTGGTAGGGAGCTTTTGAAGATTCAAGATGAGTCCTGCTTCACTTGTCTCCAGGGTAGATTTTTGTGCCAATTTATATGTTGTATGATATCTTTGCCCAAGTGTACCCAAACTTTTATTTCACTTTTATTTCACTTTTCCGAGATATATGTACAGTAAAAGAAATGAGTTCAAGCATGTGGACATTCACAAGCAGCTTGTAGGCTTGAAAAGAGTATTTCCCGGTATTATTTGCTGCTTGTTCTTCATCAAAGTGTAATGGTCAGGCTGCCCAGGAGTTGATGTCTCAGCTAGCCAGTGAGGGTTTTTTTTGTATTATTTTTGCAGTTATTGCAAAACCATATCTCTACCCTTACTTTGGTTTATCCCAAAGTGCAATCAGTGCACTCCCATTTTCCAGCTTGCATAACTTTCTCTGGTGATTTCTCTCTGTAACCAAATTGTATTAATCTGAAGAGGAACTATTTGCCTCATCATTGTAGGGGTCTGTATACTCACTCACTCTGGTTAGTTCTCAATTATTGTTTATTTATCCTACAAATTATTCTTCATTCATTTCTGTAGTCTGAATCTCATCTGTGATGCCCTGGTGTATTCAGAATTCCTGTCATAGGGACTAAATTCTGCTTTTTACTCCAATAATAAGAACCTAGAGGGACTCTGCCTGTATTTTGCAGAGTGTGTGTGTCTTAACACTGTGTCGTTGGCTGCTCTGTTTTATTCTGTAGGAAATAGTTTAGAAATCTACACGTGCATTTGAAGTAGTTTCTTACATTGCATTTATGCATAGGCTTTTATTTTTAATAGCCATTTGAGATTTCATTATGAAGTTGCATTTGAGAAATATTTAATCATTGGTCTTAAGTGAAAAATAGTACAAATAGGCTATTTCATAGGATCGAGATGCAATACTTTGGAGTTACTGTACAAGTTAGATTCCTGTCTTCTAAAGACTTGCAACATAACTTTAAAGCTGAAGCTTTTTAACTTTGCTGTTTAGCTTGATGATAATTTAGAAAATGCACCAGGCAGTTTTAAATATGAGTATTTCAGAAATATGAAAGGAAATTATTATGTTCCCTTCAACCAGTTCTGAATCCATGCCACAATGTGATTGTTTTAGAAAACAAGCTACTTGCAGATTCAGGAAAAAGCCTTGAGGAGCTAGTGACACCGCTGCTGAGTTAGAACCAATGTCACCATCTTTCTCCGCTTTTACTGTGGGACGTGAGCTTTGTGTGCTCCAGAGGAGCCAGGCAGAGTGAGAGATTCCTCCAGGGTTAGTGTGGTCCTGGACAGCAGAGGATCAGGTTCTTAAAACATGAGCCATTTTGGCTCTGGTTTTATATTGGGCCCGAGGGGGTGAGGAGGTCTGTTATATGGAGAGCTGCTGTTAATTCCTCAGGTCTTGGTTTTCTGTCAACAGACACATGTACTTTCCTGTCCAAGTGTTCCTGTTCTCATGATAATTCCTGTTACATGGAACAATGTATACGTCCTGGGGACCTGCAGAATTTGTAACCAGCCCTTGCATGTACACGAAACGCAGGTGCAGATTAAGGAAAGACTTGCAGCTTCCTTTGATATTAAAAGGTAGTAAAGAGGATTTACAGTTCGTTAAGGTCCTCCCCCATCCTTCCAGCCGTTTAATGTATCTCTTCCGTGTTTCAGTGCCATCCCCTGACTTAAGGGTCCTGGATATCTTGCTCTATGTTGAAGCCTGTGAAAGGCATTTGTTGGGAGGCTGTTTTTGACTCACGTTTGTGGGCCAACTTTGGGAACAGTGATTAGTTCGATTAAAAATGTACCCATATTAATCTTTTCAGCAGCCCATCAAAAGTCCAGGTCAGTTCCTGTAGCTCCTGTGCTGTCAAATGGAGTAAGTCAATTCACGTTGCTTTATACCAACTGGAGATCTGGTTCAGTGTGTTGAAAGATGCAGGAGGCAGTTGTCATGGTGTATTTGTTAACTTAGTTGGCCTGAAGGGATGTGCAGCGAGAGAACTTCCATAATTCTAATTCATTCTCTAAATGTTTCTCTCAACAGCTCTGAAAAGTCCAGCTGCATTTCATGAACAAAGAAGGAGTTTGGAGCGGGCCAGGGTAAGATACAATATGCTCTTTAATGTTTTGGGGAAGTCAGGAGTAGTATGTTTACATTTTGTGTATCCTCTAGCTGTTAATGAGTTTGCAAAGGAAATTGTTCATATTCTGGGTATAATACAGCATTATGTAGTCAGAGATGTATTGGATGGGGGTTGTTCTTTAGCTTGTATGTGGTGGTGGTTAACCCTCAGTGAACTAGTCATGCCTAAAAACCATGAAAGATGGTGCTTGGATTTCCCCTGGAGTTGTCTTTCTGGAAGTCACTCATATTCTTCTTCCTCACTGTCCATATACTTTGCATTTTGATTTTTATGGTGTCTGTTCTGCCTTTAAATGCTCCTATCATGTGGAGCTCACTTGTACCTTTGAGGAAAGTGTGTGGTTTCTCTGTTACCTGCACACACATTCTTTTGTATAGGACATTAGAAACTGAATATTTATTAGAGAGGATCCCCACAAAAATCTTATAACACTGAAATCACACAGACTTCTGGCTCCATCAAAAGAGGAAGCCAGGCATCACACTTCAGGCAGCACCTTTGCTAACTGGGAGATTTCTTGATGATTTCTGTTCCTCAAAAGGCCCCTGGGGATAGCTTTTTTTTCTGATTAGCCTATAGGGGAATAAAACATGTTATGACTGCCGGGCTAAGTTTTGTTTTAAAAGTGAAAGCAACATAAGTAAAAAAAAATAACAGCTGTGATTAAAACCTGTAAAGGAGTATTAGCACTTTAAACAGTGGAAAGATTGCAACAGTGGACTTGGCATTAAGACCAGTGTCCCAAAGGCTTTTTCTTCTTCCTCCTCTTTTTTTCCTAAAACCTTTTTCTTAAGTTAATGTTTTGGTGTGGTTTTCTGATTTACTATAATATTATTTTCTCTGAAGGCCCATTCTGGTGGCCAGTGCTTACCAGTCCATTACCCACTGCTCCCAGATTCCCATTCCTGGGCCTTGTAAAGGGTAACGTGCTCAGCCCGGACGGGGTCATCTCTGTACATTGCTCTGTAGAGCATTCTCCAAAGATAGAGCTGAAAGCAGTTCTGGAAATTAAATAGGTCTTATCATAGCACTTCAATTCTGCCTGCCAAGAGACTGCATGAGGTCTTTAGCATAACAAATAACATATCTTCAAACAAATAAAGGAGTATGCCCAAACCACAGATCAGCCCCGAATGCCAGCAGTGTATGAAAGTATTTGCTGTGGACAGTGGAACCAGTGCATCTATCTTTAACGTAAAAAGAAATGTCTTGGATTTCACCCTGATGCAAGTTAGTGGTGTTGCATTAAAGGGGAAAAGAGGGCTTCAGCTCCTAAGGAAGTCTTTTCCAGTTTCTGTTCTGTGGGGCAACACTGCACTCTTGTACTGACGCAATGTACAGTAGAAGGTCATCTTTAGAATAAGCTAATTCTCTGGGTGCTCTGGGACAGAAGATATCCCCTTTCTCTGTTCTGTGTTTATTTAGATCTCAGTAACAACTAAAGATGGTTGTTTCTCTTGTTTGTGCTGCCCAAGATTTCCTCAGTGCTGTGTCTGATCAACTGAAATCGGTTCTTGTTTGTCTATTTTTGCCACAGACAGAGGACTATCTGAAACGGAAAATCCGGTCCCGGCCAGAGAGATCGGAGCTGGTTAGGATGCACATTCTGGAAGGTATGGCATGTGCTAAACAGGAAAACATCAGCAATAAGCTTTATCATAACTACTTATTTCACAGCTTTCTATTTTGCCTCTGACCCCCAAATCATTCTTTCAGTTTGGAACAGGCAAAACATCATATCTGGTGCATGATTTCTTGGGAGGGGTTCAACCCTGCTTGCGTGGAGATTCTCGGAATAATCTATTGAGTGAACTCAAAATTGTGCAGTTTTGTGTAGCTGAGCAACAGTGAAATGGAGTGACTGTGGATTGCGCTTCTTGATAAGGGAAGACACTGTAAAATATCTTAGAGGGAGTGAGGCCGATTTGATCTAATTAGCACCTCAGGTTCAGAGAGGGAGTACTGTGCTGCTGCTGAGTACCACATCTTTGGACACAACTGAAATGGAAAAGATGAACGAGAATTGGGTGACATCAGTTTGAGAACAGCAAACTTGTCCTATTCTAGAGTCACAAGGACTACCGTAGTTATACTTAAATGTATATAATATCTATAATATCTTCATAGTGAATAGTTACCTATTGTGATCTGTGACTATTTTTCTGTACAGTTACCTTTCGGAATAGAAGTAAAGTACTGCTGAACTGCATAGGTTGACCATTGCTGGATTGATATAATTTTATTTGCTTTCCCTGGAACAGAGACCTCAGCTGAACCCTCCTTGCAGGCTAAGCAGCTGAAGCTAAAGAGAGCCAGACTGGCAGATGACCTCAATGAGAAGATAGCGCAGAGGCCAGGTCCTATGGAGCTGGTAGAGAAGAACATCTTGCCTGTGGAATCGAGCCTGAAGGAAGCCATTATAGGTAAGGCCAGAGCAGGCTCTGTGTTGAGGGCGTTTCCCACAGGTGGCTGTGATTTCCTATCAATTCACCTGCCTGGTTGGTCTTCTTTTCCTGGCTCAGAATCCCAGCCTTTCAGCCTCAAGGATTCTGAAAAGCAGAACTCCTCTGGCCCAGATTGTGCTATAGAGACATTAAATCACAGGCAGTGTGGACATCCCAGAATATTGTGAACGCAATTGCAAACCCTAAAGATTTGAAAGACTGTTGAAGATTGCATTCCCTAGATTCTCTCCTTAAAAATCCCTCTCTTGGTATAACATGTCAGCAACCTTGGTCAGGGAGAACCCACTGACCTACTCAGATCAGGGAGAGGAGACAGAATATAAACAGGTGGGATGAAACAAAAGCTGTCTGTGAACTTAAAAACTTCAGAGGATTCAGCCCTTTTAAAAATAAACCAGAACAGATGTAAATCATGCCAGTTCCATTCCAAGGGCTGAAAGGAATACTGAGGAATAGCCTTCCCATTGCCTCAGCAGTGCTCTTGCCTGTCTCCCCAGACTGAGCAGTCTGTGTGTCTGTGGTTATTCATCCCCTCAAACACTCAGCGCTACTTTAAAGACAAATGGAACACAACTGTGAGCAAGATGGAATACTCTTCATGAAAAAGGAAAAAGACAGTGTTGTGAGAGGGCCTGCCTTCACCATTACACAAGAAGTGGTTGAGGCAGAAAAAGAGTAAACTTATGAACTGGAGCATTAGAGTTGTGTCTTCCTTCTGACTGAGTAAAGTGTATCTCTCTGGATTTCTGTGCTTTTATGTTAGGTGAAGTTGTAGTATTTTCCTGCTTACCAGGATTAGCTTGAGATAATGTAACCTAAACCACATTAGTACATTACAAATGTACACTCATGTGAGTTTATCTGCTGGACATGCAGGTAGACAGAAATGCTAATAGCAGTCAGGGCCACCACTTAATCCATAGTTCTTGCTGCTTGTAAGACTAGAAGACAATTTGGGATTCTGTCTTAAAGAGGGATTCTACTTTCCACCACTCAGGATGAACACCAAAGGAACCATGACTCAAGCTTACACTGTCTAACCTTCTTCTTTAGTGCCAACTGATCATCAAATAAGCCATGACACAGATCTAGGTTTTGGCAGAATTAGTATCTCATGTTGTATTTCCTGATCTTGTCTGGCTGAGCAGCAAGGGAAATGGTTCACCCCACTCTGCATCATCATTTTATTCTACTGATAGCAGAGATGAATGTAAACACTTAAAACAGATCCAGTTTGGGTTTTGTTCTCTCATTTTTAGTTGATGCTTTAAGGACAAGTCAGATACATGCCATCATTATCTTCATGAAACATCAAGTGAAATTCTTGTCCCGCTTTGAAGACCACACTTGGTGTTTGTGTTTCAGTTGGACAGGTGAACTACCCAAAGGTTGCAGACAATTCCTCCTTCGATGAGGACAGCAGTGATGCCCTCTCCCCAGAACAGCCAGCCAGCCATGAGTCCCAGGGGTCTGTTCCATCACCGATGGACTCCCGGATTTGTGAGCCTCTCCCTAGCACCACTGGCACATCACTAGCTCAGGTGAGAATGTGGTGGCCTCCTGCACTGCCCTGGAGCTTCACAGCTACTGCTGATTTTTGGCAGACAATCCTGAAAACTGAGACCAAGGGAGCCTTAAAAGGTATAGTCTGTGAGATTTCACAAGGGGTCTTAGCCCTGTGTGGTATTGGTGCAGTCCTCTGGTTATTCAGAAGTCCCTGTATTGGTGCCATGTGGGGAAGGGGGACAATCATTACTTGGTGATACAGCCTGCGTGGGTGTGAAACTGATTCTGGCAGACAACACGGGGAGATACAGGTCTGGGATTTTGATTCCTTTTCTGCCCTAAGAAGTTGTGCTGCTTCTCAGGGACAACTGAAGCAGTGGGTTAAAGGAGTCTAATTAATGACATGCAACCTGTGCTGCTTCCCTTTAAGTGGGCACCTCCTGCACTTTCTTAAACTGTTTCCCTCCTCGTGTATGAATTCATTATGCCTTTTTCTGTCCCTGCAGGGTACATCTCAACTGCAGATTAGCACAGACTCCAGTGAAACACTTTTCCTACCTGAACAGCCGCCCCCGCCTCTGCCACCTCCACCTCTTCTGCCCTCTAGTCTTACCAACGGAGCAGCTCTTACTGCTGCCAAGCCCCCACCAACGCTCATTAAGGTACTATTTTGGCTGATTTCTTCATTGTTATAGTCTGAAGGAAGATAAGATGGTTATTCTGAAGAAGGTTTGGAGTTGGAAGTATTGTGTTAACAGATGCAAAGGAAAGAAAGCTTAGTTCTCACTAGTGTCTTCCTCTGACACTGGTAACATATTTAGTAGGTTTTTCTGTTCCTTGATGTATTCACCTTGTGTAAAATGGGTCCTGAATGCAAAATGTTTTGAAACAATCAGTGTTGTCCGTGATTAGAGTCAGTGAGTCTGCACTGTATGAGCAAGTGATCTGGTGTGCTGGGAAAGATGAATGGCTGTTTTTCTGTGACCTGCATTATGGTGCTGTGTAAGATGCTGTGCACGCTTTGACTACTTTTGCCTGAGTTAGAGAAGCCAGGAAAGACCCTCAGGTCAAATGTGGAGAATTTTGAAATGAAAATTCCAGTGTACATTCTGGTTTATGTGGGGTGTTATGTTATTAAAGTGTTTTCGTTCTTATTTGCTCCTTCCTTTTCTTCTAAATAGCAAAGTCAGCCCAAGTCTGCTAGTGAGAAGTCCCAGCGCAGTAAAAAAGCCAAGGAGTTGAAGCCGAAAGTCAAGAAGCTTAAATATCATCAGTATATTCCCCCGGACCAAAAGCAGGACAAGGGAGCTCCTCCCATGGATTCATCCTATGCCAAAATATTGCAGCAGCAGCAGCTCTTTCTTCAGCTTCAGATCCTCAACCAGCAGCAGCAGCAGCACTACAACTATCAGACCATCCTGCCAGCCCCACCAAAGTATGGATCCTATGTGCCAGCTCTCTCTCAGAAAGCATTTCTTCCCCTGTGCTGTTACCAGAATCATTGTATTCAGGGTGTGAGGTGGGGCAGTTGGCTGTAATGTCCTCAGTCCTGTTAGGTTACAGCAGGCTGCAAAAAGGGCCAGTGTCAGATGAATCAGACAAAAGCAGATGAAGTGAGTTGGTTGGCAGGACAAGGGGCACAGATATGGTCAAAGGCACTGGTGTGTTTTAGTGTCTAGGGTGGCATTAGTGACCCAGATGTTTCTGAACATGTACGATTGTTGACACTGAGGTGCTTTTCCACCTTGGTTTTGATGCCTGTGTTTTTTCTTGCCCTGCAGGCCTCCAGGAGAGCAGCAGAGTGGTGCCAGTGCTCCTGCTGTACGCAATCTCTCTGCCACAGTCAGCAACGCATCTTCAGTATCCTCGGGTTCCAGTGGGCTGATGCGGCAAAACAGTAATGCTGCAGTGGGCAAACCTGGCCCTCTCCCTGCCAACCTGGATGAAATGAAGGTAAGTGTCCTGTGAAGCTGCACAGCCCTTTTTTTGCCCATGTCAGTGGAGAGGGCAGTACTGATTGATGTTGCTGCCCCAGAGCGGGGCTGAGGCCAACTGACAGGAGTTCGTGATAACAGGTCTGCAGTCTGTACCTGAGGTGTGGGGTTGTTGGCCTGCAGAGAGGTCAGTTTAGTCCTTTGCCCCATGGCTCTGGTAGCTGTTAATAGTTGTTCTGTTTAGAGTGTGTCTTAATGCTGCCCTCTTTTTTCCCCACCTTGTCAGGTAGCAGAGCTGAAGCAAGAGCTGAAGTTGAGGGCCTTGCCTGTCTCAGGCACAAAGACGGACCTGATTGAGCGTCTCAGAGCTTACCAAGAGCAGAACGGTGCAGCCGGCCAAACAACCCCCACTCCCAAGCCCAGCACAGCAGCCATCCTTCCGAAAGCTGCCGAAGTGGTGGTTGCCTTCCCAGCTGCCAGGCTGAGCACAGGGCCAGCCCTGGTCACCACTGGCATTGCACCAGCAGAAGTAGTTGTGGCCACAGTCACCGGTGGTGGCGTGATGAAGTTTGGCAGCACAGGCTCAACTCCTCCTGTCTCTCCCACTCCTTCTGAGCGCTCACAAATGAGCACAGGGGATGAGAACTCGGCCACCGGAGACACCTTTGGAGAGATGGTGACTTCACCCCTGACCCAGCTCACCTTGCAGACGTCTCCAGTGCAGTTCCTGGTGAAGGAAGAAAGCTCAAAGTCTGCCTCCTGCAGCGTAAACGCGGCACCCAGGTCAGAGCGGTGCAGCACTGGTAACAGCAGAGATGCAGAAGTTAGGGACAAAGACCAGATGCTGCAGGAGAAGGACAAGCAGATTGAGGAGCTCACCCGCATGCTGAAGCAGAAGCAGCAGCTGGTTGAGATGCTTAGACTACAGCTAGAGCAGGAGAAGCGCTCTCAGCAGTCACTACCGGCCCCAGCGGCTGCCGGAGACGGAACAGCCCTTGCCTCCAGCCCAGTAGCATTTGGCACCCAGGTCAAGAGTGAAAACGGTTTCCTGAGTTGCCAGTCCACAAAGCAATCCAGTGGCCAAACAGACCAATTCAGCCCTGCACCAACCACTAGCCAAATGGACACTTCGAATCCAAGCCCAGTGCCAAAGAAAGCCGTGATGGTGAAGCAGGAGGTGCCAGCCGCGGAAGCAGAGCCGCCGTGCCAGTCCAACAGCCCGCGGCTTTTCCTTGGCCAGCAAGGGAACGCCCTGAGCGACCTCATCAAGGGCGCCCCTCCCCCCACCCTCATCACTGACTCCACAGGGACCCACATCGTCCTCACCGTGACCAAGCAGAGCGCCGAGAGGCAGGGCCTCTCGCCCCACGGGAAGGCAGGGAGTAGCTGCCCGGCCTTGCAGGTAGGCAAGGGATAAATCACATCCCTCCTGTGAGCAGTTGGGTTCCTCTCTCCCTCTTCCTGCTCCCATGGTTCAGGTTGCTGCAGGATGACTTAACATGTTGGAAATTCAGTGCAGTAAATACTAAATGGGCTTAGTTGCTGACTATGATGGCTGGTAGTTCCTGGCTTGGTAAAACAAAGCAGTGTGAGCAGATCTTCAGCAAAAAGACTGAAAGTTGACAGTGATGAACTGTGTACAGTAATGCACAATTGATTGTGCAACACAGGCTGTTCAGTGTTCTTCCAAACACATGGTTCTGTCTTTTGTCAGGCAGCATCTCAGGCTTGGAGGACAAGGGTTTGCTGCCACATTTCACTAATTTTTGAAAAACAACTATGCCTGTAGTAATAAAAAAGTCAGACTGTATTTCACCAGTCCTTTACTGGAGAGATTGTACTCAGAGTGACTAGATAGGTCACCTTGTCAACCGAGAGCTGAAATCAGACCCCGAGAGCAGACATTTTGCTTTTTGACTGCTCTTTGTCTTGATGCGTGCCAGCATTTCAGTGTTAACAGAGTCTTTCATCAGAAATGATCTACTACTCCCCTGTTGGCATGAGCTCAGCACTTAACAGAAGTGTTCCGAGTGTTTCTTCCAGGAAGGGATAAATATGTCTAGATTTTATGGCATAAGTCAAACCCCAGCATCTTCCATGGCACCAGAGAAGATTTGCATTCTCTGCTGCCACATTTCTAGCACCTTCTGCAGAGCAAGTGTCCGTGTCTGCCATCAGTGGCAGGCACTGAGCAGGCTGCATTTGCTGTGTAGCAGGTGAGGTGCCAGTCAGCTGTCTAAATATCAGCATCCAGTGTCACCCTTGATACCCCAGGGTATCTCACCAGAACTCCAGCCACTGCTCCAGAAGGGCACAGGTCTTATGTCAGCTCTGCCAGCCCTTGAAGGATGTCATGGATAGTCCAGGGATTTAGCGTGACACTACCTCCCCTTTTAGGACTCTGAATCCCACCCCGATCCAATTTCTGTGCTTGGTGAAACAGAACAATTGACTGAATTTCCTAAAGAATAAAGAGTGGGGAAAAGCAAACTTCAGAAATCCTTTAAGAAGCACAAGCCTTGCTCCATGCTGCGTTTGCAGAATAACTTCTGACAGATACCTTTTTTTTTCCAGAGAGTACAATCATCGCCCGCTAAAACTTCCAACCAGCCACCATGTCAGCTGCCTGCCAGCACCCCTCAGCAGCCCACACAGCCACAGAAGCAGCAGCCCACACAGCAGCAGAAGCAGCAGCAGCCCCTGCAGCAGCAGCAGCCCAGAGGACTAAACCAATCTGTCAGAAAGGTAGCTTGCTGCCTGCTCACTTTTCTTCCTTGTTTTTCTTTGCCTGCTTCTGGGATTTGTAACAGTGGTGGGAAGGGGACGTACATCCTGGTCAGAGACCATCGTCACAGCAATTGAGATCTCACATCAGCTTCTGTCACAGCTTGAGGCTGCATGGAATGTTTGGTTTTCAGCTTGATTGTGGAAGCAGAAGGGGTGCCTGGCATAACGTCTCCATTTCCCTGCTTCCTGCTGAACTAGCGGTGATGGTGAGCCCATCAGGCAGGAGGTTTCAGGAGCAATAAGTGTCCTTGAGGTCCTCCCATATGGGCATGCTTGAAGGTGATGTGGAGGCTTTACAGCAAAGAGCTCCAGGCTAAACCCTGACAGTTTACTAGCTTCTGCCCTTTGGTCCCACATTGGGGCAGAATACCAGGTGGTGTTTTAAACAAGTAGTGTCTATCAATTAAAAATGATGCGAGGCCAGAGTGGGCAGCCTTGGTTCACAGTGGTGTCCCTAGTTCTTGAAAGAGTGCTGCTAAACTGATGGTTACTGCATGGAGAGAGCGTGTGGGCAGTACATCTGCTACTGAAGGTAGCGTATGAGCTCTGAGAGGGGCAAAAGGATGTGACCTTTTGCTCTCTGGTACGGATGAACATGCTGTGGTTTCCATTCCTGTGCCTTGAGTGTACCTGTTGATCATCTCAGTGTGAAGTGCAATGCAGGTTCAGGAAAGAGACCACCTTTGGCTTTACCCCTTCTGCAGGTGACAGCTGTAAAGACCCTGCTGCACCATCTCCTGCCTTTCTAGCCCACATCAGCGATGACTTAACTCTCTCTCTAACATGTGATCAAGATAAGATACAGAAAGATTATGAGCAGTTTTTTGAGCTTGGAGGACCACTTCTGAGTCAGATCCTGGGAAGGTTATGAAGACGAGATTCACTTCTAGTGTAGTCAGAGTGGGATATCCACTTTGCAAAGGGTCGTTGCCTTGGTTTGCTTTGAGACCTTTGAGGAAATGCAGAAAGTGAGCAAAGGTACCTTTTCCCTCAGACTCCCTTAGCTTGTGTGCTGTGGAGGCATCTGTAGTGACTCTCCTAATCCTTTTGCCTCCTGGTAGGGTCAGAAGCCTGCAGGTGGTCTTGAGGCAGCTATTCTACGCCACGTTGTCTTTCTCAGCACCTCCAAACCTGCAGCCATTCTTTCCCAATGGTTTCCACAAATGATCCCTGAAAACTGGTGCTCCTGGCAAAGCCGGCCCACCCAGTGCGTTGAAAATGGTGCCCTCCCAGCACATCCCCATGGCCTGTGCCACAATGCCAGCTTGCAGCCCCTCTCAGGGACAGAGAAACCCCAGAGCAGCTCTGCTGTCCAGGGCCTGGGGCTGCTTCTCTACCTGCAGGTCACAGAACAGATGAACAGCTTTCCAGGGAAAACAGGATGGGGAAGAGTGTGAACATGTACAGGTGTTGGAACTGGCATTCAACTGCTGCCTGGGGACTAAGCTTCAGTGTGGATCATGCACAACTCCTGTAATGGCAGACACCTGATCCATGTTTTAACTTTGCTTATGGGCAGTTGTGTGCTGATTCATCTGGTAAAGCTGAGTCATGAGCACCACTTCCTGCAACACTTGGGGTTTCCTTTGGAGATCTCTGGTGCTGCTGAGTGCTCTGGTGCTCTCCACCCACCGTCAGGCTGTAAAACTTGCTGCTAATGAAGCTTTCTTGTGTCCCCAGAGCAGGCACGGCAGAGGGAGATGGGTAAAAGACAGGTCCTGGATATATTGCGCAGAGTAGGCTGAACACAGCAATGGACGTGCCCTCCAGTCTCCAAAGTGCTAGAGGAATCCCCCATGTGGACACGAGGCTCCCCATCCACGAACGGTGGTGGTTTGTGGTGTGGTTGCTTTAGCATTAGAAAAATCAGCAAAAGATTTCCAGCTGTGAGTTGGAGGGGAAATCTGTCTTCCTCCCCTGCAGCCAGGGCGTAGTGCACAGAGTACACAGAAGAAGCCAGGCTGCTGGGAGCAGAGCACTGCAGACCTCTGTGCAGCACTCACCGACAGAGAGGGTGATGGTGTCTCAAAGCAGCTGTTGATGTGGGTTTTCCTCTGATCACTCCTTCTGCCTTTGTTCTAAACAGCCCTCATCGCAGCCCGGCTCTCCTGCTGCCTCTTCCCCGCCCCAGATGGACCTGGAGCAGCAACAGCACACATCACTTTTTGGAACTCCTCCACCTCCTCTCCCTGTTCCCTCGGTCCCAATGAAAGAGCCACCAGGCTATGAAGAGGCCATGAAGCAACAGCCAAAGGCCCAGGTGAGTGCAATTCTTCTCCCTGGTTTCCTTGGAGAGCAAGTGACAAGTTGCCATTGTAAATCTGCTTAGATTCCTGATCTGGGCCAGTCATAGAGCACAGAGACACAGCTGTCCCTTTCTGACTGTGCCTTCCTAGCTGAACACCTGCTGGAGGGCCTGGGGCAGATGCTAAACCACAGGTAGAGATCCCAAACCACTCACTGCTTGATGAGTGTGTGTACAGCAGTTGCTGACTCTACCTTCCCATCCAGTAACAGCCTGGGGTTACGGAGGATTCTATGCCGTGCCTCTGAGTGCTCATTCTTGCTAGATAACAGCCCCATCCCTGGGCTGAGGGAGCAGAGCCAGCAGCCATGGCTGTTGCTGGAGGCAGAAGCTCCCCTGATAAATAGGAAGCTAATCCTGCGCTTGCTCTCCCAGGAGAACGGCTGCTCCAGCCAGCATATGGATGACCTGTTTGACATTCTCATCGAAAGTGGAGGTAAGGAGACAAAGCCAGCATTTCCCATAGTCTTTGGGTTTGAGCACTGCAGGGAATACGTAGCACTGCAGGGACAGCCTCTCATGGCCCAGATCCTTGGTCCTGTGTCCCTGCTGGTGCCTTTAGTGTTGGCAATAGTCACTAAGGGAGACGTCAGTCAGGCACTGGTATGATACAAAGGTTATTGGTGACTCAGCTGCAACAGATCTGTGCACATCTCTTCTGCGATACTGGACCGAGCTTGAATTCCCTGGACGTGGGCTGAAAAATTCCCTTAGCAAGCCAAGCGTGGGCATAGGATGAGTTTCCTTATTCCAGTTGGTGGTCAGTGATGGATCAGTCTGGGGGTTCCCTGTTGCCCTGGTAGGTGGGAGAGATCTTCCCAGTGTTTGGCCAAGCTTTTCCTCGCTCTGGCCTGCCTGATTGTTCCCTGTACAGAGATTTCTGCTGACTTCAAGGATCAGTCATCCCCAGCTGGGAAAGAACCACCCGTGGCCCAAGCCTGCTCCTCACCACCCAGCAGCCACCAATCCCCAGAGCTGGCGGTGCCAGTGTCCTTGGGGCAGCCGGTGCCTGTGGGCCGGCTGGAGGACTTCCTGGAGAGCAGCACCGGCCTCCCGCTTCTGACGGCAGGCCACGATGGGCCGGAGCCCCTGTCCCTGATCGATGACCTCCACAGTGAGATGCTGAGCAGCTCGGCCATCCTGGACCACCCGCCTTCACCTATGGACACCTCGGAATTGCACTTTGCTCATGAGCCCTCTGGGAGCATAGCCCTGGATCTGGCTGAGGCTAACTTGGACAGCATGGACTGGCTGGAGCTGCCAGGGGGGCCTGTCATGAGCCTGGCTCCCCTCAGCACTGCGGCTCCCAGCCTCTTTTCCACAGACTTCCTTGATGGACACGATCTGCAGCTGCACTGGGATTCTTGCTTGTAACTCTGTGAGCAGAGACTGAAGGGAACTGGAGTGGGAGGGCACAGGCATGCAGGGGGGAAGAGGCCAATCAACCAAAAAAAAAGAAACGAGCTCCTAGTATTTGTACTCCTCCCCCAACAGTGTCCTTCCTGCACAAAGCCGGTGGTGGTGGCAAAGGCAGACGTGCTGCTGGAGTCACTGCTGCCTGGGCAGCGGGCCAGGCCAGGGAGAATGGCTGCTGGGGAGCAAGAGGAGGCTGCACGGAGTGCAGGGGCTGGTGGCCTCCTGCCCCCACAGTGCAGCCTGGCCAGCCTGGGTGAGAACGGAGCCAGCAGCCCGTCTTCCTCCAGGCAGGAGCAGCAATGGCAGCGTGTGGGGTGCGATGCTGCCAGACACGATTTCCCTCACGCCTTGCAGCAGGATGTAGTATGACTGGGCCTGAGCCGTTTCCAGAAGCAGCACCCCGCACCTTGCTGGGATTGGCAAATAAAGGGGGTTGTGCTCGCCCGGCATGGTCGGTTTAACATTTGCAGAAGGGTATTCTACCTCTGGAGCAGGATGCGAAGGCGGGAGTGCTGGCTGGGGGCCCAGCAGGGCTGCTGTGTGCCCCACCTGCCGTCTGTCGGGAGGGTCTGGTCTGCCGGGGCTGAGGAGCTGGGCAGAACAGGCACCTTTTCCAAATGTAGCCAAAGGGAACCAGGGCTCCCCACCAACCTGGTAATGTCTAAGCTGGTTTCCCAAATATTGCTGAGCTTGGAGAGGCCTTGCCTGCTTGCTTCACTCGCTTTAGGCTGCAAAACAGATTTTTTAAGGTGCTAAAGTCCAGGTCTTTATATATTCTATCTGTCCTTCACTGCCCCAGACCTCTGGCTGTGTCTGGAGTCACCTTCAGGCATACCCCAGACCCCCCCCGCCCTCCACAGCACTTGTAACATCCCCAGGTGAGCAAGGCAGGCAGCCTGTGTTGGGGGTTAAGACAAGAGAGCGTCCCTGTGTTGTGGGGAGCATGTGAGGGGGCCCAGCTATCCATGAGCATCATCAGGGCCCATGTGCAATCTGTCTCCTGCGGTCAGCTGTGAGGCTGTCAGACCCAACAGGCAAGGAAGGGGAAGTGCCACTGTGAGCCGGGGTTGTGTGGAACAACACGGGGCTGAGCTCAGTGGTGCGACTGTGAGGGCTGCTTTTGGTGGAGAAGTGAGAGCCTAAAAGCAAGTCCTGGGCAGCTGACTTCTGCCCTGCGGCAGTGAAACCTCTGCTCTTTCTTCCCTCCAGGCCTGTGGGGTAAAAGGCAAAAGCAAATGGCTGCTCACCATGAGCTGCCACCCAGGCTGGTGCCTCAGGGTTGCTGCTGACTTGACAAGCGGCAGAGCCATGATGATGCTGTTCCTTGTGCGGGGTTTTGCATTGGAAACCCAGGGCTGTGGCTCTCATGTGCTGTTAGTCCCGTCACTTTTAAATTCCTGTGAGTATTGGTAGTACCTCACTGCCATATTTACCAGGTGAGCCATAGCCCAGCTGTGTCCCACGCAGCCGCCTCTCCGCACGGCTCTGCCGGCTGCAGCCCTGAGCTGGGTCAGGGCAGCTCGGCCTGAGCCTGGGGGAACAGGGACACAGTGGCTTTTGAAATCATATGGACTAAGGTGCTGACCCTGCTCAGGCAGTAGAACGATAAACTGCCATCCTGTTAATATCCCCCTGCAGATGCTGCGCTCCCATTTCCACCACGCAGGCTGGCAGTGCTGCCTGCTGGGGAAGGGCAGCAGTGGGTGGGCACATGCTGCTCCCCTGCCCCTTTGGTGTCTGGTGCTCATCTCAGCGGGAGGCCTTGCCACAGGGGTTTAGGTACCTTTGCTCCACGGTGGGGCAGGTGAATGCCAGCCCTGCACAACGTGACATGCTGGCTATCGGCCACTAAAGTGGCAGCCGGGTAGGGTCATGCCTCTTTTGCAGCTGGGAGAAACTTCTGCTTTCCTGAGCCCTATTTGCTTGTTTTAACTGCACGGGAGCCACTTTCTGAATCATTTGCAGGGGGAGCCCATTGGCACCTTCCTTCCTTTCTGCCCCCCCCACTTCCTTCTCCCAGCCCCAATTTTAAGCAAGTCAGAGCCTCTTATCTGCCTCCCTCAGTGTTGTCGGTACCCATCCCCGCCCAGCTTTCTGTTGCCCAAGCTACAGTGTCCTGTCCTAAAAATCAGAATAACTGGGACTGGTGGACACCCCTAGACCCCCCTGAGCCCTCCCTCGCTGCCCTTCTGGCGCAGCCCTGGCACTCACAGATGCGGTGAGTGCTTTAGCAGTTGCCTTACAGCGCTCCCATCAGCTCCCCCAGGGCACCTGCCCAGACATGGGACCAGGTGGACACAGGAGGCAAGTAGTTTCTTAGGAGTAAAGTAGGTGGGGAGCAGGAGGATGTTTCAAATGCTAAGTGGAAAAAGTGAGGGTGCCTGTTTGTCACCCTCTAGCAAAATCAGTTTATTTTAGCTCACAGTGAGCAGTAGCCTCCAACAAAAACTAGCTGTGTGATTTCTTTTGTACAAATAATTGCAAAGCTGCAGCCAGTAAATAAAGAATGCAATTATCAAAGTGCAATGAGCTCCTAGAGGAAGGTGAGAGCACTCCGACGCAGTCCCGGCCTGCCCAGCCATGGCTCCTCACACACTGGGCCAGGCACCCCAGTATCTGTTGGCAGAGAGCTGCGAATGCTCTTTACTGATTTAGCCCTTCCCCAGGGTTGCTGGTGAAAGGCTGAGCTCACAGCTGCTCCCTTTCACCTTCGCCCACCCACCTTCATTTGTGAAACTCTGTAGGAATTTAATTACATTAAATTTGCCCAACTTACTCAAAATTGGCAGGTGGGTCCAGATCCATGAGCCTCCCCTCCTGAGGAAACCAGCCAACCTGCCAGCACCCATCTGCAAAAGGGGCTTGTGTGAGGAGAGCCAGCCTGTGCCTGGGGGCAGAGGGGAAGGTGATGCCTCATCCCACGAAACTTTAGAAAGTCTTTTCCCCAAGCAGTGCCCAGAGCAGGCTCACTCAGTTCTCCACTTTCTTACTATTATTTGTTTGAATAATAGTCCAATAGTTCTTTGTCAGAAGAGGTATTCCCCTGGACATACATTTTTGCACCCGTTGGGAAAAACAAATTCTGATGTTCTGCCTCTACCTTGAATGTAATCCTGAATCTTTCTGCTGTAACCACTACTTGTTTGTAATGTGTATTTGACTAGCACGCACTCTCCCACTATGCAGCAAACGGCGAGGGGTGATCAGCACCATCCCAGACGGATGGTGTTGGGGCATCGGATATGGAGCGAGTATTCAACTGGAAAAGGATAAAAGAAGTGACAAGTTAATGGGGGAGAGAATGGATCTTTAAATTGAATTATTTTTTCAGTTACAAATATTTGAAAAAAAATCATTTTATTAAAAAAATTCCAAACAGCCATGTCCTCAAAAAAAGTCTCTGCTACGCTAGTGGGAGGGCTTAGGGCCACTCTGCCTTTTCCAGCTAAGCGGGGTGCGGGAGGTGAGCCCTCTGGGTCTTTTTCAAACCCTCCATAAAAAAGAAGCCTGAGTAGTGATGCATCATCCCTTCTCAGCTGCAGGGAGACTCCCTTGGTGTATGGAAATTACCTACCCTGCACCTACAGTAGGAGAAGCACAGGAAGCCTTTGCAGCCTCCCCCAGCCCCGCCACCTGGTCTGGACCCCAGCTGCTGTGGTGACGAGATGATACTGCAGCCTTCCTCAGCCAGATGCTGAGCTGGAATTTGTCTGAAAATACTAATTGTAACATCAGTAAATATGCTGCAACTTCCACCCGCCCGTGAGCTTGGGCTTTCGCACATGGTTGTCCCCAGGCCTGTGCCCGGCTACTGTTGTACTTTGCAGAAGCGACTCCACCTGGTTTTTCTGGAGAAGCTGGTTACTGTGCACACAACACTGTTGCCCATCACCGCCCAGCCCTGTTCTCAGCCAGCCCCTCTCCCTTTGCTAAGGGCCATCCTCCTGCTGTGTCCCCACACCCCCTAGTTTTGGGTGTTTCTTGCTTTTTCTGGGGCCCTGCTGGCAGCACAGCAGCTCCTGCCCCAGCCACCAGCCCGTCTGAGGCGAGGCTGCTGAGGAGTGCCCACGGTGCCTCAGCTTGATGATGGCAGGAGACAGCGCAGAAATGGGGTCATCATCATAAATGGGCAGAAATTAAGAGTTGCATCTAGTCCTGGCCCTGTCAACAAAGGAAGCCAAAGCCTGGCACTCTCCCAAGATGCAGTTTATTTACAAACCCACCAAATAAAGTAAGAATCTAGTGTCATTTCACGAGTAGTTTGTGCTCACAGACAAGCGCTTTCAGTAGAAAGTCACAGACTCCGTATCCAGAGCCACCACCACAACGCAGCAATTCTCCACTCCTGACCTGCATCCCTGCTGCCTCCGCAGGGCGAGGAGGACGTTTGTCTCCCTGAGCCAGCTCCAACCTGAACCCCGTCCTGAGCTACAACAGTGCCAAAATATACACCTTCCTGGAGTTAATTTACAGCTTTTTGGTAAACAGTAAAAATCATCTAGAGGCTAAAATGACAGCATGAAACACTCCTGTGGAGGGGAGAGGTGTTTTTTTATGTCTGCTCCCAGAGGAGATAAGGCCCATCCCCAAGGCTGTTTCAGTGGTAACAGGCCCACGGAGTCGGACACCTCTTGTCAACACCCCCCACAACCAGTGCCAGGAGCTGTGATGAGGCTGATGCTGGTTCCCCCTTTTCAGCCCCGGCTCCAGGTCAGAGGAACATGTCCAAGTGCTTCAGGCTTTGCCATCCCTCTCCAGGCCAGAGGGGAGCCCTTGGCTGGCACGGGGGGATGTGCTGTCCCTGCTCCTGTGCAGCCATCAGTCTCTCACCAGCCCCATTCCCCTGACACCTGCAGTGCCACCTGCCAACCACACCAGCTCTCATGGGTCAAAGCCACCCCACAAGGGCTGCTGCTTCCCCACAGCCACAGCAGCAGCCACGCCACACCCCCTCGCAGCTGCTGGCCCACAGGGCTATGAGCCAGGCTGCTCCCCCAAGCATCGTGGAGAAGAAGGGCTGAGGCAAGCAGAAGACGGGGGTGGCAGAGACAGGGAAGGCTGGGAGGGGGCACTTTTTTTTTTTGGCCAGAGCACACTTGTCCCTTTTCAGTTTCACCCTCAACCTTCACCTCCCTCGGGTGTGCAGCTTGGCATCTTGGCACTGCTGCCATCTGTCCCAGGTGGCCTGGCAGCCCCCTCAAAGGGGATTTTGTCACAGATACAAGTGGGTGGGGTGGGGGAGGGCAAGGGGTGAGACATGATGGGGGTGGGGGAAAGGAGTGTGCGCCATTGAGAAGGTTCCCCGGGATGGGGTGGGTTGTGGGTCACCCATCTATGTCCCAGCTGAAGAGATGGTGCTTCACGAGCATGTCCTGCACCCCTTCCTTCAGTGGTTTCTTCTCCTTCTCCTGCAGGACAACACAGAGAGCTGGGTCAGTACCCCACAACCAGAACAGGGGAGGTTGTGCCTGTAGGCAGAGCCCAAGCATGCCGAGGTCTCCGGCACCCAGACAGAGCAGCCTTCTCCACTTCCCACCTCGGCACGGCTGAACCAGGGAGAGGCCCTGTGGTTTGGAGAGCACCGGGGAAGAGGGAGGCCTGACATTTCCCTCCGCCCCTGCTGGGCACGGGCAGGCAGCACCCTCTGCCAGCACAGCCACGCAGCTCCCACACACAGCCTGCCCCGGCAGGGACAGCGGCCCCATCCACAGCCTCCGGTGCAGAGGATGGGCTGGAGCACAAAACTGGGAGAGTGAAGCAGAAGCGAAGCCCACGGCTGAGGGAGAGAGTGAGAGATGTCACGTACTCACCTCCCTCTTTATTGGCAGCTCCCAGTCCTGAGAGAGGCTGAAGGCAAATTTGCAGAGGACTCTGCAATGGAAGACAGCGATGGTAACACACACACAAATCACATCCCTTGCCCCCAGGCACACAATTGCGCTGGCTCCTCAGCTTGCCCCAGCACGTCACTAAGCTTACAAGGATGGAAATCCTTGTTTGTTGGTGTTGAAAGGGCAGCACCAACCACTCATCCCCTGTTCCTTTCTCCGCTCTGGGCTTCAGATCCTGCCAGGCTGGGAAGAGAAGCTTGAAGATGTGACTCAAGTGCAACCCCTACAGAGCCTGACAGAGCAGTGCAGGGAGGCCCAGGCAGCCCTGGGCCCTGCCAGCCCTCAGACAAACATGGCTGAGGACTGCACGCAGCTGGCTATGGGGGCCTTGCAGGTTCCTCTCCAGAAAGCAGACTCCTGCCAGTAGCAACCCAGAGCTCTGCATCCCTCTTGCTCTCCCTGGAGTAAGAGAAATGTCCTGGCCCCCATTCACAAGAGCCACATGGGGATGGCACGTGGAGCTCCCTTGCTGGACCCAGCTCTAATTGGGGGCTGTAGGTACAGTGCGAACCCTGTCCCTAGGACAGTGATGCAGACCTCAGACCTCCTGGCAACAAGCACCTCAGTCCTTCGGTCTCAGGAGAAACTCCTGTGTGGGGGTCTCCTCCAACTCCAGCAGCAGTGGGGGGCCCTCCTAAGGAAGCTGCCTGCGAGAAATACAGCAAAAGCCTCTGCTCCTGCCCCACACGAAGACTGGTCGAAGACTGGTCCAGCCATGAACCAGTCCCACTTGGTCCTCCGGCTCTGCTGATCTGACGCCCCTGTGCTGCATGAAAGCAGCTGTAGTACACTGCTGCAGAGGTGGAAAGGACACCCTTCCTCCCATTCCACAGCAGACGAGGAGAACAGGGCACCCCGAGGCGCACACACAGGCCTGCTCCCTGCTACAGATGCTCCCACTGGGGCTGGTAACCAGCTGGTGCAGCCAAAAGCCAGCAGCACCAATGGGGCTGGAGTGGTGGTGGTGGCTGAGGGGTTTGCTCTCAGCTCCCTGGGGCTGGATGTGGCTTTGCAGAGTGCGGGAAGGCCAAGAGCACAGAGGTGTGTGCTCTGGGCTCCAAGAGATGTGCTTTGTGCAAGATCAGGCACTGGAGTTGTGCTCAGCCCCCCAACACCACTCACTCACTTAACCACAAGTCAGATGGTGCCTGACTCCTTCCCGGCCATGGACAGACTGTGTCCCTAGCACGTTCCCTGTGCCCTGCTCACACTCATGGTGGCTGGCAGAGGACCTGGAGAGCAGAGGGCTGGAAAAGGGAGTTTCTCTCCATCAGAGGAGGTGCAGGGCACAGCAGGAGGCTGCTGGCAGGCAGAGGCTGCCTGCTTGTCAAGACAGCTCCCCAGGAGCTCTTGATCAGGCAGGCACAGGGCATTGCATTAAACTGTCTAGACAGTTGCTGCTGCCTCAGCACACAGAAGGAAATCTCTGCAGCGGGGGTGTCCGGGCAGCCCACACTGCTGCTCACTGGAGAGGGCCCAAAGCCAGATGTAGTGAGGGCCACCGCGTGCAGGGGAGGAGGAGAAAATCCCTTTCAGACCTTGGCAAGGCCGATGGGGACAGACTCACCTCAGCTCACATTTGATCTGCACCCAGCCAGGACTGCGCAGGAACGACCAGGGATGGAACCACTTCTCCACAGTCTGCAGGCTTGAGCATAGCACCTCCAGCCACAAATGCAGCACCTGTTCACTGCAGCAATGGGGTGGAGACATGTTATTTGGCTGAAGCCAGAGAATGAAGCCCTGTTCCTTTGGGATAGTCTATTTTCAGCCTAACTTTTAACTCCAGCCCCGAGTCCTGTCCCCAGTGAGAACAGGGGACAGGACTGACAGTAAACTTGTCAGCCACTCAGTGCAATAACAGCTAATTCTTCCAGCCAGGAGCCAGGCCAGCATGATGAACAAGAAAGGAGGAGGTCCCACTTAGTTACTGCAGTGAGAAGAGAAAAAGACCCTGTGGCCTAGGGTAGACTGAAACAACTGCTGCCATTGAGCCCACTCTGGCCCCTCCCAAGCTCCTCTAACCCCTGATGCTGAGGGTATCAGGACTGGATGACTCACTTGAGTCCAACACAGATGAGGGAACGAAGCTTCACGTCCATCTGTGCATGTGCAGCATCATGCGTTATGTTCACAGCCTGAACTGCCTGCAGGGTGGAAAGACGTGGTCACCACCTTCTCAGATCAGCCTTAGGCTGGGCTGGGCATCCATTCCAGCAACACAGTTAAATGCTGCCCTCCCCAGAGCTTCCCACCCTTGCCCAGCGCCACCCACTAACATCAGAGGGGCCAAACGTTCCTGATGGGTTCACTTTCTGCCTTTTCCCAGGAATGTGGTGTCTCTACTTCTTCCCATCAGGGAAGGTCTGGGAGACTCTCGAGCATCTCCCTAGAGATGGACATCACCCTCCAGCAGCCTCCATGGGAAACTTCCCCACATTAGGAGCTGGGCTCTGGCTGGGCTGGGGGCAGCACTCACCCGGTAAAGCAGCTCCTCTGGAGTGAGGACTTTGCCGTCTTCATCAAGCCTGCAGAGATCACAGCAGAGATGTAGCTAGCTCCAGAGCCACCCTGGGCACATGCAGGCTTTCAGCCCTCCATAGCCCAACAGCTCCCTTGCTGCTGCTGAGCCCACAGGTGACCCAGCCATGAGAGAACAAGATACAGACCCAGAAGCAAACACAGGAGCCCGGGGAAGTTGACAAGTGCCACTGCCAGCCCCACGTCAGCATAGGCGCAGCAGCCAGGTGACAGCACAGCCCGAGAAAGATGGGACAGATCATGACCCTTCCCAAGGCGGAGAGCAGCAGCAGTTCTACGAGCAGGGTGCAGACCCAGCTGCCTGGTGTGTCTAAAGTGGCATTACCTGTAAGTCTTGCAGAGCACAAGGCGAGAATACACGGAGTCAAAGTCCCGTTCCACTTCCCGGCTCGCAGCCTAGTAGGGCAGAGGGGCAGTCAGTACACTCTGCCCTACAGCCCCCTCAGCCCAGCTCTCTGGCAACGCTGCCCCACAAAGGGAACCAAGACATCTCACCTCCTCGATAAACAGCCAGGGATGGCAGGCCCCCCCCAGCAGAGATGGCTTCTTCAATCCATGTTCAAATATGGACTTCAAAGCTGGACACAGCGTTCCTCGCACTAAGTCCGTCACCCCCTCTGTGACTGAGTCATCTCCAGCAATGGAGTACTGAGGAACACAAAGAGCCAGCTCTCAGCACACTAGCGAGGAGCAGAGCATGGAGGTGGTTGCTCACCTACAGCTTCTCCGTGCACATCTCTTCCACCCCCAGGTGCCCACCAGTCCCCTCTCATAACCCCCGATGCTCTTACTGGTTTTTACATAAGGAACCATGTTCAGTGTTGTTCCCCTGGGAGCTGCTGGGACAGCAGGACCTTTGTGAGCTGGGTGCTGCCCAGGAGACCACAGGTGACCCAAGCACCATCCTGGCAGCGTTCAGCACATAGGAACTGCTGCAGTTTGGTGTGGTGCTGAGGTAAGGAGTGGAACTTTCACTGAGGGTTTCTGGGACTCTGTAAGCTGCTAAAAGCCGAGGCAAACAGGTCAGCTGGTACACCACACCGAGGTGTCACCCTGATATGCTGTTCACATGAAGGATCATCTCTGTTTCCACAGTTGGGAGGAGAACTGGTCAGCAGCACAGGGTGTGTTTATGCACAGAGAGGTGATCTGTGCCTACGAAACCAGCCCTGAGCAGGGGGTGAGGAAGCAAGTGAGATATCAATTATGACATCTCTCTAGAGGCTTCTCTTGGGGCCTCAGGTCAGTCTTTGAGCCCTTCCTCACACTCTAAATGCTGAGGAGAAGAGGGAGAACAGGGCCTTCTCCACTTCCCCTGCAAGTTGTCTAGGCCAAGAGTTAATGACATCTCCTACCCGTTATCCCAGCCTTGGGGCCATACTGAGGTACCTGCTCTAAACAGGTGGGATTTCACCACTGCCAGTTGAGAGAGGAACTGCTACGGTGTCCCCTCGGGCACAGCTGCTTGGGGTGACCACAAAGCATGAGCAGGATCCACAGGCACAGGCTCAAAGGAGGAAGGGAGCAGTGGGAGTGGGCAGAAACAAGGCCCACAGAATCCTGCTGCTTCCTCTGCTTTTCCAAAGCTCTTCTCTAGGGGCCTTGCAAGCCCCAGCATCTCACTCAGCTGCCCCTGGCAGCCCTTTGGGGCCTTTGTTCTCCACTTGGTCAACATCAGGAAGTTGAGCAAACAGGTTCAGGAAGACAACCTGCCTGATCATATCACTAAGTGTGTGATAGCCAGAGAGAACAGACAGACTTAAGAAGGAAAATATGTCGCTCTTTTCAACAATGTCTTTTCATCTATGAAATGACTTTTTTCTGTTAGCTTTGGTTTTCTTTTTTTGTTTATTGTGTTGTGGGTTTTTTTTAATTACCTCTTTGCTCCTCTCATCCAAGATCTCCACAAATTTTGCAGGAAACCAACCTATGAAGAATGGACAAAGAAATGAGTCTGACACTGAGAAACCTCTGACACAGACAAGAGCAGAGCCCACTGGAAGCTGAGAATAAATCAGAGTTCAAAGGGTGCAACCCCCAAGGAAGGAGGGGGTTTTGAGGATTTTGAGCAGCCTCAAAATCACAAGAATTAAGGCAGCTGCAAGAAGCAGCCAACTACAGGACACTGCCCACAAGCAGCAGAGACGACCTGCATCCAACCACCCTGTGCCAGGAGGATGGAACCTAAACTGGCTGTTTGCAAGAAGCTGCGCTGCTGCTCTCAGACCCTGATTTAACATCCCCCTTGTCCCTGGCAGATGCTTCAGGCAGACTCTTTGCTGCGAACTTGCCAGAGCGGTTGCTGTGGATGAATGGTTGCTCCGTATCCAGCCCCACTCTGCCCCATGAAACCCGTCCTGCTCTCACCTCTCAGTCCATTCAGCTCTCCCACCCAACAGTGCTCGTCCTTCTGGGAAATGATCTGAAAAACAGGGAGTGAGAAACACTGGTTCAAGAGAGTGCAGTGCCAGGATGGCTCCAGCTGCCCGGCTGTACGTGCACAATAAAGAACTGCTTCTACTCAACTCTTTTGCTAATGTTCTCTTCTCACATGGCCTATGGCCTTCAAGTGCAAAAGGCTACCACAAACACAATGCTATTCCTGTTTTCCCCAGTTTCAGATGGGATGCCCACAGCTAAAACACAAATGGTTGCTTTTACAGTCTTACCACAGCTTAGTGTGCAGTGTTAAACCAGGACCCAGGTTGGACCAAATCAATCTTTTGCTCAGCTGCATGACAGCCAGGGAAGGGACTCTGTGGTTGTATTGAGAATGACCCACAAGACAACGCTCACAGGAACATTCTGCATCATCCTCAGGCAGCCCCTAGAAACACCAGTCACTTCCCTGGGACACCTAACTGGGCTCAGAGCTGACCTCCTTTCCTTCTTTCCCTCCAGAAGGGGCAGTGCAGTGTCCCAAACATGCTGGGTCTGCATGGCCTTGCCATGGTCCCTGTCTCACAGGCTGACGCACCGTAATGATGTCATTCTTGCGGAAGCCCAGCTCATCATCATCGTGGCGCTCAAAGTCCAGCAGAGCCTTGGCTCTTCGTCGGCGGTTGCGGGAACAGGCCACGTAGTTCTCGTGGTCCCGCTGGTGGCTCTCCATGCTGTAGTCTGGAGTCAGATCCTGGCATGCATGTGGAGGAAGAGCAAAGAGGAATGAAAAGCAACAGATGACTCTCAGCTGATCTGCCAAAGCTTTGCATACCCCTGTTCCCAAACTTTTTCCTTCTCCTAGCAGGTAGAGAGTCTCTCAGCCACCACTCCTTGAGCCTACACGCTCCAGGAGCATTTGAGCAGCCCTGTCCTGTGGTGAAGTCTCAACACTCATGCCTGGAGCCCACAGCAGTGCAGATCCAGCTGTTCCTACTCACAATGCTGCAGTTCTTGGGATCCACACACTGGAAGTGCCGTGCCACCTGGAGAATGGCCTCACGCAGGTCGGCCACCAGCTCCGTCTGCTTGATGTTCTTGGCTTTCAGTGCCTCCAGATCTTCATCCCCTGGGGGAGCCCACATAGACAGAGGAAAGGCGAGGAAAGGAAGGCAAGTATGAGTTATTTATTTTTTTGTTAACATTAGAAATCATTGATTCTACACAAATCAAAAAAGCCTGACATTAGAAGTGCCTATGCTAAGGCAGGTGCTTACTGCCCATCTATTCAGTAATGTAAATAACCAATATAATTTGATTGTGTCAAATTTTAAGGAGCTGGTATTTCAAACCACATATGAACTGGAAGATGCCACCTTTGATCTGACTGGACAACTCTCTGTACCAAGGTACTACGTAGAAGTGTCTATGCAGTACACAGACAGCTGAATGGCGGGACACAAAACCAGGAAAGTTTCAAAAACTCTCTTCAACTAAAATTCTGCTGAAACTGAAACAGCTTTTGGTTGAACTACTTCTGATTTTTGCATACCTCACAGGCTGACAGCATATTCTTCACTGAGTCTTCAAAAATATTTGGAAAATGAAGACAGCCCACTTTCCTGTGTCAAGTCTAGAAATCAGAGGCATGAGAGAAAAGCCACTATCTACTTAAGACCTTGACCTCCCAAAGAGCCAGATTTCAAAGGTTGTGGGTGTACAGAAATGGTCATAAGCACAAAGTAAAAGTTATCAAAGCATATTTCAACTGTGACTAATTCCCCCAGGAGTTTTGACAGCCTATCTCTATTAAATTATGCACAAAGTTATCTAAGAGGATGGATTCTTTAGGTAGTTAATGTATCTAAATGCCTTAAAAATTGGGTTCATGATGTTTAGGAACAATGAACCATTTGCTTCTTTTTCTAAAAAAAAAAAATAATAAAAAAAAAGATGTTTTTAAAAACTCAAAGTGTATTTTCATACATCTGTTTTTGCTCTCTCTATAATATACTGAAGATGTAGTAGCTTGATCAACGAAATCAATATTTAAACCAGTGTATTTTTCACTGAACTCCAATTTTTAAACAAACACAGCTTTTATGCAAGACCCAAGTAAATAATTGGCTAGCAAATCAGTACTCTGCTTATCTTCTAACAGCATTATAGAAACCAATATGTGGCCTGAGCTATACAGCTGCTGCAACAGCTAAGTACACATGAAGCTTCTGCTTATTGAAAAGTATCTTTTAATCACAAGTTACCCTAATTAAAAAGACTATAACTTTAAGAACATAAAGAGAAGCACAAAATTAGATTTAAATTTTTTTTATAGTTGTTTTCTATTTGCTAAATTAAATGATTAGAGAAGCAAACACACAGGGCTTAAGAGAAAACTGAACTTTGCTTCTGGACTAGAAAAACTGTAGGACATACTTACTCCCAGCTCAAGCAACGAAAATTAACAAAGCCTCCTCCTCTGTGGCCAGGGGTAGGAAACAGAGCATGTGAGAACTCTATTTACAATCTTTGTATCTCTGAATCTGTAGTGAGATATGTGATCACGCAGATGGTGAGGATTCCCAGAAAATTCATGTTGCTAAACCAGAATGTGACTAAAGAAGAAACAACTCAGCTACAGCCACACCGGCTCTGTGGGCTGCCCTCATCTACATAGATCACTAATTCTTTCTGTCATCATTCTGTCCCTTCTGGCCAAAATACCGTGCTCCTCCCTCTGTACTCAGATCAATCCCACCCAAACACATGCAGGAGATATGGGAAGCAAGTTCCCCACCCTCCCACCTGAGAGTACGCGTGATACTGAGGAAAGCGAACGGGGTTTCCACCATGCCTGCACATACGTTTCCAAAAGAAGGAAGCCCACACAGGATTGGCCACAGGTGAGGAGGCTCTATTTGGAGCTGGGGAGGCCAACGAGCTGCACAGTTCTGCAGAGGAGGACTAGCTCTCCTGCATTTCCTTGCTGCAATGCCCATCCAATAGGAAAAGGGCAACATGCACACCTTGTTCTCCAGTGAACTAGCTTTTGCTGTTTCTTCTTCCCCTGGTGCAACTTGAGGCCATTTCCTCTTGTCCTATCACTTGCTACTTGGGAGAAGAGACCTGCATGCTACAGCCTCCTTGTTGCAGAGTAGTTGTAGAGAGTGATAAGGTCTCCCCTCAGCCTCCTTTTCTCCAGACATCTAGAGGACCCTTCCAAACAGTGCTCCTGTGATTCTACAACTCCTGTCCATGTCACTACTAAATCTGCATTCACTCTAAGGAAGAATTAAGTTCTGGGTAAGTTCTTACTCCTACCCAGACAAGAGCTATGTACCAGCTCTACACAGTAACTAGCACAGGCTGCAGAGTTTACACTTCAGGTTGATTGTCAGCTTCCAGTATAAGGTGAATTCATCACATTCGAGCTTTCCTCCCCCTCACCTGGGACAAGGTTTGCCATTCTGGTCACCTGCTGCAGGATGACAACTTCTGCATTTTAATCAACATTGTAAATACTAGCAATACTACTAGGTAAAAAACATGATAGTCACTGTACAGAAATCCCACTAAAATGAGAAAACACTGATAATTGCCTCAGTTCTACCATTGATACATTTTGAAGCTTGGACTTCAAATTTATCTTTGTGCATGGGTATAACTCAGTATCACCTCCATAAAGCTACCCAAACTTGGTCAAGGAGACTATCTGAAACACAAGAAAGACATGTTTGGCAGTCACGTTCCCTGCCAGCTCAGTCTGTGGTGACTGTATGATAACATTACATACAAGAGGTCTGAATTTAGATTGAACAAGCAACTTTCCTGTATTTCTTCACTTCTGCATGCTTGACTTTACAGCTTGATTGGTCTTCTACCATAACTTATATATGTAATACTGTATGTGCTTGCAGCAACCCTGTGACAATATATCACCATGCCAGAGAACATCAGAAAAGTTCTTATCTGAAAAGAGCAGTTAAACCCAATTTTAGATTTATTCAGGCCATTTCAACTACAACAGGAACACTGTATGAACCCTGTAAATTCAGTATATTGCCTTTCACCGGAAAAACAATTTCTGTGGTGAGATGGAGCAATTTCAAGAAGGTGATGACAGTGAGGCTTACAATAGAAAGAGGTATTATGGAGTCACAGAAGCAAGTTACTTTTAAACCCATGCAAAACCTATTTTCGCTGTGTGCTTTCTGGACATAAGCTGGCTTAGCTCATTAGCAACGAAAATTCAGATTTAAAAGTGTTCACATTAGCTCCCAGAGTAAGTAAGGAGGAACACCAGTGATGGTTGCATTTATAAACTTGGACAAATTGGACCATCCTGCCCTGTCACAGACCTTCAGAGATGTTCCTGAATTGAGCAGAGGAAGATCAGGAGAGTATAACATCCAGCCTGTGGACTGGACATGGTCTGCCAGAAAATGTGTTTGATCTGTTGGTCAGTGCAAGAAGGACATCACAGCTGGGCTGAGCTGCAGCTTGCTCTTAGTCACCATTTAAGGACGACCCATCTAACCTAAAATTCACTTTCTGAGTCAGACCAAAGCGAGCAAGTAGAAAACGCACTTCTTCTCTCTCATCCTTCAGTTCTGGCTCCATCCTCTCCTCTTCCTCAGTGTTCCCCTGCTTTGCTCCCTCTCCTCCCTCCTAGGCCGCTATATCCAGCAACACCACATGAAAGGCACAGGATTGTCCTTACCAAAGAGCAGAGAGGTGATGCCAGATTTCCTGCGCTGAGTCCTGCGTCGCACTATCTGTGGGAGAGGGAAGAGAGAGAACAAAGTGCACACATTAGGATAGATTTCAGAATTAAAATAAAGCAATCCTCTACACAGGCTGGCTCTGGGCAAGTGGTCCTGACAGTTGCCACTGGAAAGGGCAGACAAGTGAACCGGCAATTTTAGACAGGGGTTGTTCTAGTTCTAATGCAATGAATCAGCTCTATGGCTTGATCTGCTCCATGTGCAATGGGTTATTTATACCTCAATTATTACGAAAGCATAAAGTTCAAGAATCAACTATGATTTGCGTCAATAATTTTAGTTCTAATTCCACTTGTTGCCAAAAGCAGTTCTACATGTAATTATATATAAATTTCTAAGTGGATGCCCATTACATTTTAGAATTGCAGGAATGTCTTGTAATCACAAGCACACAGATGAGCATCAAGAGAGATGAGCATCTTCCATACAGGACTGACAAACAGGAGCTACTACATCCACAACTGCAGACTCTAGTCCAATATTAAATACAGGTGATATTTTTATTCAGCTTCTCAAAGGCTGCTGCTGTTTTCTGACTCTACCTTCCAGAGTTATTTTAGTGTATCAGTTTCTTACTAATGGATTAACTCCAGTTCCTACTCTGCATGCTCCAAGCAAATTCTGCCAAAAGCATACGTTGTGTCTCTAAGTTTCCATAAATAAAATGGATCACTTTCCAACATAACTCTCATTAACAATAATTACAATCAACGTCAATATCCCTTTCACCTAGGGATTTATCAACCAGAACCAATCTGGCAACATTTCATTAGTACAGAGCTCCCCCTCACTTCCCAATACCTTTTCTCTGCTGGATGACACAGTCATCCTGGAGCCAAAATCCTCGCAGACAGGAGGAACCTCTTGCTCACAAAGCGCAACTGGGAGGGAATATGTAAGGGAACGGTAAAAACAGAGCAGCAGAGGCAAATGGGGCTCTGTGCACTCACTTTGGATAAATTGTTGACAGTGGTGCTGGAGTTGAGCAGCTGCCCTTGGTCGGCAATGAGGTAGGCCAGGTGTTTGCGACGCTGGGTCTCCACCGCCACATCTGTCAGCGAGCCAGCCACACGCATGGCCTCCCGCAGCAGCACATCTGCATCTTCAATCTGACTTGGGATGTCCGAGAGAGTGTTGAAGATTGAGGCAGAGTTCTCAGACTGGATTAGCTCATCCTCCTGCAACGATGCAATCATTTTGCCACACAGAACAGTGAGCATGACAGTGATGCTCTTGGGGCTGCTGGATGCAATTTTACATTCACTGCACAGCCTAGGCCAGAAACAAGACAGGTCCAACTAGATAATTCCATCAAAACTTCGGCAGGAAAGGTCTCAGGTACCTATTAGAGGGGAACAGCATCTTTTAACTACTCTCCTGCACTGAGATTTGCCCCCAAAATTCGAGCTGGCATGCTTTTTTGAAGCACAGCATCCATCATTTAAATTAATTCAAGTCAGCAAGCAAAGACAACACAGAAACTATTGTGCACCCACTGCCAGGACTGGACACAGAAGGGAGCTTGCTGGGGACGAGGAGATGGAAGCTGCTCAGTCTGACACACTACAGAGTGCCTACCACATCAAACCAAGCTCCACCTCCCCCTTGCTCCAAGCAGGCTCACCCTTGCCCTTTGCACAGAAAGCTGAATGAAATATATATTTTTTAAAATAAAAATGAAAAGGTCGGGTGGTTAAATGGAAGCCAGACAAATCACATGTAATCAGGACAATGCTAATCTCTTGGAGCATTCAACAGTGCCATCGAAAGCTCCCCAGAATCACCACAACCTCAGCTATATCTCTGCTCAGAGGTGGTGCAAAATCAAGGTGTACCTTGGTTTAGGTAAGATGGATTCTCAGGTTGAGATGTAGACTGAATAGAGGGAGGCAGCTGATGTGGTTTAACTATGAGGGAGCAAACGAGGTAGGGAGCAGGTCAGCGGGACAAGGGAAGTGATCCTTCCCCTGTACTCTGCATTGGTGAGGCCACACCTGGAGTATTGTGTTCAGTTCTGGGCCCCTCAGTTCAGGAAAGACATTGAAGTGCTGGAGCGGGTCCAGAGAAGAGCAACATGACTGGTGAAGGGACTTGAACATAAGACCTGTGGGGAGAGGCTGAGGGAGCTGGGGTTGTTTAGTCTAGAGAAGATGAGGCTTAGAAGTGACCTAGCCAGGTGGGGATTGGTCTCTTCTCCCAGGCAGTTAGCAACAGGACAAGGGGGCATGGGCTTAAACTCTGCCAGGGGAAATTTAGACTGGATATTAGAAAGAAATTCTTTACAGAGAGAGTGGTCAGGCATTGGAATGGCCTGCCCAGGGAGGTGGCGGACTCGCCGTCCCTGGAGGTTTTTAAAGTGAGATTGGACATGGCACTTAGTGCCATGATCTAGTAAACGGACTAGAGTTGGACCAAGGGTTGGACTCAATGATCTCTGAGGTCTTTTCCAACCCAGTCGATTCTGTGATTCTGTGGGAGGGGAAACAGCAATTCCCAAATCCTGTGAAGTGCCTTGGAAGTTCTTCACAGCTCCCAGTTCTGAGGAAGGCAGGAAGTCATCTTCCTGAGCACATTCCCAAACCACATACAGGAAGTGGATACAAAACCTTCTTGCTCCTAAAATTCAGAATTAAACACCTAAGTGCTATAACGGAGGAAGTGGAGGTGGTGCTTACCTTCATACTGAGCATGCCCAAAGTGAGCTGGAACAGCACCAGAGAGCCCTGGTAGAAGAAGAGGTCCCAAATACGCAGCAGCAGCTTGATGTGGACAACGCTAGCAAAAGAAGTGAGGAACCAGTGCAAGGTGATCAAGGAGAGCTCTGTGAATAGAGAGAGACATGAAAAATGATCACAACAGAAGAAGTCAGCCAACCAGTGAAGATGGACTCTCCTAAATGCTGTCCTTCAAGCTTAAAGGTGACCATCCATTGCCTCCAGGGCCAGGTTTGCTCCCAGCCCTGCTGCTCTCTTTTTGGGAAACAAGAACAAAAAACTCTTTGCCTGCATGTCACCCGGGCAAGAAAAGCTGTGCTTTGTAGGGCACACTTTTACCGATGTCATGCTCCTGGAGCACCTTGTCCAGGCGAGGCAAATACTGCACAATGAGCTGTCGTAGGACACGCTGGTCTGTCTGCACGCCCATCAGGGTGGTGCTGAAGTAGGAGGCAGGAACCAGTTCCTCAATGATAGCGCACATCATCCAGAAGGCATCTTCCTCCTCCAAGAAGAGCAGTAAAGAGGCAGCCACCTGGGATTTTGAAGAAAGAAGAACTGCATGCCAAGCCTTTCCTAAGACGAGCAGAACTCTTTCCCCACTTCCTCGCCTGGAGAAAGACCAGTGTCTAAATGACCAACATCTTCCTTCCTAAGCAGCAGCTCTCCTGCAGTCTCCACTGAAGGGAATTCTCCTCAGTGTAATGCCTGTCCCTCCTCAACAGACGGACTGAATCCACATCTGTGGATGTGTTGTGCTACTCTGCTCTCCTTTCCCCAGGAAAAAATTTCCATGATGAAGGGATTTCCCTTCAGCTCACCTGGAGGCCATAGGGTCTGGTGGCATGGCCTCAAATTACTTGCCCCAGTGTAGCCACCATAGACAAAATGATCCCTATCCCAAAGACACCCTGAAAGCAGGTTACCATGCCAGTGCCTTGGCAATATCCAATATCTGGGTAGAGCCAGGCAAGTCCCCGTAGTATCCTGCGCAGCCGTGGCACCCCGATACTGTTCATGTTGGAGAAGCAGGCGTTGCTGGGCATCGTGCGGAGCAAGTCCTTTTCGATCTGCCAGACAGCCATAAACAAGGACAAGGTCAGCTTGCAGCATTTGAACAATTGTGTTCTGCTCTCTGCACTTCCCTGTGGCCCCTTGCCACAGGGAACTCTGCTTCCGCACACCCATCTCTAAGTCCTTAGCCACCAAAAAAGATGGTCCTGTCCAAGCACCTGGGGTCAGTTTAACAGCCTTCACTGTCATTGGGAAAATGCCAGTGTGGATGGTGACTTGGTGTTTCCCAATAAATGCTTGCCTAAACTAGGCCCTTAGCTTTTGCACTGAGAACAGCAGGCATGCTGGTTGGGAATTTCATTGGCTTGGATTTCAAGCAAGGCTTCCCAACAAACTTAGTCCAGCGAGAAACCAACAACCTGGCCACATTTGTGACACAGGACTTGGAGGTGAACAGCCCACAGATCTCCCTTTGGGCAGCATTGTTTCTCTTTCCAAACATTCTGAACCTAACTTGGTGAGAGGTGAAAATGTACAGAGCTCAGTTTCTTTTGCCATGGCCTTTGCCTCCTCTCACAAAAGGAGAGATCAGAGGAAGAGTGAAAACACCCTGTAACAGTCATGTTGGTGTTCAGAGACTTTGTGTTTGGAGCAAAGACAGTCCCTGGGAGCAGCTGCCACAACCTCAACAGAAGTACATCTATCAGCCTTTCATCCTTCACTTCCCTCAACGTGTATCAGGATGTTTGCAGTGATGCAAGTGCAGCACTGTTTTCTAACCTGCAGGTAGCATGTGTCTAACCCTTTCCCTGCTGTCCCAGGAAGGAATGAAGCTACACAGTTGTTATTCCAACAAAATAAAGGAGAAATATGCCCAACAGGATTAAGCTTCAGCAGAATTTGACCACATTTGTCCTCTCAACTGTTCCTACTACAGGTGTTAGGCAGACACTCCTTCCTCCTCACACAGCAAATCTTGCCCTTTTTCCCACTCCCTTGTGCCCAGCCAGCACCAGGCAGTATCTCCTACCTGTTTGGCAGCAATGGTTTCATCATTAGAGCTGTTTTTCACAATATCCCGATATGACATCTCTGAATTCCTCTTCTTCTGCAAGGCCCCTGACAGGCGCATCCACAGCTGGGGGGACAGGGTGAACAGAGATGAGAAGAGTCAATACACAGAAACTCATAATCTGGCACCCTCTGAACTGAAAGGAAGTGTTTTCACTCCACTGTCTCTTATTCCAGGCAGGAGAACCTGCCCAGAGCAGGCAGCGCTCTCACCTGTGGCCTCATGCTGTGCGGGATGCCGGCTAGCACCAGGGAGCGCAGCTTGTCTGAATGTGGTAGGGTGACCTCAATTTTGTCCCAGGTTAGGTCACCCACGTCATGGTTGTGTGTGAATTCCAGATGTGCCTGCCACTTCAGCCTCTGCTGTGGCTCCTCTGTCAGTGGGACCCCCAGAAGCTTGCTGGAGTTTGGCTCAGCACCACCTACCTCAGCAAAGGGAAGGGAAAGAAAAGGAGACAAGTGAGAGAGGGAAGACGAGAGGGAATGAACACAGGGTAGGTTGGGGAGGAGGACGGCCATCTGAAGAAAGCACATTTAAAACATCCATGTTTTCCAGCCAGAGCATGGAAAGGCAAAGCTTTGTTTCTAACCATCTTCTCCATGCAGTAAATTTTATGGTCATAAGCAAAAGGCACTGGGGCCTTGAGAACTGAGAAGCTCTCGGGAGGTTTTTAGTCTACACTTACTCATGATTTAGAGCAGAGTGTGGCTGGAATTAAACAAGACCCTAACAGGAGTCATCCTGCTGGGTTTTGTGGGGAACTGTAAATCAGGCTGACAAAAGCGTAGCAAGCCTCAGAGGTGGCAAACAGAAGCTATATGCTCATGCAAGTAATCAGGTGCAAAATGTTAACTTTGGGGATATTTAATCAGCAAAAAGCTATAATAAGGACACTTCCACATTCACAATGAGAGATCACTTTAACCTGAGGCTGGCTTTCTAAAATAGATACTTTAGCACAAGTGCAGGTTTGATGTAAGGCACTCTGTCCTTCACTGTATAACACATCCCAACAATGCTGTCCAAATCTTCCTGCTGATTTTATAACATACAAGTCTACTGAATGTTCTGGCTGAAGAAAACTGCTGTGTCCTGTCCTCATCTCCAGACCACTGCTTCAAAGAAAAATCTCTGTGACTCAAGGTGCCTCAGGGCACACATGAAAATAACTTCTGCCCTTGTATTGTATGGCCTGAGCCCTGGAAATGTCGTCTTAGAGCATATAAAGCAATTCCTACGTCCCCCGGCTCCTTTCGCTTCCTCTTTGCAAAGGCAGCCAGCTGTTGCAGTTCAATGTCCAGCTGCAATAGCTCTCTACACCTCCTTCTATTTGGTCTCCTGCCTCTGTATCTTGCAGAAAAACTAGGATGTGGGTTCTGTCCCTACAGTTTGCCCCACACTTTGTCAAGCTTCTAGGCTGAGCAGAACACATACTGCTGCCACTCCTCCTGGCCACGAGTTTTTCAACAGACAGCACGTGTCACTATGCCTCCTATCAGTGCTTATAGCGCTGCTGAACACAACAGAGACCTCACTGTGACCTGGGAAAGTTGCCCTTCCCCAGCACGCAGCCACTAATGGAAATGGTAATTTCCTCTTAATTCTTCTCTCTGTTACCCACCACAGCACAAGCCTAAGGGGATTGAAAGGACTCTGCTGTGTCTGTGCTCCAAACTGCCATAAGGCCAGCACGTCTACACACTTGATTACAACGGTAGTATACAGAAAGATGATGACAGGTGGATAGATGAGACCTAGCACAGAATGGCTGCAAAATCACCCTGCCATACTCGGCAGCACAGGAGGGGCTGGATGCAGGACACAATGGAAGTGGGAGGGATGAGACTGGCTTTACCTTCCTTATCAACTCGGAAACCGAATTCATCATAGCGGAACTCTGGCTGCTCGACGGATTCTTCTTTCTGGAGGACACGAGGAAAGAGAACAGACATTTTCACCAGTCTAGCACTGAACAACTGAACAGAGACATGTAGATATTGCCCCATCCCACCACTGTCCACACTGTGTTCTCTGAGCAATTAGACTCCTTGCCCTTTTATTTTCAACGCCTCTCACCACAATTCCCAGATGGGAAGGTGTTGCATGCTGTTCCCATTTTGACTTCTCCATGGAAGCTGTGAAGCCCTGCGTTCCCACCTGCATAGATTTTCCCAGCAATCCCTTCTCCAGCAGGGTTTGAGCACAACATCGTATCAAGATCAGATCTTCCCACCTGGATGAGCACACAGCCCCCCTCATGGACCAAGGAATCGACATACACCAGCTAAAGTGATCTCTATTGTCTGTGTCTCTAATACACAACAGTCCTGTTGCCCCTGCACGCATACTGCAAATTCAGCTCCCTGCTCCATCTCCTGCTTGTTGCTTTCAGATTTTCTCTGTAAGACAGGAGACAAAACTGGGGTTCGCACCTGTGAAGCAAGCCCCAATTACAGGTGAAAGGAAATTAAGGTCCGTTACCCACATCTCAACTTTCCTCATTTGTGCTCATGGTTGGAATTAGGGGATACACACTGGAGGCTACAACCAGGCTTTTTCAAGCAGCAAAAACCTGCAGATGCCCCCCATTTCCTGCAAGCCCACCTGCCTTTCCTATGGAATCTCTCACAACCACTGCAACCCAGTTAGCACCCAAGAAGTGTGTTTCTGGCAAAGCTCCATGATAAGCTTTAATCTACTTTAATGGGCTCAACTGTCTTCAGCAAAACATTGCTGACAAAGTTACAAAATTCCATGGCTGCTTCCTTCCTTCCTGCTCTGCCCACCTGGTGACAAGTCCTGAGGGCAGCATTTCCTGCCATGCACAAGTCAAGCAGAGTAGCCTGGTGGTGACAGAGACTCCCCGAGGGTGTCAACATTTTCATAGTGGAGCAATAGTTGCACAACAGCAGGGCAATAATTCACACAAGTTTCTTCGTGCTCTGCAAGATCCTCTTGCAAGAGCCAGGATGCAGCCACAAAACACACAAAGTAGCAAACAAGTGTCCACAACCAAACCACTGGAGGAAAAGTGCACCCCTCCCTCCTTTTCCCCCCCCGCCGCTTTCAGAGACCACCAGAAATCACCAGGGTCCCTTTGCTTCTGTGCGGAGCCAGAGAACACCCCCTCCCTGCCCCACACTCTACCTGTGTGTATTTTGCCAGAATGTCCTGAGGCCAAATGCTGGGAGTGAGGGCTGAGAAGGGACCCCCAGCAGAGGGAGTGTGATGGCCTAAAGAGAAAGAGATCAACACATAGCAGTGAAAACCTGGAAGGACTCCCTCAGAAGACACGTAATACTCACTGATCCAGCAAGGGAAGGACTCACTCAGGAGTTTGTCACTACTGCTACTCTAGACATTGAGATAGCTCCCACTTCACCAAGGAAGCAAGTAATTTCAGATGGGTTTGTTCCTTATTACTGAGCAAAAGAAGCAGAAAAACCAAATGGAGTTCCCTCTAAGAAAGGTACTTTTAGGGAAGAGAAATTGTTCCACGGCATCAAGTGACCTTCTGCTTGGAAAAGCTGTGTGATCAGTGAGTGCCAAGCCAGTGCCAACCATTAAAAAAGTAAAGACTCTGAAGACGTAAATGCCTCCTATGGAGGCACTGACCCCCAGCACCAGCCATGCTCCAGAGTTCCCTGAAGCTTTGTCACCCAGGCACCAAAATGGGAAATCCGAGCCGTCAGCAAGATGTTCCACTGCCCCCTTTGCTCCAGAAGGGCTGAGATATTGCCAGACCGTGTATAGAGAGCTGAAGCAATGAAAACATGCCTATCATCTTTGTCTTTTGTGTTCAAGATAAGCAGCTTTCCAGTCTCAGGTGGTGTCTCATTGAACAGCTTCCTTTGCAATAAAAGCAGACATCAAGTTTGCAATTGAAGCAGATAAGCATGTCCTAGGTCTTTCACTGTGCACATCACCAGAAAAAAACAAAACACAACAAAAAAAGTTTACTTGGCTTTGAAGCATAGTTTCCCTCTGGGTTAAATGTCCTGAAATAACCAGCTGGACCAGGAAGGAAGGTTTAGACAAAAATATGGCGTGGGAGAGTTGGGCACTGCAAGAAGGAGACTTAGTTTTTTTAGTAAATCTTAGAATTAGTAGTCCAGTGTTGAACTCCAGTAATTCTTCAGCCTTCTGCCTGCCCTAGAGCTACCATTGTACAGCAAAAATCTCTCACAATCATAAAGTGAACCACCCGCTCTGGGGAATATCTTGGGAGGAGAACAGAACCAAGCAAATTTTATGAAAAATGGGGAAGGCAGATTACATTTCAATCTCCTTCTTCCTCTGTGTTCAGTGGCTGATGCAGCTTCTGCAGGCTTCAGCACGGGGTGAAAGAAGGACTTGACATCACCCTTAGCGAAAAGGCAGCTGGGTCAGAAAGAATGGGGCGGTTTCCTCTCCCCCAATTTGATCAGGCAGTATGTTAAGGTAAAGAATAGCTCTAACTTTATTTTTTCTTTTACTAAGTTGCAGCTGAAGAAAGAACAAGCAACCAAACAAGAAGATACCGTGTCCACTTTTGTCTGCTCACCTGACATTGCGGTAGGTAAGACTGAGTTGCAGAAGCCTCCAGCAGGTCCACAAATGTTTTCAGAGGTGAGAGGTGGCTATCCTGTTATAAAAGGGGAAAAAAGTGTCAATGAGAGACTTCAATTAGCATCTAAGAACATGGTGGGGGACAGACAGATCCCTCACACACAACGTCCCCACAGGAAAACTGAATCCCTTATTATTTAAGCTCTGCTACGGGAAAATTAAATTTCAGAGACTGGAATTTCCTCTTGGTTTCATACCTACCCATCAGCTAGAGAGCACACTGTCATTTACCAAATTCTTTGTGACAGTAAGAGCATTGCTGATTGAAAGAATGTCAAAAACCAAGTCAACTTTCATCACCTTTTCCATCACAATATTGTGAGTCCTGTATTTAATTACGAATACTAAAAAAACTACACTGTACATCATAATTCTCTGAATACACTGTCCATGGAGAAGGGACTGGAATGGTGAAAAGGGTTTAAGGGGATATCATTAGATGCAATAAGCCTGGAAGAGATTTTAGGAGTAGCACCACAAATCGCAGGAACAAAGTGGTTTTGGCTATGGAATACAGCTCCCTGAAGGGAGCTGGGAAAGCTTCTGACAAAGATTTTCTGTGATGAACTGTGCTAGGACATGGACAAGATGCCATCATGTTCCCCTGCAATGAGCCAGGGCCCTCTAAATTAAATCAGGGGATGAAGCTCAGATGATGAAACAGCCCACACAGCTTTTCTCCTTGCAGGTCACAGCAAATTTTTATAGGGATTTTCCAGGACAACGATGGAGTAGTTCAGTAATCAGAGAGAAAGATTCTGGACTTAAAGATCAACCTTGTAACTGTGTGTGGGAGACACCAAGAGCCACCTCTACCAAGCAGATAAAGCCAGTGCTGGGAGATATTAGTCACTCACACTTACTTGGGAAAGAACTGGGGAGAAACTAACATTTGCCCATCTGGGATAGGTTTTCCAGCTTCCCTTTTCCAGCAAAGCTACTTATGACTACAAACCACTAAAAGAAGGAACCCCAGGGATTTATCCAACAGGTCCTGTCTGAGTTGTTTATAGTGCTCAGCAGTACAAGGTTATATTGCCACTCCTGCCTTTGCATCTCAGTGAGTTCTCCAGCGAGCACCTGCAGCCTGGAAGGGGCTGTGAAACATTGCAAAAGCATTACAAACATCTGTGTCTGAGAACACAAGTGATACGGCTTCTTCCTCCCAAAGTTAAACAGCTCTCTGCATGAGAAAGGCCAGCATGGAAGAACAGACACTCTTACCTTCTGCCACCAACTCTCAAGGCAAAAAGAAAAACAGACATTAAAAAAGTCCAGCTTTTGTTTCTAAGAAGTAACACTGACCACACAAAGGCCAGTTGCTTACCCACAAGTTCTGTAAATGTTTTTTCTGTTCTTCTCATCACTCTGCCCCACTTGTTCTCTTAGCACCAACTCTTCCCTTAGCAGTTAAAGACATAACAAGAATTACAAAATGAGCACTTGCATGCTCTTTTTACATGAGAACACACACAGCGTGTACACCAAGCTGGTAAATCTGATGACAATACTTACTCCCCTTTCAACATAACTGCAAATGTGTTTTGATGTTTTTTTTTTCCAGGCTTATCTCTGCCCTGCAACTGCAGCTGCTTCATTCCCGAGCCTCCAATATGTCCTGCTCCCCTGCCTTCTCTCAGCCCAGTTAACTCTGCTTCTAATGACTTTTATTGGGAAGGCAGTCACTGTTTCAGCCATGTGGCATGTCTGCCACGCTACCTGTACTCTGAATCCATGCTCAGTGCCTCGAGCAGGTGAGTAGGGATTGCCCTCGGTCATTATTAACCTTCATCGCATGCACAATCACTGCTGAACGCACCTGCTATGGAAGAGCCGGGCCAGTGTGTTAGGCACATAAATGAGAAAATTCCCCATAACAAGGGAATTAACCACGGTGCTTGGGAAGCAGGGCAGGAGAATGCTGAGGCTGAAAACCCCTCCTCCTCCCAGGGCAGGTGCAGCAGAGAAGAACAGCTTCCCTTGTCCACGTCACCACACGCTGGCCTCCACCTTGCTGGAGATCACTCCCCTGCCTGCCGCCAGCCCTCCTGTCCCTGACGTTAGAGCAGTGAACTTGGTGGGCAGGTTTTTCCTGCCTCTGGTTCCTATAGAAACCTTCCTGCAAGCACCCATCTGGGACAGGGCCCAGAGAGAGTGTGAGAGGCTCACCTCACCGCTGGCACCAAGGTGTGCAGAAGGGCAGGGTAGGGAGTGTGAAGCACACCAAGAGAAGGCTCCTGCTGCAGCACACGGAGGTGATGCGCTGGGAACTGGCTGCCCACAGAGCCAGGTGTCTCCAAGAGAAGGTGCCGAGGACACCATGCCAGCCCTGCAGATCTTCATCACACCGCTTTTGCCCCACTCCCACTCTGCCTCCAGTACAGCATCACAGGAACTGGGAGGAAGGTTCCCTGGCACAGCCAGGCACCACCACCTGGCATATGGGATTGATAGAGCAAGTTATTTCCTTTGACTGAGGGATATAAACCTAAAGCAACTCTCAAAATCCCCTGGCCAGGAGACAGCAAGTAACAAAAGGAGCTCCCATGAAGCCTTTGAAATTCCATGCATGAAATTGCTACAGCTAACTTAGTTGTGCTATTTGCATAGTACACAGGCTTAACAACAAGCAAGAGTAAGGCACACAAAGGAAAAAAACACACCAGATCCAACAAATATTAAGGGCAACTCCCTAATCCCCAGAATTCTAAAATTAAAACTAGATTTCACCCATGCATTAAGAAGCATCTACCACGTTTAAAGGCAATTTCAGTTTCCTATACAAAGCAATTTTGGTCACACACCAGGTAGTCTTCACGCTTTGAAATAAACTCATTTTTTGTTACAATGCAAATGGTACCTGTTATTCGCAGCTTTACTTTTTGCTTTCAGACACGGAAGCAAATCACACCACCACTGATTCCAGCCTGCCAGAAGACAGCTACAATGACAGTGTGTCTACCTAAAAAAGGCAGCAAGGCAAGCATGCAATCAGCACCAGGTACAGGCTATTTGAAGCACTCCACCTGCAACACCTTTGTCAGAGTTGCAAACATACACCGTGCAGGATTATATCCAATTGGTTTCTCTTCCACTGTAGGTGTCCTTTAGAAATTGATGTTTGCAAAGGAGACCTGCAAATTTACTTCCACTTGGCATTATCAAGCCTCCTCTGGACATACTTGTTCTTCCACACAGCTGCGATATGAGAGATTTCAATTACCTGGCTTCTTACAAACACCAGATAACAATCTCCTGCTGCCTGTGTTTTACTTGTGTGGCCTCTTTTGCCACGTCATCTCTGCTTCAGCCTGCTGTGGTAGTGCCTGGATGTGCTAGGCATGAAATGATGCTGTCCAGAGCCTTTCAGTAGCATCTTGATTTTGGGACAGAAACTCCTTCCCAGAAGTGTTCTTCCCCTGCTGATTTTAGCAACAACAACAACAACAAAAGAAACTAGTAAAGAGCCACCAAAAAAGCAACATACTTCTAGGAGACAGACTGTGCAGAAGGTGAACATTTTACAAAGCAATGTTTTTGTATGCTGAAAATATTATGTCTAGTAACTGTGCAAGAGCCAGCGGTGAACATCATCAGAAGGACCAAAACAAGCATAACAATTATTTCTAGAATTATTTGCATCCACTGTCATCAGAATAGCAAGCAGAACACTTCCTCTGACAGCAAACTAGCATGGGGAAAAACTCTGCTTCCCATTAACGATACTTAATTTGAACACGCACACAGTAAAGCCCACTGCCACCTCTGCACTGTCAGCTGGTTTCCACTGCTCTCTGTTATCTTCCTTTATTAAAAACAAACAAAACCCACACAAAACAAAATAAATAAATAAATAAACAAAACAATACAAAACAACAAAACCCCTCAATGTTTTGGAAGAGAGAAAAGTGATTGCAAAGCCACAGTACTCATCTGGAGGCCATGCACTTAGGTATAGTTCTAGAAGCCTTTTCCAGCTCAGCTTTTAAAGTCCCATGTAGATGGCATCTAATTTAATGCCTAGACCTGCTCTTCCTCTCTCAGAAATCAGACAAAAATCCTGCACTGAATCAGGGAGGTCATTTCTGTCCTCTCACACCTGGAAAGCTTTGTTTCACTAACTAAAATTCAGACTTGCTCGGTAAAATGCACAAGGGGAGCTCTCAGCAGGAAACCCTTTGCCGTTCCTTCCCCCATTGGTTTCTCCTGCAGGTCAGGCAAAGGCATATCCTGGAGCTGGAAATGCCATTAGTTCCACGAGTCAATATTTGCTTTGCATGTATACAGTCAGAAGAAAACTCCAGCTTCACAAACAAGTAGGTAGGTGCAGCCACACACCTGACCGAGGGGCACACAAGATGCAGATAATTCCTGCCCCTTGCACACTGACACTCTGGCTTTTTAAGTGATGCAGAATCCCATGCAGACACTGACACACACCAGCTCCTGGTTAAGGAGTCAATATGGTGTTGGCAAACATGGGCCACTCAGGTTTAAGGCTCACAAACCACAATCAGCCTCACATTGCTTTGGCTGTTAAGCAACACACTACAGATGCAGGAGGGAGGTGCTGAGATTGTCTTCAGGCTTGTTTTCTATCACACAACTTAGATTGAAAAGTTGGGGGATTTCAACTGCCCTCAGTCCAACCTTCTTGTAGCAGAGAAAGTGCATCAGAAATAAAATAAAAGCCTAGGGCAGGCCTAGAAAGGGGGATGTGAGATCTGAAAAGCAACCAAGGTGAGAGTCTTGCAGAGTCAGGTGGGCAGGCAGGAGAGATGTCAAGCTGCAGACAGCGTTATGTGACTGTAGAGGCATCACTCAGGACTCAGCAACTGGGATCACTTGCAGACTGCAGGAGCGTGACAAGGCAAAGTGCTTCCTCCCAACTGCCCCAGGGCACTATTAGAGCAACAGATAACAGAGACAATGAAAAAGAAACTGTAACTCCGTGTTTCCTGCCATAAAGCACCTGGTAGACTCTTAGCCACGTTGGAAATATAATTCAATGCAGAAATGTAACTAAAATGTACTTCCATGCAACAGATCTGCTCTCTGCACTGATGGGTGTCCAGCAAATCTTCCTGCTGTAATGACAGAGCCCCACTGCAGCTGAAAGTGCTGAACCATTTTCAGTTTATACAAAACGAGCAAAACAAGTAACTTCCAGTTGCGTATCCATTTCATCTCCATTCAGAAAATAAGGATGTGGAAAAGCAGAATCCTGTTTCCTAATGCTTACGCATTAGACAGACAGACCACAGATGGACTTCCTGACTCTAGTTCAGTGTGCCAAGCTTGCCTCTAAAAAAAACCCTACACAACACCTACTTATGTAAAATGCAGATATCCTACATATCAACATATATTTTCTTTTCAGAGCAGAACTGCCTTTTATTTATTTGGCTCCAAAGCAGATGGCTGATCCTTTATGCAGGACACAGCCTGAAAAGGCTGAAGCTCTTACTTCTAAAATCTGGAGATAAAAAGGCTTCCCTATATGGCTCATGATAAACAAACAAACAAACCAGAACCAAACTTACTTATGGCTCTGCTGATTCTGTGTGTTGCAAACACAACCCACCTCACTTTTAGCCCTGGAAAGCAGAGGGTGTCTGTCCTTATAGAGCAGACACTTGGTGCCTGCTAAGCTTGAACTGCACCGCTGTGGAGAACCTCATTCACCAAGACCCTTGGGATCAGAGGAGGAGGACCTTCCCCTTTCCCAGCGCTCCTGTTATTTGAGTGGTGAGAGGATATGTGATGGGAATATAGAGTGTTTCTGACATTTCATGGGAGGATTACAATAGACCGAGCACCGGAGCAACAGTTGTTTTCTTTCAATCTGCGTTGAATGAGGTTAGGAAAAAAGGCCAGGACACAAACTAGCAAGGTGTCCACCCTCACTCTACAGCAAAATTCTCCTTGCTGCCAACACAGGGGGAAGAAAATCCACGTGTGCCAAAAGGCAGGTCTGCAGTCTCCCTAGTCTTCAAGGCTTAGGGTAAAGGCGATTCCCCATTAAATACTGCTACACAAATATTATCCAAAGGTTTCTGATGAGTGTCTAAGGTGGCCCCAAATATCTCTTCCATGAGAGTCAATTTCTGCACGATAAACAAACACTTTCACCCAAATAATCATGGTGCAGGACCAGGGCAATTCCACAGAACTCTACAGAACCTAATTTCCCCCAAAACTCTCCAGAAGTGGTTTTCACATTCTGACCATGAACTTCTGCAAGTCTGCAAACTATTCATAAGATGTCTGTGGAAGGTTATGGCAACTGTCCAGTTTCATTTGCTACACAAAGTTTGAAAGAAAATATTTCCACTAGAGATGCAGGATTATACCGATCATACTGACGTATGATACTACTGACAGTTATTTAAAGGCAGATATTACAAAGTCTTTTTATATGATGCTCCTACCCTGGGCAGTGACAAGTGGAAGTTTGATTCTCGAGCTGGTCTCATGCTACTGTTCCCAGTGACAGACGAACAACAGCCTGATGAACGGCTGTTCCTTGAGATGGCTTCTGATGGATCTGCAGAGCTTTAGCTTCCAGGGTTTGTCATTCTCTTGGTGAGATGCAAGAAAGGCGAGATTCAGGTCACTCTCCTGTAGCTCTGCTGTGTTACTGTTTGCTCTAATATTAGTAAAAAACCCTATCAGATTCACTTAGCAGGACTCTAAGCAGGTCTCACCTCTTTCGGCTCCAGAAAATGGCTTTCAAATGAAGCATATCCCACTGTACTCAAGATTTTTCTCCTTCAGGGCTGTGTCTTTCCAGAACTCAACTTTCTGAAGAGGCTAGTAACACCTAATACACCTCTCAGGACTGTTTGCAAAGCTCTTATCTAACATGCTATGTTAAACTACTTAGATCTTGCTCCTGCACAAATTTATAGGCACAGATAACTTGGAGGAAAAAAAAAAAAAGCAAAAATATACTACAATCATTACAATTTGTAGCAAAACCCCAAATATTTCCTGTTTCTGGGATCAAGAAGATTTCTTCTCCAGAGCAAAAGAACTGTCGGGTTATAGACATTTACCCTCATCTCTGAATCATCAGGTACTTCCCAGCCAAGAAATACTGCACTGACTGGGCAGTGACGATGATTCTCGTGGTCATACTAATACCAATATGCTATCTTATTTTCTTCTATCTCATAAAACAATCATGTTTTCCTTTCTCCCAAGGGCTTAGATTTTTTTCTTAAGCCAGAAACAGAATTGCTCTATTACCAATATAACTTGTTGCACTCCAGTTTAAAAAAGGAAAAAAAGCTGGGACTTCCTCAGAGACAAAACAAATGTGGCAAGACAACATCCTCCTCTTCCCTGTCTGGTGTCAACGGTAACACAGCTCGCAAGTGAGATTTTCCCAATGCTCCCAGATACTTACCCTGTGTAAGCTTTATGTACCTAAAATCCCCATGTGATGAAAGGTGGCACAGAAAGAAATTTAAACAAGTCTTCGTGTTTTGCTGAGGATACAAACCTGAAGTGCCAACCCCTCTCCACCTCTTAAGGGACATTTGAGACACTGTGCTCACTATATACAAGGAAGATCTTTGTCTACGTCATCCTACTTAACAACTGCAAAATCTCTATATACTATCCATTTGAGTTAGGATGTGATCTAGGATCACCACTGATTTAGCCAGAAGAGCTGAAGGACCACATACACCAAAGTATCAGGTGCCTTACCTTTATCACTAAAGATAAAGTTGTGATACTCCTTAGGATTTATTTTTCTAAAGTTTTCTTTCCTTCTCATGTTTTGCTGAGAAGTTTCCAATTAACAGTCAGGAAGACAGACACCAACGCAATAATTTCCAAACCAGTTACAACCTCAAATACGGCATCACTTCAGGGGGAGGTGAACTCACTGATTCACGAATACCAAACATAGTAAGCAATTTTGCAACACACAAGTAAATTCACTAGTGATGGGACTGAGACTGGCAGCTCACTTCATGCAGATCCCTTAACCAACAACCTCTTCTTTTACTATGCCACCTCAGGTAAGAGACATTGATTTTTAATATCTTAAGATTTACAAGATCCTTTAGAACGCTGATATTTGCAAAAGATACCATCTTTCAAGAAAGTAAGCAACAGGTCAAAAGCAACAGGTCATTAGCAGAGATCCCCAAATTGGAGAATCATTTCAGTCCTGAGCAGGTGTGCGGTACTTCCCTCACTTCATTATCTGATCTTAACTCTATCATCCCCTGACTGGTGCACTTCCCCCAGAAACATGTCCCTCCTCTCTGCTGCCCCTCATGGATTTCTGTTCATCCTGCGGAGGAAGAATCACTATGAATGACATCTCCTTGAGATTACCAAGACACATTATCAAAACATTATCCTAAACAGGAATTAAAAAAGGTAGCACCTGTCATTTTAATACGTTAAATACAGAATTAACATAACTTTATATTAATATAACAAAACCAGTCCCTACCCTGACCTCTTTAATTACATGTAATGCCTTTTCTCACACCCTTCTTCCATTTAGTGAATTCTCCGGGGTAGGAATCCAATCCTTGTTTCTGCATAGGGTAAGCAACACACATAGCGTGCAGATCCTGCAATATACTATTAAATAGATCTTCATTCCAGTGATTGTTTCTTTTCAACACACAACTCCAGACACTGTAGAAGCTGAAAAGCTTCCAGCAAGAAACTATATTCTGATCAACACTTTGGCAAAAGCACAGCAGTGCCCCACTCCTTCTGCTGGGCTGGCAGTTCCTTCTTGAGTGATTTTAAGATCCAGCCTCTCACTGCTGAACATCTAATGTTCTTAATTCTAGCAAGACGGCTTCTCTCTCCCATCTACTAACACTAAAGGACCCTCCATTTCCTCAAGGTATTTTTACTACTTTATTTCCACCACTCTCCCACCCCAAACATCACAGCAAGCCATGCACAGTAAGGCTGAGACATCATGAAGTAGGAGGCTATGACATCACATAAAAAACCCCACACACCATCAGTGAAATTTACTTGTTTAGAAGAAAAGTAGCTGCCTAAATTCAGACATCCCTCAGAAAATTAGGAAGGAAGAAAAGCAGACACAAGGAAGACAATTTTCCTGTCCCATCCTTACCAGCTCTGTGAAGAGACACCAGGTGTCCCAGAGCCCACAGCCACTGACTGCAAGGAGATTTAAATCAGTGCCACGGCAGTTCTTCTCTACCTTAAATTTACATCATCAGGTATGAGGAACGATTCTATGATGGCATTTGTCTCCTGTGTTCCTTCTAATATTTATTACAGCTAACAACCTGCAGCGTGCCTGTTTATGCCTATTGCCCAGGGGATACTGCCATATTTCCATCTCAGTTTCGTGACTGTTCCTCCCCACAGCCAGACAGGAGACAGACAGTCTCTCCTCTGGGCACCTCGGAAAAGACACAGGTGTGGAGGGTGATTGATGGCAGAGCTGGACGGATGAGACCACCTGAGAGTCACAGCCACAGACAGGAGAAGAGGCAGGTGATGGGGGGCACACGCTGGAGAGCAGGGGGGAGCAGGCAGAACACCCCCGCGGGGAGAACGCGCCCCAGCCCAGCCTGACGAAGCTGAGCACAACATGACTCACTCGCCGGATCCCAGACCCTGCGTCAGCACAGCAGGTGAGCGGGAGCCCGCCCGGGGGCTGGGGCGGGGGGTCCCGCTCTCCCCTTCAACCCTGCTCAGGAGGGGCTCGGGAAGCGGGGACGTGCCCGCGCACCCCTGGCCCCACACAGCGCAGGGAGCAGGGCCGCCCCAGCGGCTTCAGTCTCCCCCGCCGCCCGAGGGGCAGCGCAGGGCGGTCAGGGCGGGACGGGTGCCGGGGCGGGGGGTGTGAGGTGTGTGCGGGGCCTCTCACAGGTGGCGCGACAGTCGCTGGGGAGCGGGACCGCTGCGGGCGCAGGGCTGACAGCCCCGGCGGGCGAGGGGCGGCCCGCCGAGCCCTCCCTCCCGCAGGCAGGACCCCCCCACCCGGCGCCGCCCGCCACCCCCCGCTCGGCCGCGCCGGAACTCACCTGCTCTCGTCAGCGGCGTCCGCGCCGCCGCCGCGCCGTCCCCTCAGAGCGGGCACCCGACCCCGACCCGCGGCCCCACACGCCGCTCTGGAGGGCGGCGCGACGCGCATGCGCGGCATCCGGGCGGCGGCGCGGGGCGCTGTGGGGGCTGTAGGCCGCGGCGGGGCGGCAGTGCCAGGGAGGACGGGCACGGCGCAAAGGGGGCTCTAGTCGCGGTGACGAGCGGTGAGCAATAGCGGTGGCTCCTTCACCCTCCCCGCCAAGGCTGAAGAGGTGGCACGAAGCCGTGAGAATCGCAGCTGGGGCAGAAAAGCAAGCGCTGTAGAAGGCTGTGGCTCACTGCCACTGTCACAGACGTAGGCTATGGAGATATGTACCAGAAGGGATTGGGACTCATGAATTGGTAACAAGCTGCTTCTTGAAGCTTGTTTTGGCAATTTACTCCAGGAACCAAGGGGAGAGGTGAACTGCATCTCTGGTTGGTGCCTCTGTCAACTCCGCTGAAAAAAAGAAAGCAAGGTCCCAAACCAAGTTCTTCTGAAGAGAAGCAGAAACCTCTAAAAGGATTTGTATATTGTGCCACAGAATGGTTGGGGTTGGAAGGGACATCTAGTCCAACCCACCTGCTAAAGCAGGTTCACCTGGAGCAGATCGCACAGGAATGTGTCCAGGCAGGTTTGAATGTCTCCAGAGCAGGAAACTCCACAGCCTCTCTGGGCAGCCTGTTCCAGGGCTCTGGCACCCTCGAAGTAAAGAAGTTTCTCCTCATATTCAGATGGAACCTCCTGTGCTTCAGTCTGTGCCCATTGCCCCTCTTCTGATCATCATGCACCACTGAAAGGAGTTTGGTCCCTCCTCTTGACACCCACCCTTGAGACATTTATAAGCATTGATGAGATCCCCTCTCAGCCTTCTCTTCTCCAGGCTGAACAGACCCAGCTCTCTCAGTCTCATAAGAAAGATGCTCCAGACCCCTCATCATCTTCATAGCCCTCTGCTGGACTCCCACCAGTAATTCCTTGTCCTTCTTAAACTGTGGAGCCCAGAACTGGATGCAGTACTGCAGATGTGGCGTCACCAGGGCTGAGTAGAGGGGAAGAGAACCTCCCTTGACCTGCTGGTCACACTCTTCTTGATGCACCCCAGGATACCATTGGCCTTCTTGGCCACCAGGGCACATTGTTGACTCGCAGTCAACCTGTTGTCAACCAAAACTCCCAAGTCCTCTGTGGTGCTGCTTTTGTGCAGTTTTATAAGAAAGTGTCATTTTCCCTATGTCGTTGTTCTTCTTTTTAAACTTTCCAGGAAAGCAAATCCAATGCCTCAGCTGTTAGTCTCTACCTAGTACAAAGGTTAATTTCCAGATGATGAGATAGGTTGCCTGTTCCTCTTCTCTGCACAGGGTTGTTTGTTTTTTTTTTTTTTTTTCCAATCTCACAAAGGAGGAAAGTGATCAAAAAAGGAGGACTATCCATTTTGCTTCTTGGCTATCCATTTCAGTCGTAGTTTGAAAATTACCAGTGTTCAATTAGAGTTATCCTTCTTAAACAACACTAATTGATAATAGCACAAGCAGGCAAAATAAACACCATAAACCTCACAAATGTTTGAGATATCTTGAATATCATACTCTAGATGCAAGGTAAAGCCAGAACAATCTAGATGAGGGGAGATCATGGCCTGAAGCTTCCCATTTCTCTGACTACTTAATACAGACAAGCCTCATTAAAACATACTGTATTTTGAAGTCCTCTTTCAACAATGATGGCCTCAAGGAGAGCAGGTAGCTTCTTTCAATTAGTTCTGCTTTTCTTAATTCTCTCCAGCAATCACACTTCAAAAAGAATCAAGTAATTCTGATCATGTAATCTCTTAGAGTCTGAATAAATAACAGAGGTAAGAGGGAGCTTCTTAATGCACTCAAGCAAAAAAAAGGGGCTGTAATGTAACAAAACTGGATGAACAGGTATGGGAATCATTCTAGTTTAAGTTAAAGGGAGAAGAGTTTGGTCCAGTAAAGCACAGACATTACAAATAGAACATGCAGGGTCAGAAATAAGACCAACGCTCTTAATTTTCTCTGGCATCCAATGAATTCCAACATCTTTTTTCTTTCCTTATCAAACAAAACTTACTTGCCATAGAGAATGACTCACATGGCAGAGTTTACCTGCCTTTCAGTGTAGAAGACCTGGAAAAGTAAATCACAATGGCTGGTTCCTGATCTACACACCCGTAAATATGATTTTCAGAAGCTGCAGCCCCACAGGTGCAGTATTAAACCAGCAAAGGGTCACTGCAGGGCCACCAGTTTGGTGAGTCAAAAAGTTCCATGGCCTCTCCCTTTCATTACTCCTAATTCTTTTGGCCTATTTGCTCCCCAAATCACAGTACTCTGAAAGCCAGAACAACTTTTTACCACATTTTAGGACACCTGTGGAGAAAGTTTAAGAGCTGATGAATAAGATGGAAATGGAAGTGGGCTCAGTTGCCCTTACCCCTGCTCTTCAGCAAGTCACACATGAATGTCAGGCAGCACCTGATGTTGCTCTTTAAACAGCTGCACTGCTCTGTAACAGGACAGTGAAAGGTACCTCGATAAAGTTATCTTGTCACAATCCAGCGTTTCTCGGTAACTCAGCACACAATAGATGGAAGTTTGATTAAACAGCAGACAAACAATGAAAAGCCCACCTGGAACTGAGATGGCTGTAAGTTCTGGGGGTTAATTGTACTGCGGAGAACCACAAAAACATGACACAGTAAACAGACCTGGTTCAATAAGGCTTTTACTATCTTCCTGTACCCACACACCTTTGTGGAATATGGCTAAAGTGCCAGCTCAATTTTCCCACCCATCTTGCTTTGGTATGGAATCAGCGCTGGTCGAACCTCTTCCTTCAAGAACTTTGCCACCTGTTCAAGAAAGATGAGAAAGAGAAAATTAGAAAGAGTTCCCTTCTCCTCCCCATTCAGACCTGCTTGTCTCAGTGGGGTCTGTTTCACAGAGACACCTGGCAGTCTGATGTCCAGGGTCAAAAATGTGAAGCCCACAAGGAAAGATAAGAAAGCCAAGAAAAACCAAAGAGAGAAACGTGTCTGCCTTAGTGGTATGGGCAGAGGTACACAATATGGACACTCTCTGGTACACAAGAGGATGCAGATTGCATTACAACCTGTAACACCCATAGCCTCTTTCCACTACCATACCTGCTGAGGAGCACGTCCAGTGAAGGAAGAGGGATCCAACAGGCTTTCAAGTTGTTTATGGATAGGGCTGAAGTAAGGATCAGCTTGGACACGGGCAATGAAGTCATTATCACCTCCTTCCTGTTTCACAACAGCGGCTGCTTGCTGGGAGAGAACACGAATCTTCTCATGGCAATCCTGTAGGAGCAGGGGGAAGATGAAGGGAAAAGAAAAATCATTCAATTGCTACTGACAGCACACATGCATCTTGCTAACTTGTGCACTGCACTGGACAGCATGCAAATGAGACACAGCTTGGAACACAGTGTCTTGTATACCACTATATTAAACCAAGATTTTCTTCATCCTTCTGGATCTGCCCTTTGAGGCTAAAACAGTCTGAATGACATACATGTTCCCTGTTCAGTTATACCACAAACTTGTGACACTGGAATCCTTTCCACTTCTTCAAACTCCCCAAATACTCTTAGGAGTCATTATAGGATTTTTTTTCGGTTGTTCTGTTCCTTACTTGCATGATTTTCCCCAAGACAGGCTATAGTAGCCATTCCCAAAATATTCTATGGACTGTAATAAAGGATTTCCTTATCCACCACTAATCATCCCCTACATACAACATCCTGGGTGCATTACAAAGTAAAATCTCTACAGGTTTGGAAAAGGGAAAAGAACCCGTCTATCTTAATGAACAGTGAGACTATGCAAACCATAGCTTACCTAAGGACAGGATGAAGGGAAGAAAGAAACCTTATAAACCTGAAGGCCTTAAGACATCTCTTCCAAACAACCCTCACATGACACTAAGACTGGCAAAACCCTTAAAACAATTTTTAATTGTTTAATTACTTCGTAATCCCTTGATTTCCTGTGGAATCAATCTGTAAAAACAAGGGAACCCAACTGTAGTCAGGGACCACCTGCAAAAGCAGATGCCACCATGCTTGCCCTAAAATACAGTCAAATGGTTGCATGTACAGCCATGTAAGAATCTCCTCATATATATTATCCCTGATCTACCTCCAATTAGGAGGAAAATGATCTCCTGTTCCTTGTTTCCTCTATCCAAGAGCCATCTTGCTCCAGCACTGACCTCCCTCAGGTGAACAGATCTGTCTTCTGCATCTTTAGAGAAGGGAGCTGACCAGTGGTGGGGAAAGGAACTGAGCTTCTATGCTATGAGGTGAGAAAACATAGAAAATGTGCCATTCTGGCGTTCCCAGTGCATGAAAACAGGACATACCAATGCAAATAAGAACAGATTTTATAAATGTATTAAACTCTATAGATTTGTAATTCAACAGCATCAGAAAGAAGGTAGGTGAATAACAAACACAAATGAAATTCACTGTTCAATCTAAACAAAATATAAAGGACTGTTTAGGTGAGTACGGACATTTCAGAAAGAGAACCAGCTGAAAAGATAATGAAACTTATTCACATGATGTGACCCCTAATAAGTTTAGCCAGGAAACTTACTGACTGACTCAGTGACAAACATCAGAGACACACGGGAAAAAAATAAAAAAGGAAAAAGGATTTTTCCTGACTAACATCACAGGTGAGTTGTCAGAAATGTTTCAGAGAACCAGAACCACATACCCTACTCAAAGCTTCTAGCAAACCCTTTCACTATTACTATCTTGCAAGTTTAACTTTTGCCCCTGATATGGAAATAATCATAGAAGGAAAAATTACTATAGAAGGAAAAATTACTATCTAAAGTTCAGTGAAAATAAGCTGTTCTATTGAGACGTAAATTTGTTTAAACTTAATTGTGAAATTAAATGATAAAGAAATATAATCCAATTTTCTCTGTATTTATGTACTAAGGAAAAACACTTAATTTCAATTTGCTTGAATACAGAAAACTGAATGAGGGGCCATAAACAAAGTTAAGAATAAAAAGCACTATACTGAATGAAGTGACACATAAATGAATGGTTCAGAATGTCTGTCTTGCTTTTTTGTTAACAGCACTGATTCATTCGTTTAATTTGTAAGGTAGCCAGCCGCCAACACGTTCCATTTAAAGAAGCCTGGCCTGTGTTCCAAGTTCCTTCAAACATTTACAAGAGGAAAACGCCTACCAGTATCTAATATAAAAATAGGCCTCCCTCTTCTCCAACATAACCAGCCAGATTAGCTCAAACACACAGTGTTCCCAACAGTAAATATGGATCTCCACAACTGCTCTCTCCTCAGAGAGCAGTGTCTGGGTTTACAGCACCAGTGTCATATTAATAACTCTGTGGGAACAGGTGTAGAACAAAGAGGCGTGAGATGGTCAGGAGAAGAGCCCCAGGTATTTTTGTTTCTCAGGAGCAAAATGTCAGGCAGTGAACAAAGGTATTTTTGACTGCTCTTGTACCTGACGATTGCCCCCTGCTTTCACCATTGCCATGATTATGTTCTCCGTGGCCATGAATGGCAGCTCCTGCTGGATCCTCCTCTGAATCACCTTAAACAAAACAAATAGAAAAAAGAAACAGAATTATAGCGATTCTGTAGACAACTGGGACTCCCAGTGAACTTTTCCTCTCCCTTTGAATCTCTAGGACTGGATAACGATACAAATAAATCTACCTTTTTTGAACACAGCTATGGAAATCCAGGTATTGAAGCTGACAATAGTTGGAATATATATCTTTTAAGGGACATTACCGTGAAAAAAATAGAAAATTAGTTTTTTTTAACCTGTAAGTAAGTTACAGGTCTGTACGACATCTGCCTTTACAGTATATTTTGGTGATAAGTTCCACAGATCTGTCATGTAGTTCAGGGAAAAATGTTCTTTTTGAGAAATTTTTCATTTACTATCATTTGGCTTCAAGAAGCGCCCTTTCATGCCTGTTCTGCAAACAGTGAGAATACAGTAAGAATGAAGAGGAAAATTCAGAAACTGTTTGAACTAACAGATGAAAATGTAATCCTTTGAGTGGAAGGATTTTTATACACTTTGGCATAGCTGCAGCATCATCAAGGATGCAACACTGCACACATTATCTCCTGCTTTACCTTTGGATATACCACAAGTCCCTCGGAGATATTCTGCAGAGTACTGAGGATGATGTCAGCTGTGAGGAAAGCCTCAGCCAGACAGACGCGCCTGTGAAACACACATACCCAGGGCCCCAGTTAGCAATAAAGGCCACGTTCCCCCTCTACCTCAGCTCCAGCTCTTTAGTTTCTGTAAATAATTCTGTAAATAGCACTACTGTGGCCCTACAGCTGGAACTGTTCTTATAAGTGCCTTTTGTTGCTTAAAGTCACAACCAGGGATGCTAGAGAACATCTGACAGCAGCAGCTTTCAAGCTGGGGAGACAGGAGCATTTCAGGCTATTTTCTTTTTTTTTGGGGGGTCAGTAGAGAAAGAGTGAGAGGAAAAGAAAGGGTAAAGGTGCACAGAGAAAGCTCCAAGATAATTCAATGATTACACAGCTAGGAAAGAGGGCAGCAAGGTACAGAGCTGAAAACATGAGTCCATCTTCCCCTGTGTTCTGTGTTGCCCTGTCCACTGATCCCACTCTCCAGGAGCACGACACACTGCACTGTCACGCTGTGCCTGGCTGTGCTCGTTGCAGAACTCTCAAAGAGATCCACGCATTTGGTGAAGCTCCTCACAAAAAGGAATATCAAAAGGAAAGGAGGGAAAGGAGAAAAGTAGTGGGGACTGAGCTGTATCAGGTGAAAGGCTCTGTGTCACAGTGCAGGAATTACAGCATCATCAATCCGTGACAGCAGTGTCTGGCCCATCTAAACTGTGACCTCTTAAGAAATACTAGTACTTGAACCTTGTAGTACATTTAAGGCCCCCAATTCTATCACATTGTCCTCAAAAGGACTTTACTGTTTTGTAGGTTGATTGCATTTTCTCTGGCTTGCTCTCCTTTCAAAACAGTATAGCTTTAACAAGAAAAACCCATGGCACAGGATTTTTAATTGGATTATGAAGTGGACAAATGACCTTTTCTTTTAGATGAGATGAAAATAAAATTTGAAACATTCCAGTTCATCTCTCAACACTCTTGGGAAATAGACACACCACATCAACCAGTATCCAGTTTCTTAAATTTACATTGTTTTCTGTTGCCTATTCAGCTCTTTTCTTAACAAGATTAGCAGCTGTGGAATAAAGTCCTTTTGGGAAAAGATCTTGAATGCTTTCATGAAATTTTATGCAGACATTATGTTTGTGGATATATTTTAAAATATAACAGTCTCATCAACAATCTGAACATTAGTCTATACCCACAACTGCTGTTGTTCATTGTTTCACAAGCCCCCTATCTAAAAAATCTAAAGATCTAAAGATTTCTAAGATTCTAGGAGATCAAATTCAGCAACAGCAGACTACTTTGAAACAGAAACATTTCAAAGGTAAATATGAGCTTTATGCAAATTTATTACAAACTGGAAGATGGAAGTATTGAATTTAATTGCTATAATTTACTTGAAAATAATTATAGATAACTTGTGCTTATCTCAAAATAGTCATAATGGAGAATCAGAAAACAGGAAAGTTTGTTGAGCAATATCTAAAAGACCTGCACAAGTTTTCATGAAACTGTACTTCAAAAATAACATTTGTGCTCTCTCTTTAGGATCTGAACTACTTCTTGTAAAGAACAACACTACAAATTGATGAAAATAAGTTTCTTTAAATTATTTTGAGGGTTAAGGGATTACAGATAAAATGTCAAATTATTCTTTAAGGAGTGAAGAGGAGCAGGGTCAAAAAACACATTTACAACAGACACGGAGGAAAATGTGAGAAATGTAAGAACTGCTATAGTATGCTGTTGAAACAGGAAGACGAGCAATTTAATACTGTGGCTTCTGTATCCCTCTCTCTCTCTGCTCTTTTACTTTGCAGAAGATCTTGATGTTAACAAAACCTAACAGTTTTCATCTGATCTAAGAGAGGAAACCAGTTTGTAATCTCTAGATTATATTGAGACTGCTTTTCATCAAGGTGGTAACTTGTGGTTTTAGTTTAAAAATAGCATTTTCTACATACATCAGAAGACCTTCTGAAATTGCTGCATCGCACGATCTAAACAAACCTGTTGGCACTGTCATCCAACGTTCGCTCAAACCACTGCACGGAGGCTGTTTGGAGGGGATCCAGCACCAGAGTCATCAGGTGTCGAGCCAGGCTGCAGCAGCGTTCTGAGCGCATTGGATTCCTCTTGTAAGGCATCGCGCTTGACCCTGTGAAAGGAGAAAGAGTGACAGAAATGGGACATAGAAGCTGTGCATTCAGGAAGAAGAAATGGAGGTCATCCTCCAGATAAGAAAAATGTGTCAGGAATCATGTTTTTGACTAAAGCCTCAAAACACATTGATTTTCTAAGGATAAAAAGGAATAAAGAAAATAGACACCACCATACTTCCCCTTCAGATCAGAAGCACCCAAATGTGGGGAGAAACAATTGAGAAGACATTTTGCAATTCCACAAAACAGATGAAGTACTACCACATAAAAAGAACAAAGTGACTTAATTTTTAATGCAGTAGTTAGCACCATCTCTCTAGACTACCCACAGCAACTTCAGCAGTGATCAAGACCCCATCTCCTCAAGAACATTGTCCTTCAAAGTCAGATACTTATACTGCTGCCCATTGTTCTGGTGAATGGATATCAAAAGCAACAACAGAATGTAGAATGATTCAAGTAACAAATGCAACTAAGGCTTAATTTGCCAATATGCAACTATTTAGGGTGCCTGCCTGAACTTTCTTCCAGCCAAGAGCCAAAACTCTACATTTCCCTCTCCTACCAATGTCAGAATCATGTCATTGGTATTCTTCTGGCAAGGGTCCAGCCAAGTTTTGTTGGTCTTCATAAACAGACAAATTTGGAACAAAATGCTGAGTCAAGCTGAAAACACATAGCTCCAGTTAGCTTCATGAGGAATGGAAAATACTAAATACTCCTCAGACCCAAGTCTTCCTCTGTGGGCAATATGTGACTGCTTCTGCTCTCCTCCCAAGCCCAGAAAGTATGGAAATACAAATCTGATTTTAATTACTTAATATCCAGAAACCTTTGGGTAAAGTGCATTTTTTTTTTCCTTTTAAAAAGGCCCAAAATACTAAAAATATCAAACCTCAGTTCATTTAAAGCAACTTCTGTCAGTGACATTTCTAAGTTTGTTTAAAAGGCTGTACCAACATAAATGAAAACATATATACATTGGTCCAAGAAAAGTCTGCCATCCCTTACCAATCTGGTCTTTTTCAAAAGGCTCCTCTATCTCCTTCAGGTTGGCCAAAAGACGAATATCAGTACAGATCTAGGAAAAAAGCCCAATAAATTAACAAACAGAACCAAACTAACACACACCAATATATACTCCTGTTAGTATTCTTGGAGAAGTGTTTGCATCTATGTCTGAGAAGTAAACTGGGGACACAGTGAAAAATTTGACAAAAAAAGACACTGCAATGATACTTCTTAGCCTCAAAATCCCAGTCAAGAAAGCGTAAGGAAACCGTAACAGTGTCCACTGTGTTAGAATAGAACAGGACTTCAAGAAGGGCACATGTTGGCAGGGAATGGAAGAGACACCAGGAGGGAATGGCAAAAATGCATAAGAAAATTACACAGTGGTTTGCAAACACAGATAATGTGTTCTCACTGAGCCAGACAGCCTACAAAACTAAACCAGAAGAAAATACCACAGGTCACTTTAGCTCAAGAGGAGGAAAAGGGAAGGAACAGAAATAAATCAACGAAAAGAATCCACAAGGACAGAGAGAATAACACCATTATCAGAGAAGCAATTAACTAGGAGCAAATGGTGAAATTTAAAAACCTGTACACCACTAGGGAAGACATTTGCTCTAATTGGATCAATTTAGCATAGATTAGACTAATATCTGGTGTGGGATTTGTTAAGCCATCTTAAAACCTGCTCAGTAAACTTGCTTTATTTGCCACTGTTCTTAAGATCTTAGAAGTCTGACTGCTAGGCATGTACCCAGGGGTGATTTTACATGACCTCAGAAAGAACAGCTGTACAAGGAACATCAATTATATCTCTTAGGAACAGTGTTCTGCACCATGAGCACCTTCTCTTCAAGATATAAAATGTTCCCTCTTCTTCCCAGTGTATACAAATAGGGTACTCACCTTGTGTATAGATGCCCCAAGACTGGCCAGCACAGACAAGACTTCAATATCCACCTTGCGACTATAGGTCTGCCCTGTGACCATATAAGCCCTAAAAACAAGCACAGAAGTTGAGTGCTCCAGATAAAATTGGAAGACTTGGAGCGAGGAGTGACATGGATCTTAAAGTGGAGGGTTGTCATTCTGTCCTGACCAGAACAACTTTGGATTCAGGCTGTCAATTTTGAGCAGGATGCAGATAAAAGAGAGAAAAGCAGAGGGAAACCGGCCAGCCATGCTTTGACAGGGAGACAAGTAGAAGTCGCTTATTTAAGAGGTGAAATTTCCTGTGGGAAGCTGCAACTGGGAATGGAGGGTGGCAAAGGGAGGTAAGTCAACAGCAGCACAGATGTCAGTTTGGCAGCTAGGGGAATCTGGGCCAACATGGACAGCAGGAGTCACGCTTTGTTTACACCAAATTTAGGTGACTAAGCATGCATGTTACATACCGCTTAAATCCTGCCTTTGCAGTCACTAATCTGTCCAGCTCTTCAACCTCAGGGTGAAGAAAAAAACCAAAACAGAGCTCAGAAAGCAACAACTCAGGAAGGTCAGTAACAGCAAAAAGGATCCTTTGCTTTTCATAGTTTACTGTCAACAAATGTTTTACTTGCTGGGAAGCACACTCTCCCCAGATTCTGCTCATTTTCACACAGGCATTTGTCAGTGGGCCCCACAGGGATCACAGTGCCCTTGTGTATTTGATACCAGAATCTCCGCGTTCCCCCAAACAGAACAGCATTTCAAAGGGGAGAACTGCAAAGACTGCAAGTCTATACCCTGGGCTGTTTGACTTACTTTACTATGGTCTCCCTCAAAGAGCTGCAGGAAGCTGGCTTGAGTGCCTGTGGTGCCTTTCACACCACGAAAGCGCAGGTCGTCCCGAGCCCGCTCCAGGTTCCGCAGGTCCATGCACAAGTCCTGAATCCACAAGCAGCAGCGTTTCCCCACCGTGGTGAGCTGTGCGGGTCTGAAAACAATCAAGAACAGACACAACTCATTGACAATTTGCACAGTAACTCCATAAGGACCATGCTTTACTGCTGAGTCTACTGTTAAGACCTCCTTGCAGGTTGCTCACTCTGACTCCTCTGAGCAGAAATTAAAAAGATCTGGCTTACAAATGAAGATGGGCCACTCACTACAAGAAAGACATGGAGGTGCTGGAGCAAGTGCAGAGAAGGGCAATGAAGCTGGTGAGGGGTCTGGAGCACAAGTCTGATGAGGAGCGGCTGAGGGAACTGGGGCTGTTTATCCTCGAGAAAAGGAGGCTGAGGGGAGACCTTATTGCTGTCTACAACTACTTGAAAGGAGGCTGTAGCATGGAGGGTGGGCTCTTCCCCCAGGTAGCAAGTGACAGGATGAGAGGAAATGGCCTCAAGTTGCACCAGGGGACGTTTAGGTTGGATAGTAGGGAAATTTTTTTCACGGAAAGAGTTGTCAGGCATTGGGACAGGCTGCCCGGGGAAGTGGTTGAGTCACGGTCCCTGGAGGTGTTTAAAAGACATATACATGAGGTTCTTAGGGACATGGTTTAGTGCCAGAATTAGGTTAACAGTTGGACTTTTCCAACCAAAATGATTTGATGATTCTATGTAACAGCACATATATATCACCAGTAAAGACTACTGAAGACACAATTATTCTTTTCAGGAATTAGATGCAATTACATCAAGAATTACATCAAAGAGAAAACAGTAATTGTAGTTTTTCCGTGTGTTAGGGGATAAGCGAGAAGCGGCATCTGCAGGTGTTTCACTACTGCAGCGTTTGAGTTTTTTAGGTAAAAGTGACTGGCGGCCACCAGTCCGGGTATCCAGAAGGGCTTTCACGGCGTTTTCCCAGAGCTCTGCCCAGCCCCTGCAAGCACCGCGACTCCCCGGGCTCCCGCCGCCACGGGCAGGCGGCGCTCCGCCCCGCGCCTCCGCTGGCCGAGGGCGCCCCCTGCCGGCCCGCGCGCCGCGCTGCGCCCGGGGCTCTGCCGGCAGAGAGGAGCCCGGGGGCTGAAAGAACGCGGGGGTGCGGCTGTCCCGCACCCCAGTGCTGCCCGCCCAGGCCACGGGGGCACCCAGGCCGACTTACAGCTCGAGTGTGAATTTCCCAGTGCGGAAACATCCGCGTGCACGCTGTGATTTTAAATGATTCCTCTAAGGGACTGTCGCTTTTTATTTACAAAAATGCATTCCTCAGCTCTTGGGCAAACAACGCAATAATTAACAATATTGTTAGCCAACACTTTTTGTAAGACCTCCACATTGAAATAAATACCTGCGAGCTTCAACCACACTGTCCCCCTTCAAAGCCTCCCAGGAGAAAATCGGAATATTAAACAGAGTCTTTTGAATTACCCATATAAACTCCAAAGATAACCTCTACGCTATTTTGAAAAAGCATATGCACACGGACAAGGTGCTCGTGATTAAGTTCAGACTCAAAAAGGAGGCATGTGAGATGTGGAAGCAGGGATGGGCTATTCGGGAGGAACACAAAGAGACTGTCCAGCACTGCAGGGATGGGGTTAGGAAAGCCAAAGCCCACCTGACGCAGGATGTGAAAGGCAACAAGAAAGGCCTATGCAAGTACTCAGGCAGCAAAAGGAAGACCAGGGAAAACACAGACCTGTTCCTAAATGGGGGAGAGGTGCTGCGGACAAAGGACACAGAAAAGGCCGAGGTATCAATGCTTTCTTCACCTTAGTTTTCACTTGCATATACTTCCTGAATACTCCTTTGTAATCTTTCCAAAAGCTCCATAAAATGTAGTTCAGAGAATATGCCTCTGAAAAGCTGCAAAGAGGGACCTAGAACTAGAGCTGATTGCACTGACATGGCGTATACAGCAAGACTCTTAATCAGAGGCCTGAAAGGATGAATTTTAAAGTGCCAGACACCACATCTGACATGACCTGTGTTTGATTTCCCTGCCTCTGGCATTCCGTATAACTGGGATAGAAGACCCAGGCTTAACTCAAGGTGTACAGTTTAACATCTCTGAAAGCAAATTGTCTTCATGAAGCAGCAGATTCATCTACCCCAACAACAGACCTATCCAGATCTCATTGTCTTTTACTGAGCAGTCTGCCTAAAAATTTCTATTCTATTCACAGTCAATGCCAGAAGTGCTGCACAAGAAGAATAAATTTCTCTGTTGAACAGAAGAAATTCTTCCTGATTCTTCCCAGGAATCCATACAGGGACGTATGAAAACTGATGGATCCTGAATCACCACTTTAGAAGAAAGCTTCAGCTGTAGTGCCAGAGTAGCTGTAGTGATAAGTAGCCAGAACAAACCTTTCTAAGCTGCAGTTGGAACTAACTGACAGGAAAACAAACAAAGAAAACGTGACTGGAGGACAGGCTTACCGCAATTCCCAGTCAGGCTTTTTTCAAACAGCCCAGGATACACATACCTATGTTCACCAGGAAGTTGTTCCTTATGAAGCTGTGTTAAGCAACTACCGACAGCTGGTCAAAGCAACAGTTCACTTTCCTGAGACAAGGATGCAGTTAGGCACAAACCCCCTTTCTGAACCACCAACAATGTCTTAATGACGTCCAGCAGTACCAACTGCCACTGGTCAGAAATGGGAAAAAGAAGGTTGAAAGAAAGCAGCAGCAGGTCAATTTAACCAAAGCACAGCCGACAAAATGAAAGCAAAGGCTGATGGTTACTTACTGGTAGTGAGTGAAGCCCAGAGTAGGCAGGTCAGCGTACTTCTCAGCAAAGTCGGCCAGCCGGCTGATCACCCTTGCAAGCTGGTGGATGCAGGAAGGATAGAAGGGAGGCAGAATGAGAGCAAAAAAAAAACCCACAGCAGAAGCTAGCACGCTTAAGCACAACAACATTGTGAGAAAAAGGGGAGGAAAACAACTGTGCAATCTTTGAACACCCCCCCCCTTATTGTAGAACATGATGTTTTATTTTTTCAGGGCATGCATGAAATTTCTACTTGCTACAAAACTCAAGCAAGAGATGATACAAGTGTTTGGACTTCAGCTCAAACTAGTCTGGCCCTCGTGCCCAACTCAATCCTGCTCCAGGTATTTTCTTTATTCCTGGAATTAACCAGAAATAAAACCGCTAGGGGTAAAATTGACACGTGTATGGTCCAAAGCAAATTGAGTGCTAAGGCATTCAGGTCAGATAGACAACACTGCACTACACTCCCACCACATTTCACCCCAGAAAATTGTATTATATAGCACCTTGAATACTGACATGCTCCTATGAATACAGTTAGAGCAAATGCCTAAGTTGACCCTGAAAGCAATACAGTTGTTTTCTGAAACTAGTACCTGTGGCACAGAAACAAGGAGTTGCTTATAATTCCCATGGTGAGCAAAGAAACTCTGGGGAAAGACTTGAGAAAGGAAAGGAAGATAACTGTTTGCTTTCTTGAGAATAACCCAAACAGACAGCTCCTCCTAGCTTCCCAGCAGGGCTTAGGAAAATCCATTAAACCCAGGCTGTTCACAGGACATCAGCACTGCCCACTTCTGAGACACTGCCCAAATGCCTCCTCACCTTGGGTAGCAGCAGGTTAAACCCGTCACGGAGGACAATTAGGTCCTGAAAGAAGCAAAGAAAGGAAGTTTGGGTCATGTCTGAAGGACCAGACATAATGGCTTCTCTCAAAGACAACACAGATCATTGAAATACGCTTTGTCCTCTCAAAAGTCTCAAAATGGAAGCTCTGCTTTCCTTCTTGCATCAGAATTTGCAGTGAACTTGCTTATGAGATAAATGTTGGATACATCATTGCTCCTTCTATACAATTCACAGAAAGTCCTACTGGGCAGTTGAAGACTCAGTTCCACTGACCAGGTATGAATGGTTATTTTGATATACTCCTGATGCCCATGGAATGTGTCATCACATTCCTTCATCCCAAGTGGAAATGCTGGCACTGCAGACTAAAGACAGCAGGAAAGTAAGTGGACTGATGAGGCAGCACTTGTCTTTACTCCTTTGGAGACTCGGGTACTGGTAAGTGCCAAGTGTCACAGGGAAGGGGGGTATTACCTAAAAGCCAAACAGACTTGCAAAGCAGTAGGGTAAATTAATCACGCAGCAGCTTCTGGTTGGACAAAAGCAGACGTGAAGTTGCAATGAACTGGACATGGGGGAACAGAAATATCTACCGAGAAATCAGGCTTTAGTTTGCACTCAGTTTTAGACTGTTTTTTCCACAATCATTTTACAGTTCTGTAAAATGGTGGTACTTCCTTTTTCACTTAACACATTTTTCCATTCTCTTGGCCACTGAAAAGTTTCTTTTACCCTGAATTAATAGAGGGGTTCCAAGCAGCAGGTGAAAGCTGCGTATATCAATAGCGGCCTCATTTTGTAAGTCAGTGAACTCTTGTCCTGTTAGCATAACTGACAGTTCATGTTTCTGCGTGTGTTTGCTACTCATGTCTCTTATCTCCCTGAATATTTAACATGCAATCAGAGTTTAGGGAACAGTTAGCTTTGAGACAGATCTTGCTTCATGTCGTAAGAAAGAAGGCAAGAGAAGCTTGCCTTCCTAGGGCAGCTAGGGTGAAGGGGAATTAACTTCAACAGTACAACTAATCGAAATGTCTGAAAAATCTATATAATATTATTTTATAAATAAAACTTTATAAAGAGCTATCAAGTAAGCAACTGTAGCTTTGTTTTGCCAGATCTGCAGGCAGGAAACCAAAATATTTTATTACCGTATTATCCCCTACATAACACGAAGTTGCTCCAAGGTGAATGATGGCTGCAGCTTTCGGACAGCAGTGGGCAAAGGTGTGAACGTGGGCCATCACATCGTGACGCAGCTTCTTCTCTTCCTCCGCTGCCATCTTGAAGTCAATGTTGTCCAGATTTGCTTCCATCTCCTGTATCTGCTCATCTGTGATAGGAAGCCCAAGTGACTGCAAGGGGAAAAGAAGTTCCTATTTCTTTTTGTCTCTAAGAGACAACTCAAATTGAGACAGAAGCTGTTTAGACAACTTACTCCCATGTGACATCTCATGCAGGACAATACGGCAAAATCAAAAGCTGTAAAAGCAAATGGTTGCATTCTAGAGTTCTCCAACCTTTTCCAATAGGACAGGACAGTGTTCATGCTCAACTGTTCCTCTTGGGCTTCATACTTCCCTCAATTCCATAACATCCCTGTGACAACTACAAAAATTAGACATATGGCAAAAAGTGATATAAAAATATTGTAGCTTTAACTTCTTTTAATGAAATTTACCCTCTGGGTAAAGAACAATCCAGCTACCATGTCACAAGATAGCTTGTGTCAGGAAGAACTCTCTGGACCACAATTAGACCCAAGCAACTCTAAATAGCGGGCTCAGAACAAGGTGGAAAGGTACATATGTCTGTACCTTTCCAAAAGTCCTGAAATATTTTGTCTCAGTCTGAATCTGGAAACTTGGGAAATCAGTTGCTTCATCTGCAAGCAGAAGATAAATGTTCCTAGTTCATGCTCAAAAATATTTGCTAAACTTTTTCAGAAAGCTGACTTAAAAACAGAGTCAGATATCAAATCACAGAATTACACACTGGTCTTGCACAGCTCTGTACTCACACAAGTTAACTAAGCTGAGAAAAATGTTTTTTCCCCAATACCGAGAGTTTAAAAGTCTCACAATGAACTTGGCATTATCGCCTTTTCCAAAATAAAATGCTATTGTCTGGTGCATTAGTAATTACAAGTCACCAGCCAGGAAGCTTCATGGATACAAAGTATTTAAAAAGCTGGTTCTATTCAGAATCAAACTGACTGAAAAAATGTTTTCAATGTGGAATCTAGAACTGGAGAAGACAGTAAGTGAAGCAGATGTGTCTTCAAGGCCCTCGTCAGTACCCACGTAACTTAAAATATGATGCTGCAAGTGTGATTGCACAACCATGAGTGTCCGTATGAATGAGGAAAAGTACCAGACTCCAGTCGGCTATCTGTAAGGTGTGCTGATGCTGACCGTAGGTGCCTGAAAACACACAGGCAACTCAGCAGGCAACGCTGTCTTATATCAAGATTAAAATCTCACACCTTGCTCACACATCTGCGATCTCCTGGGGAAAGCTGACCACAGTGTGCACTCACTGACAGCCACAGAGAGGAAAGAAAGAACCCCCAAGAAAAGAAACTACTTGTCATAGGAATACATGCAAGGTCGGGTAGGGCCGAGGCAAATGCTCTTCTTGGGCGACCACAAACAACACGTGAGGCCTCTTCCCTAAGAGATTTTGCTGATACTGTCAGTACCTCAAATGGCCTTCAAACCTGGCTACCTAACAGAACTAAGCAGGAAAACTACCCGAGGAAGAACACAGGGTTTTCTCCAAAGCACTACAGGTCAGAGATGCGCTGTCTGGATTGTGCTTTTAAGGTGTAATCCCTCCAAGGCTCCTTCAATACTTGGATACTGCAGACTGAAAAAAAAGAATGAGGTCTCATAACACAAATGATTTTTTGTTCAAAAAACCACAAACACTAGATGGGTATGAACTCACACGCTTCAGCTCTTAACCCAAACTTTAATGACTATCAGTTGGGAAAAGATTAGTTTAAGAAGCTCTCTCTTACTCATCTAATCACACATTTTGATGATTCTTCTCTTTCAACCTCCTGGTATTACCCACTGTAAGGAACAAAATACAAACTATAAAGCTTCTCTGTCTAATTCTGTTTTTAGTGAAATAATTTTTCAGTTCTTATTTCACATATTCCAAGTGGACTACTCAATTCTTTATCCCATAAGTAAGGTGAATATTGAAACCATGTACCCGATCCTGTACTTCACCTAAGATTTATCACTGAACTGCACATCACCTCTTTTGCTGCTTCCCTGCAGCTTTTAGAAAACCTGTGTTTAGATCCTCCTAATATTCTGATCTACTGAAAAACAGGCTTCTAGGATGACTGTAGAGGCTTGAAAGATGTGCAGTGGATGGTGAGTACTACTAGAGTAAATAATACCCATAGTCCATTCATTTTAATGTACCCCAAAAGAAATACTATGTATCTTCAATAAAGAACCTGAGGAAACTGCTTCTATTTATCACAAGCTGATCACTGACAGAGCTAACAGGTGCTGGAAGTAGCTGACTCTTCCTCTTTCAGTCCAGAGCTGACATCAGAAGACAAACTCCTCCGGAACGAGGAGACAGATAAAAATAGTAGTCTCCCTCTTCCCACTACAAAAAGGGTGCTCAAGAAATTGCAAGATCTGTCTCTGCTTTCTGGGAACAAAGCTCTGGTGGCAATGGGAGGGAACGTGAGGGTCAAGAGACAGGGGAATCCCAAGTTCAGGGCTTGGCAGTGGAAACTAGAAGTCTTACACTGGTTCTTTCACCAGCTTGCTTTCTCCTACTGGGCAAGTCACGTCAAGTATTTTGTTATTGAACAGCAGAAAAGGTAATGATTATCTGCTGGAATTGGTATGGCAGTGTTTAAATTATCATGCTTTGAACATGAAAACCTCCTTTAGTGTGCATTCTTAGTGTTGACCCTTCCTACACTAGATGAGATTTGCAGTCAGCTCACTCCAGCATCTCAGCCTTGACAATACCTAGCATGTGGTATTTCAGAAAACTCCTCCTATTTAACACAGCTGTATAATTACATCTTCACCTTCTAAAACATCATGTTTGTTGCAGCATACTAGTGATGAGGCCACCGTAGTGGTGTGATGCTTGAGTGGAGAAGAAACACAGCGATGACAATAGTAACAGCCAGACCTAGTGCCTGGATCACTTCCTACAACCCCAGTACTTTGAGAATAGAAACTGAAGGACTCTGGACAAAACAAATGGGCAACTATTAAGTCTGAAAGACAAAGCTATCGTGTCAGATGGCACAGTGGTTTTGTGTGGTCTTTTCTTTTTTTCCCCAAGAACATATTACAACATTTTCACTGTCAAAAACCTGACATGAGTCTTCCTCTCAGAGACAAGGAGTCAAGTTAGCACATCATAAAAACTGGCTGTGTCTCAACTAGGTAGCTGTACCCATACTCCGTACTGGGACCAAATCTAAAGTAAGAAGGTTCAGTTTAACTACATAGTAAAAACGTTAACTCCATAGACTCTACTACCCTGTTTCCCCAAAAATGAGAGAGGGTTTTATATTAACTTTTGCTCCAAAAGATGCCTTCTTTTTACACGTATGGCTGCCTGGACACTATTTAAATTGACTTTTCTAATGAACTGTAACTAGGGCTTATTTTTGGAGTAGAGCTTATATTTCGAGCATCCTCAAAAATCACGCTAGGGCTTATTTTTGGGGAAACAGGGTAACAAAACAGCTCACAGTCATATGGACATACCCTCATCCTCTGCTTCCTAATAGCTGAATCAATGCCAATTCTTTGTGCTATCTTTTTGTGTGTGCGTGTGGTGCTTGGCCTGTCAGAAACGTCACAAGCGTTTCTGGGGTTAGCTGTTCTGCTCGCTTCAGCCAAAAGCAAACTTCTCTCCGAAATGAGGGCTATCCTAATCCAACTGGCTGCAGGTGCATGGGGCAGCCCGGTTGGCACAGACCGACGGCAACCTGATTGAACGAGAGAGCGGGTGTCATCAGTCGCACCTCCCGAAAGCAAACAGACAAGTGCTAGAGAGAAGGACACCGATGTTTGCTCAGAAGGCAACCACCCCCCTCCAAAAAAAACCCCAACCCCAAAACTGCTTATCAAAGTGTTGAGACAGCTAATTTCACAAAGAAGGCAAGAGTGCAAGGGGGAGGGAACGGGAGGAGAAGCGGCGATTCGCTGCGGGGTCGGGCAGGTGGAGGAGCGCGCACAGAGGGTTGTGCACACCCGGGCGGGACACTCCCCGCCCAGGGGCGCCTGAAGGTGGGTCGGGTTTCTCCCGCTCGCCCTGGGCCGCCGCTCGGTCTCCCGTTTCCCCCGGTTCCCGCGCCGCAGACACCCAGCGAGCACAGCACACGGGCTCCTCACACCCGCCGGTAACCGGCCCTTCCTCCCCCGCCCAGAGCCCTGAAGGGAACAGGCCGGAGCCAGGGAGAGGGTCCCCCGCGGCACCCCCCGCCCGCTGTCCCCTGAGCGGCCCCGTCCCGCCGGTACCTTCTCAGCCTGGGCGAGGTAGAGCCAGAGGCGGCGCCAGGTGCCGAACTTCTTCCTCTCGCTGAAGTTGAAGCCCATCTCGGCGCTGGCGTATCGCGACACCAGCGGCGAGCGGTACCGCGACAGCACGTCCTCCTCAGCGCCGGGGGTCGCCATGGCAGCGGCGGCGAAGCGATCGCACCCGCCCGGGGCAGCGCGCCCGCCGGCACCGCGGGATAAGGGCGGGCGGCGGCCCCACCCCCTGTCGCGATGAGCCCCGCCCCCGCCGCGGAATACGGCACCTGTGCTGCGCGGGGGGTGACGGGAAGGAAGATGGCGGGGGGCGGGCGGGACACAGGGTGACACGACCCACAAGTGACAGAACAAACGTGCAGAAACCAAGAGTATTAAATGCTTAGCAGCCAAACACATTTATTAGTCTTTTTCTTTTTTTTTTTTTTTCCAGGAACCCAAAAATATTTTGTAGTTATAACGTAAGCAACTGAGTTGCACATAATACAATCATATCTTTCAAAAAATAAAAATAAAATAAAAACAAAAAAAGCTGTTTAAGAGCCCAAAAAAAACCTTCAGAAAACTTATATAAGTATTACACCATCTCTCAGTTTCAATGAAATGACGAAGACTTAATTCCTTATTACTCTTTTCACACTCCAATAAAACATCACCCTTTTTTTTCTTTTTTTTTCTTTTCTTTTTTTTTTTTTTTTTTTTTTTTTTTTTCTAAATCCAGCATGAGAAATACAGTACCTGCTATGGCAAAAATACACATAAAATGCAACATTTCAGCTTATTTGTACATTAGTAGAGTTTAAACATTTTTCCTTTTTTTTGTCTTTTTCTTTTTTCTTTTTAAGTGAACCAGTGATTTTAAGTACCACTATACTAAAAGTAAAATAAAAATATAGAAAAGGAGGAGGAGGGGGGCAGCCAGCCATACGAGAGCACCTTCTAAAGTGCCGAGTTTCTGTGTCCATGGAAAACCCTTAGGAAGTTGAAGCAGGCGCGGGATGGGAACCGCGGTGCACCCGGGATGCGCGAGACGTCGCCTCATCTCCTTCCTCCACCTTCTCCCCGCCCGTCCCGTACCTCTCTACCGCACGCTAGAGGAGGAGGGCAGAAGCTTGAGCTATGGTAAGAGTTCAGCAAAGTAAGCCGTTTCAAGTATAAGAAAAAAAAAAACACTTAAAGGTAACTTGCAAGTAGCATCGATACACACGCAGCCACTACTGTTATTATTACCATGTTTGCTTCTGGGGGACAGTGTTTCAGACAAGAGGACTCGAGCAGTACCTTCCCATTACCTAGTTATGTGCAAAGTAGAGAAGCTGCCTTTTCTGATCCAGCCATTCTGGACATCGCTGATGTTCTGTCCTGCAACCTCCTCCCTCCCTGTTGCCGGGAGAGAGGAAAGTGGCATTATTTTATCGTGAAGATAAGATGAAATGAACGTATGTCTCCGTTCCTCTTCTGGACACACCCTTCCTCCCATCACCGGTCTGCAATGAAGAGAAACTTGCCCAACACCTGATGTCCACCATTAGCCAGTTTCCTGAACAGGTAGAAGGCATTTACCTTTGTAAACATGATCCCTTATGTATGTGGAACTCAAAGCAGCATTTCAGATCTCCAAGCCAAGTGGTGGAGATGAAAATAGATCAGGACACTCCCCCCATCACTGCTTTTCCTCCTCCACTTCCCTCCCCCTCGCCCCCAGAAAGATGACAACTGGTTACTTTTGTTAGAAGATGGGGTTTTTTGGTTCTTTGGGGAAGATCCTCAGGTTTTAATTAAAAGTAAACATTACAGAATTACATCAGCAGAGTCATACTGCTGGTTTGTTCTGCTTTCCAGATGAGAAATAAAAAAGCATCGTGCATCAGATATTCTGCATGTTTTCGACAGGGCGTGGCAGAAAACCAAGACACGCATGTGTGTAAATCCTACAGGTGCACATGCATCATTTCGGCTTCTTTCTCTGCAGAATCACTGCAGCCGTTTCACCCGGAGAACTGGCAGAGATGGAGCGGGTGGCACAGGGCAACAGTGGAGAGATGTTCCTAAGGCCACGGGGAGCAATGCAGGACAGAGAGGGCCAGGGAGTGTCAGATAGGAAGGTTTCAGGTACAGAAACCATATTCTTGGTATTTCAAAAGGCCAAATTCCAAAAGGCATGGGCTCATATGCACATCCCTGAGACGCACATCCAAGAAAGAAGCAACAGCGACCACGGGATCGGAGAGGGGAGAAAGTAGCAGAGGTTCCCTGACGGCTGTGGGATTTACCCACCAAAGACCTCTTCCCCCACCACCCTCCCAGAGACCTTCTGGGAGAGCCCTAAGGCAGATACATGAGCAGCATCTACTATCATTCCCTCTGTTCCTACGTTTCATTGGCAGGTGATGGCTTCTGCATATTGTGGACAAGAAGCGACACTGCATTTGAAGTGTCACTAGTAACACACCGAAATTAATTCGGGGAAGGAAACAGAAAGTTACTCTGCCCTTCATCCCTGGAGCAGCAGCATAAAGTGGCAAGGTTCTTCATATTACAGTCTCCTCTCTGGAACTACCCACCACCACCTCCCCTTCCTAATGGCAGGAAAAGATGTGTCCACTTGAAGGATGACATTACCCAAAAGGCTATTTAAAGGCAGGAAAAAATACACAAACTGATTCAAATTTGGTGATCTGGTGACAGAAGCAGCAAACTCTAAGTAGTACTTCAATCAAGTCTGAAACTTATTTTAAAAGTACAAGTAGAGACATGCAACCTGTAGCAACACTGGCATAACTATATAACAAAGAGCAGGAGAATGAAACTGGCATAAAGACAGAAGAGGAGCATGAGTAACTGAATCTCCATCAACTTCTGTTATTTAGGATCTGAGTGTCCGATGGCTTTAATCATAAAAACAAGAGGTTATTTTCCTCCACGCAACCAAATAACGTAAAAACAACGAGCGATCTTACTGTAAAAACCTCATAATACTTCTGTCATGTTTTTTGTCTTTAAAGCACTTCACAAACGTTTACTAGTTGATCCTCACAAAACCCCTGTGAGGTAGGTAAGTATTATTATCACCCTCACTTTACAGATGAAAAAACAAAGGCAAAGAAGTTAAATGACTTGCCCAAGGCAAAGGAAGAGTAAGGGCCAATGTTAAAATTCAGGAGTTCCAGGCTTCTGGTCCTGTTCTCAAAACCACTAGTCCAAACATCTTTTTAGAAAGCAGAAAACAGATGGAAAGAAAAGCCTATTAAGTTTAGAAGAAAAGGTAAGATTTAAAAGGTTACATGAGAAGGGGAAGTGTACCACGAGGTATTTTTGTGAGTTTCAACTTCAGATTTTTTTTTTCCTTTTTTTAAAAAGGCAATCTGACAAGTGGAACCCTGATAAGATCACATCTGCAAGGCAGGCACAGATGCGAGAGTGATCATCAAGTCTATTACTTGTTACAGTACTGTGAACGTCAACAAAAATAAAACTGCTGCATGAAAACACTGAACACAGGCAGGATAATCTCTCAGTTTATGATATTACATCTAAGATAATGCCAAGGACAATGCAGGTACCATGGTATACCATGGACAAAAGAAAAAGTCAAGTCAAAGGGTCCCTATTAAGAGGATGAAGAGGGCAGCGAGATCTCAACTTTTTTGAGGAGACTGCTCCTAGAAGCTCAGCAAGCTTCAAAGAACACAAAAAATTCACAATGACTGCATTTCAGAGATGTGAGGAAGTGCATCCTTTTCTATGACCATTATGATTATCACCTTATACTAAAAAAGGATAATCTCTTTGAAATAAATGGCATTGTCTACACGTCGGTCTACATTCCCTAAAACTTCGCACGCTGCCAACACTAATGCTAAGCCACCAGCAGTAATACCAGACAACAAAGCACTGGTAGCTGCTGATGTTGAAAGAAAGCAGTCCTCAAAGTCATGCTTTGATCAGCACTAGAAAGTAAGTACCACCTCTACCATCTCGTCCATTGCTGCGCTGCCATTGTATGAGCCGTGCCAGAAACAGCAGCAATTTCAGGGAGAAGAAAGTGTAGACATCAAGGACCAGCTGTGTTCCAATTCTCCTGGAAGAGCACGAGGACTGCTGTAATGGAAAACGAGTAGTAAATCCAAAAAAGTGCCTACAGCACTGTGATTCCTGAGCTTGACAAGGGCCAGATGACAGGAGGTGGCAGATAGTTCCCCAGGTAGAGCTGGTGTCCCATTCACCCTATTGGCCCTGGGTTAACACTGCACAGCTAGAATCCACAATCCTGCACAAGGTTTACAGCTGATTTTGTTTTGCAGTCAACATTAGTTTTCCAATCTCTGCCCAGTTCCATATTGGCCACTTCCCCAAACTATAATGGATATACCATGGACACAGAAACTCCTAAACAGTTTAGCAAAGCTATCTTTGTCCCCTACACCCCCTTTGCAGAATGCATAGTTTACAATTCACTTACAAAATAAAGAAGCAATGCTGACCACATATGGGACCTTTTTTTTTTTTGAAAAAAGAACAAACAACCTCTTCTTAAGTTCAGTATCAAAATTCACATTTGCATAATAATACATTTCAAGGCCATTAGAGAGGAATGAGAGCGAAGCAAAGAAAACTGCAGAGTCTCTCCTCTCTTTGTCTTCCTGAATAGAGCTGAGAGATCCCACTGAAGTTTTTTTTTCAGCGTGGGAACTATGAAGGGCTACAGCGACAGCTCTTGATCTTGTACACCTCATGTTTTGGATGGGACGAAGAGGTGAATAATTAGAAAAAAACCAAAAACAAATGGAAGGAGACACTGCAGATTCCCATGTTTAGCTACAAACAGCTTCGAAGAAACAAAAAATTACTTCAGACTTTTTTTTCCTTTTAAACACTTCTACCTCACCATTTCAAAAACTCTTTTTTTCTTCTTGTGTAATACCCTGTTCATTTAAATGGCAACATTAAGTGTGCTGGAACTTGAAGGGTTAAAAAAAAAAAAATAATTTTCCTGTTTCTCTTACCAGGACGTGGACAGAGAGGGTAAAAATGTGCCTGCACCCACTATTCAACAGAAGCTACAAAACATCATCTTCTCTACATGTATCAATTTGTCTCAAACATCACTGTGTTTCAGTTCTCCAGTGCTTACAAAAAATGAAGCCACACGCATTCACACTCATGCACACAAACATAAAGAGAAACTACACAATACATATATGAACTCAACCTGCAACAGCAGACTAGCCTAAAACTACCAACAGCTTCTGTGCATCACAACAACACTTCGCACCCCCCCGCCCCCGATCTCTACCACATATATGAATACGTATTGTGCAGTGTAGAGACCAGCCCAAAAGATGCTGCTTGTGAAAAGGGACCAGTGGGCTGCAATCTCGACGTCTGACCCTTGAAAGAATAAATTGACCACTGTCTCCCCTCTCCTCAAATTAGACAGTCACTATACTCACAAAGGCACATTCATAAATACCACATTTAACTTACTGCTTGTAAAAACATAGGAGGAAAACATTAAGCGCTTATACCCCAACCCATCCCTACTGACCCAGCAAGAAGTATCACAATAACGTATCACTTGGTGAGACCTTACTTTACCTTTAGAAGGTACATATTAAAGAAGTCTTCCAACACCTCTTTTTAATTTTTTTTTTTTTTTTTTGCATAAATGAATGCTTTTTTTTTTGTTTGTTTTTGGCTTACATATTTTGGAATACAGCACACTCACAATAAAGCTCTGTTGTAAGGCTACCCCTCTAAAGTAAGGCTGTTCTACCTTGGTTTGCATTTTCACTTCATTTTGCTGCTTCTCCACAAGTCCCCAAAACAAAACAAAAAAACCCACACAGCACTTTATATAGAAAGGGCAAAGCCATATCTGGCAGGGAGAGGGAGGGGGAAGAAAGCACGTAATATCATAATCATGTAACTAAAATAGCTATTCTAACAAGCTGTGCAACCTGCTCTTACTGCTCAACAGTACACAATGAAGAAAATGTTCACTTATGGTTGTGTTTCATCTGAAACAGGAGAAGTTTCCACTTTGTCTCAATTTAAAACAAAACAAACAGATTTAAAAAGCCCCGAGGAAGTTAGTTCTGCAAATGCGACAACGCACAGTAATACCCAGGAGGAGGTATTTAGTGCTCAAGGAAACTTTTTTTGCTAAGCACTACCTCCTTGTATTGCGCATCCATGCAAACTTCTCCAGTCTCTTTGCTTCTCCTCTGCCCACCACAATCAAGAATGTTTGCTGCAAAAATACTTAAATGCTGGCTGGCACAATGCATTCCTCCCCCCATCTTTTTCTTTCTTTTTCCCTGGAGTGCTCTATATTCATTTACAGAAAGGCTGTCAGAGTCAAGTCAGAAAAGCTCCCTTGTTCACCACAAAGCGAAGAGGAGTCCCAACACTGCTGAATGTCACCAGTCCCAACTGTCACACAGGGCGAAAATGGCTCCTTGCAGAGGGCACTTGATTTGCTAAAAGCTTGCTTATATAGCACAGGATTCTGGGAGACTTTGAGAGACAATCTTTCCTGCATAGCTCGATGAAAAGCAACATGCACGCAAACTGTGGATGCAAAGGGACGTTGTCTGCTGTGTGCCACAGATGAAGCTGCATCTGTCTTGGCCTGACAAGAGTTTTAAGAGCAGGCTCCAAATCACCAGGAGCTGTGGTGCTCTTTGTAGCACAGATGAAACCTTAAATCACTTTTCATATAAGGATTAGAAGCTATAGTTACTACATCACAAAGTTAAAGTCTCACGTAACATCACAAAATAGAGAGCTGTATTTTTAAACAGGACCCTGGCTCAGTTTTAACAGCAATGTAGACAGAACCTCGAATTCTACTGTACACAAAGCTCTGCTTGGCAAGTCACTACAAACTGGGCCTGTTTCCTATTATCTACTGCAGGGGAACTTTAGTAAAATTCAGCAACACTGGTATTTACAGTGATGGAACACTTACGTAAAATATCGTGAGGGACATGAACTAGCAAGGCTGCTAAAAATCTCCAGTTAGGCTTCTGTTGTCGTTTAAGCCCAACTAAAAACTCTGCTCCAGCATAATTTTTGCTTTGTGTTTTATGTCTGGATGTGAATTCAGCATAACAGGGAAAACAGGCTCTGTCTACATCAGGGGAACTTCACATATTTCTCCCCATTATTGTTAAAACCCTTCTGCCACGAGCCGAAGCCTAGTACTGGAGGTGAAGGAACAGAGTTTGGGTTTTAGACAACTGTATTTTGATCACAGTGGGAATGACTGATGTAACAGTATCAGTTCCTAATGTTGCAAAATAGTGGTAAATAAACTCAAGAACTGAAATGGTATTTTGTGCAAAATAAATTTAGACAAATCAACAGGTTCTGCATATGTTGTTTCGGACTCAGGACCAAAGTTGCACTTCAACAGCATTTTTTTAAGAAGTAATTTCAACTTAGTTTTCTTGGTATTACTTTCCTGCCCACAAATACATGCATGCATATTTACATTTAAGCAAGCTGCTTCTGCCAGGGGAACCTTACCTCTTCAGAGAGAAAATACTACCTTTTACTCAGTCAGGACTCATATCCTGAGATGCTGACCATTCATCACACAAACCCAGCAGTTCAGTCTGCTTGAGAAACCTGGATACTGAAGTCACATGATTTACAGTGAATGTGATATATGCAACGCAGATGTTTGCTGCATTGGAAATATAACAGGTCCTCATCTGCCACCTTGGCCCCAGCCCAGCTAAGGTTTCCTTACACAAAGAGCCCTCACCCGAGCAGTACTCGTTTAAGGTCAGTTGGACTAATTCATGTGAGGATCACACACAAGTCTGGTGCAGGAGATTGGGAATCTCAGATACACATACAGTACTTCTCTTAAAGCCAACGGAGAAACAATATGCACGAACAGAAATAGAAACCTAAGAGATAAATGTAATAAAAAAAGAAGGAGAAATAAAAAAATTCTACAGTACTGTTTGGATGCACCACCAAGATACAGTGGAAGATGTGGCAGTATTTTTAGGAAGAATAGAGGAATAGTTCTAAGGAATAAATGTTAAGAAATTTCATGGCAAGAGAAAAAAAAAAAGAGGCCAACTTAACATAAAGGTTCAATTGTTATTTGATCTTTGAGGTGGTTATCTCAGCCAGTTTGTTGAAAACATCCTGTTTGTGTTGCAGAGGAAAAACACACTTGGCTTAATACGCTTGCTCATTACACAAGCCACTTAACTTGAAGCAAAATAAAAAAACTTGTAAGAAAAACCTGACACCCTGTGATAGGAAAAAAAATCCTAAACCAACAATAAAAAACCCACTCTCAAGACTGCCAGGCAAGTGTCCAGGTAAAAGCATAAAAATGCTGGGAAAAGATGGCAAGTCTTCCAAAGTACATAGTACTGAAACTGCTTTCCAAAGTACATGTCAGAGGTCTCAACATAGGTTTCTGTGCCATACCCCACCTTTTTTTGCTTGCTAGGCTTTGTAGTCACTGCTAAAATGAAATACTCAAATGGAGCAAAGAATTACCAAACTCATTAAAAAACTCCCAGCTTGATACACACTGTAGCATGGAGTGAATGAAGCGGCTGGTAACAAACGGATACCTGTTTAGAAGACTGCGTTTTTTGTTTAGTTTTTTTAACAAATTCAGCAGTGAAGGATTCAAAACTAGGAAAAAAACCAGGAATGCTGACACTATCTGTAAAGTACATATATATTTTAAATGTATAACCTGGACAACCACAAACAAGAATAAAACTATAAGAGTTATGTTTGTCGTTCGAGAAAGTAAAGAGTGTTTTCCAGTGAAAGACGTTATGTTTGATTTTTTTAGTGGAAAGAGATGCCAACAGTCTATTCCAGGATGTGCCTTCCCCAGTGTCTTTTCCCTGCCTTCTTTGTCAGTATGTTTAAACAAGATGTTCCCACATATTCCCTCCCTGGAAGAGTTCTGTAAAAGCCCAGTAGTACCCTAACATGAGTTCCTGCTAACTTCTCACTGTCATGAGCTCAGATGGTAGCAGAATATTTAAAACGCTAAGTGATGGTCGTCGCCAGAAGATGAGTCTGGTTAGTACAACGCTCAGAAATCACTTGCAAGGGTTCAGAGTGCCATGACTAAGCCACGCTAGCAACATCATGATTAACTACATATAATCTGGAGTGGAATAGAACCGTCAACTGTAGCTGGACAATAGTAAGATTAATGTTGCTTTAACAATTTAGGAAAACTATCACTAAGGAGACAGTCACCAATGTTTGCAGGCCTGCACATTTAGAGAAAGGCAGAGCAGACTGTTGTACTAAATAGCTTTGGACCCAGCAGACTGCTGAAACTCAAGACAGCTAACCCTTCAGCAGTCGGTCACAACCCACTTCCAAGTGACTGTCAAGTTCCTAGGCTCTTTTTGATTAAATCCTACGATTTCCTCTCTTTTAGGACACTACTGATTTGATAAAACACAGCCTCTGGAAAAAGCACTCAAATTCTCTCTGTAAAATAAATTAAAAAAAAAAATCTCAAACTCCCTAAATAAACCCTCCTTCCACTGGCCCATGACAGGGTTTTTTTTTAAGCGCATTTTTATTATCACTGATGCATTACTTTCAACACACATGTATACACTCAGATGTACACGCAGCGCAACAGGAAAACACTGGGCAACTGGTACAAAAAGGACAGGAATTTGGCATTTGATTTTTTTTTTTAAATAATAAAGTTATCTCAACTACGGTTACGTAACTCATTGCATACACAGCATGCTTTTTTTTTTCCCTTAAGAACGAGTACATCTCTTTCCACGAAGCGGCTGTACTGCCTCACCCTGCCTCATCTTCCCTCTCTTCCCCTGCCGTAGGGCATGTGGGTGCACGTCAAAAGGCACTAGCACGGTTTTTGGGTTTTTGTGGTTTGAGCCAAGCCATTTCAGGCGGAGTACGTCCCTGACCCTTAGAGCTGGCAGACAGAAACTGGCCATCCCAACACCAAACTCTGAAGTTCCAAGACTGTAAGCCCTGGCAGCCAGTAGCAACACGGGGAATAGAAGAGTTTAACAGATACTTCCCTCATATAAAACAAAGCAGAAAGACTGGGAGGTGGGATAGGTGAAGAATAGCAAGCAGCAAATCTCCAAGTGGGGGAATAAACTGACCAAATATTCTGAAAACAGAAAAGTTGATTTCTAATGTACATTTTACTGGAGTTATTCCACATTGTCTCATTTTGCTATACTGAAAATACAGGATAATAAAACTACTTCATTATTGTTTTTTTGTGTCAGCACTGGTTTTCTACACTACATAAAAAGTGGTTTAAAGAAGCACCATCACATATATTCTGCTAGTCCTCCTAACTGAGGACGCTTTCGGTTAAACTATACTGCATTTTAATTAGGTTTATAGTTTCACTTTGCTTTTAAAAAGGTGCCTGGAAGAATATTTTTGTTTAGTTTCAACTGAGAGGCAATAAAGTGATAGATTTCCATTCACACACTTCTCCATGCAACTGCACGCATGTCTGTATGAGTAACAAAGCACTACAAATGATAACCCTTCTTCTCCCACAACTTGTTTAACATTACAATAAATTTCTGTTGCTGATATTGAGAAGTTTTCTTAATATATTTTCATTTAATCTTTAAAATTCTTGATACCCCCACTTGACAGTAACATTTGGAGATTTTTTTCTTTTTTTTTTTTTCTTTTTATTATTTTTTTTTTAGCATTTTTATTTTAAAGTAAAAACTTTCAAACATTTTGAAGATTCAGGAACTTGTAAAAGTTTATCAACAAGAAACAGCCATCTATCTAGGATAAGGTTAAATAAACCATCTTCAAAAAACTGGCTTCCTACCCTAGAATTCCTGAGAATGCTTGCAAATTTAAAGCAGGAAAATAAAATGTTAAAATAAAAACAAAAACACTGTTAAATGCTCCCAGAGTTAGTCTTCATCTAAAATATATATATGCACTTTTTGGTCTTTTTTTTTTTTTTTGTACGTTTTAATTTTTTTTTCCCTTTAAGCTTACAATGGAAGAACAATTTAGCTTTTCTTTTTAAATATTTCAAATCCCTCATTATGTCTTGTAAACAAGAGGGGCTCTAGCACCCGGCTTTCACCGTAGTATCACAATGAACTCAACTAGCCCAAAGTGCAGGAAAAAGGGACCTTAGGGCAGGTTGGGAGAGAGAAGTGAGGGTGGAACACAGCAATGAACCAGCGTGTGTAAATCACGTGGCAGAATGGATACTGGCTTACTTGGGCCAAAGGTGCTCCACTAGGAAGTACTGCTGGCACAGGACTTTTAAGAAACTGCTCTGTGTCCAAGTGTGCTGGTCTTTGAGCAGAGATTTAGCAGAAACAAAGCTTCATGGATGTGTGCTTATGAGCGGCACGAGCTAGCAGGAGCTGGAAGAGAGCATTTTCTTTGTGCATGGTGGGATGGATGAAGGAGGAGACACAATAGAAAAGTATATTCAGAAGGGGGAAGAGTATGCTGCACACTCCAGTTTACTAAACAAATACAAATCTACTTGTACTTTTTGCCACTTAACACTTTGCATACAAATCTACAGGCATGTGTATATGCAGCATTTCCCTCAGTCAGTCTTCCTTGTGACATTGGGTTTACATAGAAAGGGCGAACTTAAAAAAGCCACGCAACTCCCCAGCCTTTCCCTCCCACCCCCAGCACACAGGCACACACACACACACACACACACACACACACAGCCCCCCCCCACATTACTTGAATCTGCTTCTGCTTCTCCCCACCCAACCCACGCTTAGAGTTAAATGTATCTGCCGTTGTCATATCCTTCAATGAAAATGCTGAATAAAGATGCCCCTAATCCAATCCCCCCCACCCCCCTGGTAATAAATCTTGAGCGCTGCTCCCGCTGAGGGCTGGAATGGACAGGTATGTGCTGGTACAGAATGTCGGCACTTTGATAGACAGTATCATGGCTAGACAACACCGCATGGAAGTCCTAGCACTTAGGGAAAAAGTACCGGCATCTCTCTTCCCTCTTCTCCCGGCCCCAATGCCCCGAGAGACTTCTCACTTAATGTCAAGGCATGTTCCTTCAAGTCTGCTACAACTCTTTTCACAACAACAGGTCTTAAAAGTTTTGTTCCCAGCGCACACATGCACGCACACACTGGCTATCACTGTGGATTACAGGTCACCCCTATCCTGCCCAGAGTACTACTACACTGATGCTAAAAAAACCCCAAACCTTTCCTTAAATACAGAAATTAAAAAGCAACAGTACAGAAGAAGTAAAAACAAAAACCAAAAAGGTGCAATACTTTAAAAAAAAAAAAAGTCTTTGCTAGCTATATACTTCCCTAAGCAAAACCACGTACACAGGAAAAAACACAACACAGATAAACAAAAGGAAACGTTTGAAGTACACACTGGTTTAAGAACATTCGTAAGTAAACGTTTCTGTCAGTGATGGTCTGGCGCTGTAATACACCAAGGCCTGGCACAGGTAACGCTCACCATGAAGGACGCAGAAGGGAGTTTGCTGCATGTGCTGTCAGGAGATGAGGGAGGCTGGCCAGCAATTTGCTGACATGGCTTAATTTTTGTCAGTTTTAATACAAGCAGTAAATCAATTAAAAGGCTGATTTGGTTGGGCTGAACTTTCAAGCTTTTGATGGACTCTTCAAGAACAAATCTGGGTGCCTATTTGTAGGTTTGGGGGAGAAAAGAAACACCTTTTTTTTTTTTTTAAAGGTACTGAAGCTTGCGAGAGACTAAATAAGAACATTTGTCTAAGCCGCACAGAAAATGGCGACGTCTTCTTTTCTCCCTTTTTCCCCTTGTTGGAATTAAAAAAAATGGCTTGCATTATATCAGAAACATTCTAGGGTTCACTCAGTACAAAAACCCCACATGCAGACATAAATAAATAAATACACTGCTACTCAAAAGACAACATTGGCTCCCCTCTCACCAAATCCTTTGGATATGGCAGTGTTCTGCTCTACCACAGGGTTAGAACAAGGGCCAGGAAGCAACTACCCACTCAATACGATCTGCAGACTTGAGATAGCACCCTGCTAAAATGAATTTAAAAAAACCCTACCGACAATTTTTAATCCAGCCCAATTGGATTCTGCTTCAGCCACAGGGACTCCACCATGCCTGTCTTGTTTTCAGAATTAAGATATGCAGATGGCCAGCCAGCCCACAGACCATCAGCAATGCAGCACTTCAAGATCATATATATAGAGAAAAAAAAAGCACACACACGAACATGTGCACACGCACTCACACAGAAACAAGCACACGTGGGCAGTTACATGTGCCAGAACACACTGGTACTTATCAACCAGCCAATCACAAAGTGTTGGTTTTTTTGTTTTGTTTTGTCTTTTTTGTTTTTCTGTTTTGTCTTTTTTTGTGATTTTTTTATTTTTATTTTTTTTTTTAATTTTTTATTTTGTTTTTAAAGTGAGGCTCCGTCAAGTCTTCCCCCCCCGCTTTTCTTTTGAACCCCTCCCCTACCCCAACCCAACATGGTAGACCTAAGGACGGAAACACACCCAGTGCAAACAAAGTTAAAAAGCTATTTTTTCAGTATATATGTTTCTTAGCAACAACTTCCGTATAACATGAAAAAGTGAAAAACTAGAAACTAATTTTTTTAATTTTTTGTGTTTAAATTTAAATGGTATGTGTACTTGCTTCACATTGTCTTTCTAAGTTGGCGTTCATGATTCAAGTATTTCAAGAGTGATATGTTCTCTTTTTGGATTCATATTCCAAACGAAAAAACTGAAGTTATATAAGGGAGGCAACTATGTGCTCAGACAGTCTGTCAATGACCCACCTTTTTTTCTCTCTCCGTTTTCTTTTTTCCTTTTTATAAATGTATTTATTGCAAGTTGAAAAAAACGAAAAGGTCAAGTTAGTGCTGCTGCTGTTCCAAAAAAGGTCACGAGGTCAGAGTTGAAAGTTCTAAGTTCAGATTGAATCCGACCCTCCTCCCAGAAGGTCTCCAGGTAGTAAGGGAGCAGGGCTGCCCATTCTGTGTGGATCCTCTACGCTTGGGACCCCCCACAAGCTTGAAGAATAGTTTGGGGGCCCCCACAACGAAGCGCCAGTGAGATCACCCCCACTGCTGCCGCCGCCACCACTGCTCCACTGCCCAAGCCCTGTTGACCCACCAAAGAGATTTAAAGCAGGTCCAACTGGATCTGTCTGGTTCTGTCCCGTCTCCAGGGATTGCCAGCCTGCTGTGGGTGCACTTGGGGTTGCTGCAGGTGTAGGGGGCTGAGCTTGTGCCAGAAAGCGACTAACCTCTTCATCTGTGGCAAACTCAGCGAGGATGGTAGTGTTTCCCAACACACACCTAGAAGATATACGGAAGAAGAAAAAAAAAAAATAATCAGAGCCAGAAGGGTAAGAGAAAGGGATTCGGAAGGCGCAGAAACAACACCATTAGGTGCCCAAGTCAAAGGAGGTATCAGCTTGCCACAAGGGAGCACAGAAAACTTGAGCTGTTCTCGACAGCAGAAATGACTCAAAGCACAAAAAACTCCATTTTGTAAGGGGAGGGAGGAATGCAAACCAAACCAACCAAGCCCCTTTCTCCCATCACTCAGTTGTCAGGCCTGCAACAAAAGCTTTCTAAGTTTAAACTAAGGTCTTGAACGTTAACACTAAGAGCAACAGAAGGGCATATACAGCCTAGCTAAAATGGTAAATGCACATTTGCAACCTTTCGAACAAAACAGAGCAAGAACAGGTTATAAGCCGGTGAAATTCAGGATAAGATTAGCATAGTTCAAAAGCTTTCACTGAGTTAATGGCTTACACCTTCCACCCCTGCCAAGATTTTTGCCTCAAAACCTTTCACATTTTTAAAACATACCAGAGTCACAGTCATTTCCAAAAAGCTTATGAACACGAAACCTAAGATCTACAGCTCTTTGACTAAGTTATTTCAGGTGTATCTCAAAACAATAGCAGATTACCACACATTTGAGTTACACACAAGAATGATTTTCATCTGAAACAATTCACAAGCTTTTATAAAATGGCCAAAATTGTACAGTAAGGGGTATACTGGTCACAATTCCATCTTATTTGTACCTTCTTGCATGTGCTGGTTTGTGCCAACAATCGAAGTAACACAAACAGAAGGCATCTTTCTTTTTTTCCTCTGCCAATGAATGAAAGACTCCCTTAGAACCACGATACTTGAAATGAGTTCCCAAAGCACAGCACAGGACAGAGTTTGTGTTCGCGACTAACGTAGCAACAAAGAACAGACACGGGGATTCCTTACATGTGCAGTGCAGTCTGGGCCTTGGCCGCCTCCTGTTTGGTGTTGTATCGGATAAGGGCGGTGCCCTGGGTCAGGTTCAGATGGAATGTCAGCAGTGGACCATGCTGCATGCAGATCGTCCTCAAGGTTGACCCATCGATCTGAGGAATAACAGCCAGGATAAAACAGATGTCTGGAACTCTATCTCCAAACGCACTTCCATCCTATCTTCATCTCAGTAATTAAAAGATAATTTGCTCTCAGAAAGGAAAACATTAAAGCAGTGGGAAGTAAGCAAAGGTGACAGAATTTGATTTTCAGACAGGATCAGTATGCCTTGACTTCTCAGAATTACAATGACTTTGCTTTATGAAATAATCCGACTTTTCTTTCTCACTCGCTTGTAGCCTGAGCCCAGTTTTCCCCACCTCATTCTGTTTCTTACATTGTCTCTAGCCTTATGTTGTCAGGTTTTACAGTAATTGTATACAGAAGTTGTACTTCTGAACTTCTTCAGCCATCAGGGATTTGTACCAAAGGAACCAGAATTTCTTAGTCTCCAGCACTCCAGTTTCAGTGGAAATGAGATCAACCAGTATTCAGAAGTTCTTTGCAAAACTGGAAATATCACCCCTACAGTGAGTGTTTTTTAAAATCTTGTGGCATTTTTGTCTTTGTGGTTTATGGAAACAGTAAGCTACAGAAACAGTCAGTGATCTTTCTGCCAAACCAGCAATGTTCCTTCTTCCCGAGCTAATGTTTGCACAGCAGTTGTTGCCTACATTCCTTCTGCAGCAGGAACAGCTCACCACTTATCTCCAGGAACTGCTGCTCTCCCAGGTGTTCTGTACAGACAGATTCCATTCCTGGTATGCCCCAGGAACACGCACACATGAATGGGATCCATACGTGCAGATGCTTAGGGAAGTACTACTTTATTCCTTTTCCCCCATTATGTAATACAACCTCAAATGAGGGAAAAGGAATTTGTGTGTGGGTACAAATATGGACAGAGTTAAAAGACACAAACTTGAAGATACTGTCCCTCAATCCACCTTAATGTTTATGCTTTCCTTCTCTCTAGTGTACTGTCCCCCAATGAATAGAACATTTCTTATGGAAGAGGTAATTACAGTCTGCTGCTTTCTCTTTTCTATTAACTTAAATGTCTCCAAAATACATTCTTCTTCCATTACATGATTCCTAAAGCAGTATTAAACTACCTTGCACAAGGGAGAGTTGTAACTGCACCTCTTCATCACACAACTGCTGTTTCCTTTGCAGCAAGGAAACATCTTTTCTATTAAAAGAGCACAGTTTGCCATTCAGGGTGATCTGAAGGAGACCTTAGTTTTTCCTTTCACATTGACGCTCTCTTTGATTGTAGTAGAAGCATTGTAAATTATCCTGCTGAACAGGAGGGCTCTCTGTCTAGACATCAGGGCGCTGCAAATAATCATACAGGCTTTTCCTAAGCCTCGAATACAGACTAATTGGGATTGCTGAAACCAGGATCTCCACAGAATCCATTCTGAATGGAAGAAAGCTCTGAGAATACTTGCAGGAATAACTTAGCTAGACTGTTATTGGCAGGAGCACTGGAAACATTCTGTGGTTTAACTATGGAAACACCGAAGTGAAAACTGGCAGTTACACCAGCTTTCTTATTCACAACATCCCAAAGAACAGTCTCTTTAACAGCTCTAAAGCATTTCACGTTATGGGAATGGAATTTATCCTCACTTCTAAGAAAAAATCTTTCTGTTCCAGTAATTTTTTTGAAACTCTAGGTAACAAAAGGTTATGGCAGTAATGTAGCAAAAACTGAACATCTTAAAGTTAGCTGAAGAGATTACAATAGAAATACCAATCAGATTGCAGCCCCATTTAGTACAAACACATCTTATGTATGCTGACAAATCTGATTTTCTTAGATTTTATCCAAAGAGAAACAACTGAAGAATCCACAAAACGGTATCTTGCTGAAGCAAACAAGTTGCCAGAGACAACAACAGAAAATACCTGTGGAGTGAGATTGTGAAGAACCAACCAGTAGCTAGGACGAACTGAGCCACCATCACTCCAAGTAGATGCTGCAAATTAGAAGACAGAGACATCAAGACAGATTTGATACAGACAACCATTTTTCTTTACAGTCAGGTCTTTCAATCTCAGACAAATTCAGCATTAACAGCCCTGTTAACACAGGAAAGCTTCATCTTCAGACCTGAAAACAAACCCACATATTTCCTCACATTTCACATCAAGATTCACTTTTTACTAGAATTTATCTTTGAGGAGTTTCCCACCCACAGAAAGCATCTAGTCCTGAGAAAGGTCCCATGCAGTAGGTATTTTCCCCTGGGAGCTCTCAGCCCTCTTCACTCATTCCCTGTAGCAGGACCTGGGATTCCACACCCCACCCCAATTACTGACAGCAAATTTCCATTTCGAGAAGGATTTTTTTTCCTTTTACCAGACAACTGAAACTTTCTCTCCTCCGAACCACTAGTGCCGTAAAACGTACACTCCTCAGGTCTGATCAATAGTGCTATCAGTTGATTCTTCTCACCAGAGGCAAGCCTTGAGTCCTGTGCCCCCCAGCCCCTGACCGATCGGGGTGCTGTGCTGTTCCATGGAGATGATGGTTTGGGGTTGGTCAGGCCAGGAGGCGGGCGGGGCAGCCCTGTAGTGTTCCTTGAGGAAATATGGTTTTTCCACATCTTGTTGGAGAGATGAGTGGGATTGTGTCCTATGGGATCTGGGGACCATGTTGATTTGTAATCACTGAATTTTGCTAGAAGATTAAATAAATTGTCCATATTAGAGAAAGCTGTGAGATTCAGCTAGCCTTTAACTGTAGTATCACTGTAAACGCTTTGAACACATTCAGATCAGAGACAAGCACAAAGCACGGAACCTTAGAACAGGTAATTTACCATATTAAAAAAGCCACGCTACATGTAAGTTAATCTTTGCTTACTTTATATATGCTGACAAAAAAAATAATCCCTTGATCATTTATGATAATGTAACTGTTTACAGTATGTTAAACCATTAATAAGATGAACAGCAACTTTTATGTCCACACTGCATTTGATTTGAGGACAAGTTTGGGCACTACTGACCTTTAATGAAAACGAACCTTCTTCAGGCCAAAAACTTGCAGAGAACTGAAATAAATATTTCCCACTCTCGGTCTACTAAGCTAACGCTACCTCCTAAAGGTGTAGTCCTATAAGACGAAAGCTTTCTCATGCATCACAAATTTCATACAGAGTTGACACCAAGATAACACATAAAGGAGGCCACAAAGCTGTGTGATTTTTAAACAATCTTGGTAGTGCATACTCATTTTTTCGCTAGAAAGCATTACCGATTGCCTACTAGAAGTTAAGACCAATAGTGGATATCCCTAACACATTTCTATATAAAGTCCAATAAAAAGAGAAAAATTAACACACTCCCAAAAACATCACTATCGGTTATGAATATTTGGGAGCTCTTCCTAAACCAGCTTTCTTTCAGAAGGAAAAGATCTGCAAATTCTCCCACACCTTCTGACACCAAGGGACATTTATCACCCAGTAAAAAAGCTAAGCCAAGAGTCAAAATTAGTCAAGTAATTTCTTTTTTCCTTGTTCTGTGATGAGAACCAGTGAACACAGACAAGGCGATATGGGAAGGAAACACACTTGTGTCGTGAATTATTTTAATAATTAATTACCTTAATTAGAACTCACATGTGTGTATTGCAAATACATGTATTAAGCTGTCTTGACTAATTAAAGGTAGTAAATTACTTATTTAAAACAAAGAGTAATAATCTAGGTCTACAATATGCCAGGGTGTCACAAAGTAATACATTTGGGAATCAAGACCATAAAAGCTTTCAGCAAGTAATGGCAGTTGGATCACTATATTTCCACAAGAGTAACTGTCAACAGCAAGCAGTTTCAAGCACTAACCTACAAAAGTATACGAAAGTGCTTAAAAACCTGCTTTCCCTACACTTAGTCTGCTTTATAGATAAGAGAATATTAAATCCCTAATTCAGATGATCAGTTTTCTGGCTGTAAAACACTGGTGTGTAGTTTAACAAGATGAGCAGAAAATGGCATGTGTGCCAAACAGTGGTCTAATTTCTTTAACTGAACTATGACTTCAATCACTTTTTCTCTCTTGGGTCTTTATATGCTGGACAAAAATGAAGCAGAGGTAAGAAGGTGATACAGGCCACTCCTTTCTCCAGGCTATGAAAAAAGAAATTTTCTATGTCATTGGAATGCTGCATACACAGATACTCCTTCAAACCAAAGTCACCCCACAAACTAGCAGCAGAAACACTGCTTTTCTCAAGGGCTAAACAGAATTTTCCACACATGCTGTGAAGATGCTGAGGGAGCATATAAACACAGCTTTTCTGCAGTAAGATGCAACAAAAAGTCTGGGCCAGGTGCAGCTCCCAGCTACGTTTGTCACTTCAGTATTTTGCACAGAATCCTTCAGTTTTAAGTAGTTGTGGAGACAACGATGTCACAAGAGAAAACTCTGGCATTTCTAAGAAGTTCAAATTCCAAATGGTTTGTCTGCACCAAGTATTCCCAGCATCCTGCTCAGAAGTGTGTGCAGAAACCATTTTTCACAAGAAAGCATTGGAGTCCTTCCTACTAAGTATTTGAGGCAGATACCTAAATTACTATTTACAGGTCAACCATTAAAAGCCAGACAGCTAAAAACCCTCTGTCTTTTCACGTTTCAGGGAACGACAAGTGCTGTAAAAGGTGAGAAAAAAAAGTTATCTTCACAGCACTCCAATATTCTAAAGCTAAAATGAATAAAACCACTCACCTTATTAATCTAATTCCTTAACTCATACATACAGTAGCAGGTATCTATAAATCATGACATTCTCCCAACTCATTGCATGTCAAAAGACTGTGCATGTGGGGTTTTTTTTCCCTTTTGCATCTGCTGTTCATTGCTACCCTATTCTTTAACTTGCATAATGAAGAATTTTGTATCAGGGTGGGTGGAAGGACAGATGATCTTAGCTTAGTTTTTAAAGCAACTACAAGAGAGCATTTTATCATCAGGAGGAAAACTATCTGATCATCCACTCAAATCTTGATTTCCAAGCTTCCTCAGAAACGACTGAAAGACTAAACACTCAAAGTGGAACAAGAATGAGGAACCAGTGAATAAGTGGAAAATGTTTTGTCCAGGTAAGTTTTGAGCCCGCATACCTGAAGTGCTATGAACGTTGGTGAAGGAATTGTCAGAGGCACTGTAGGGCCAGGCACCAGGTGAAGGCAGCGAGGTGTTGAGGGAAGAATTAGACCCTATCAAAGGGAAAAGGAGAGAGAAAGAGCAGAGTAGGCCAATTTCATAGATTTTCTGTAACACTGTTAAACCTCAAGAGAGCCACAACGTGCACCAATGCCAAGCTTTCATGTGATACACAGCCACGGTGCAAAAGCACACAGGCTTCCTCCTTTGTCAAACACAATGGAACGCGTTACCCTGTTACGGCAGGAACTTCAGAATATTCTCAAACATCAGAACGACTTTAATAGCCACATATCAGTTGTTCGCTGTTTTACCTGTGGTGTTGTCCCGCAGAAGTTGGTGGTCAGTATCTACAATGGGAGATGTGGCTGTCCCCCCCAGCACACTTCCAGGGGTCACATAGGGGTCAGATTCAGGGTCAATGTTTTGTATACCTTTCCATGGCACTCCTGGTTGGAACTCTGTGACAGGAGGGAAAAAAGAATTAGACTCAAACAGGGAAATGCCATTTACTGGAACTGAAGATATTTCAAGAAGGTAAATAATTGTCTTCTACACTGTTCCTCAGAAAAATCAGACTTTTCTTAATTAAAATCTATTACACATTTCCTTTCATGGCACTATCACTAGTGTCTGAATACAAGTCTACGCTACAAAGAAGTGGCACAAGTGCATGTGGTATTCCTTTGACTATTCCTGTTTTACTATATTCAAATGTGGCATCAATGTTTTACTCTTCCTTAATACATCATATATTTTTTAAGATATGGAAGATTAGATTACATAATATTATATTCTGCACATATACTTTTGTGTGTGCACAGAGGCCTTTCTCAAGGAAAAGAAACCTACCTTAAGAGTTCGTTAACACACCACTTTACACTGGAGGTACACACACACTTTATACATTACCAGTTGATACTGAGGTAATGCTAAGGTGAGATGCCTTGTGGTAAAAGCAATGTATATACTCATTGGCATTCCTCATGCTTCGCAGCGAGATGGAATATACTTATCACGCTTTAGTTTCCTTTCAACTATAACACTAGCCACGTCAGATTTTTTAAGACAAGAGGATGAGTTACATGAGATATGAACACACAAAAATTCCAGTTACTATAAGAAAGATCAGTAACTTGGTTCCTTCTTCGAGTGGATGTTCAATGAATAAAGTTCTGTGGTCAGTTTTGGAAGAACTGGTAAGAAAGTAAAACTGTCAAACGCAAAAAAGGATGAAGAAGCTTCAGATACTATGTTACATTTTGGACGAGTGTGAAAAGAGTGACAAGGTGGCAGATTCATCCCTTGCAGATACAAGTCCAGGATATGGAACGATACCTTTATTCCCAACCTGAAATTCTGAAATAATTAATGATGGAATATTTGAGTATAATTAAAATTCCATGGTTAGAAGTTCCCAAATAAACTACTTTTTGTAGGTTTCTTGCAGTTGTATCTGTCACACCGATCCCAAGGCTTTCTGATGCAAGGTCTATGCTACTGGTTTAGCCAAGAGATGTACCTGCACCTTTACTTTTTTGTGCTTCAGGGGATGCACAGCAGACTACCTGCAGTTAGGAATGTTTTCCTAGAACGCGAGAGTCTTCCAGGAGGAGAAAAATCACAGTATCCACTACTTGCTGAACAGCAGTTGTGATTAATCCATGCAGCCTCAAGGACACCACTCGGTTTAATGAATGCTTTATATAGAAAATGATGTGCGTGTTCAAATACATATATTTTCCCTAGATATTCTAGTTTTCTAGCAGAAAAATAAAATTCTGCAGTGAAAGTATCTACAAGGTTTAAAGAATGCGCTACTGCCTTTAATGCAAAAGGCAAGAAACTTCCACTCGAGCCACAAGACTGGTGAGCAGTACTGAAACACAGCAACACTCTTCTATCCTTTATGCGACATGAGCAAAGGTGAACCGCAAGAGCGTTTTTGTCAAAACTGCAACAGGGTAGCACATACACTGTATACATATTGTACCAATACTGCTGCTAGAAGAAACTTTGCGGTCCTAAGAGGATCATATCTGTAAACAACTGCCAGAACAGAAGTTCATGCTAGGTAAAATACAAGAGGTCAAGACAAGAAAATCCTGCTCCCACCATCATAAAAAACAGGCTTTCACATCTTATGCTTTCCAATTCCATGCTATCCATCAGAATTTTTACACCCCTTGTAAGCCTAACGCAATGCAAATAAGGAACCAATACAAGTGGAAGGAGCTGATAGTGTGTTCTATGGACAAGTGTTTGCATGAAAATTTCTGTAAGCGTAAAGTCGCAAAACTACAGAAGATAGAGTTTACCTAACAAAAGCTAACTGCTACTCAGGAAATTCAGCAGTTAGTTCATAATTAGCCCAGAATTTCTTACCGGAAATTCAACATTTATATTCTAATTTAATGTGGAAGAAATTAAAAAAACCGATAGGCCAAACAAATATTTCCCTTGCCATGGTTATTTAAAAAGTATGGTGAGGAAAGGCCCCAGCAAATCTAATCTAAAGCTAGGACACAGCCCTTGCCCCTGTGCAGTACCTGGAGGCCAGCTGGCATTGCTGGATTTGCTTCCAATCTTGTTCGTTGGTGGAGATTTGGCAGGTAACCAACTATCACCAGCAGGGCCTGCATGGCCACCTAGTGGGTCGCCCTGTATTATGTCAAACTGGTTGTAGGGCGATCCTCCGCGAGCCTTTCCAGGGGGTACTATTGCACCTGAAGCATTAAAAAGACATTTACAATCAGGAAAGGTTGGGATCTTTATGAGCATGGTATACCAAAACAAAAATATATTTAAGATGCATACTGGTGAGGGAAGACATCCACTAACTTGCAGCATAGTTTCACCTAAGCTATTTCACCTCTGGCAAGATGATACCGCAAGGGCATTCCCAAAACAGCCAGTCCCCTTCTCACCATTTTTGTGCATATTGGCATCTTGTGAAGCCACAGAGGGCAGCCCTTCCATCATAGTCCACTGCTTAAAGCGGGATTCTGTTCCAGCCTCTTTCCCTCCCACCATGCCATAATCCATGCCACTTGAGCCAAAGCCTGTGAAACAAACAAACAAAACTCCATTGTCATTCGCTCTTTTTGGTTTAATTATCTTCAGACAGGGAGTCATTGTGATCATAAAACAAAAACAAACCACAAACAAACAAACACAACAACAACAACAAAAACAACAACAAAAACAAAACAAAACAAAAAAACACACACACACACACACAAAAAAACCCCCACAAAAACAACACAAAAAAACCCAAAAAAAACCCAGTAGCAACTGAAAAGTTCAAGAGGCAACTTCCAAATAAGCTTGTTAGGTCACTAAGCCTCCAGGATATGCTTTGTTGCTAGGTTTGTCTTCTTCCCACGTAATGAAAAATAATGCAATTTGATCAAGAAGTGACACTTGTCGTAACCTTCACTCTAGTGTTTATATATGAATTATTAATTTCTGGACCCAGACATAACTGGCTTATATGGAAACTATAGTCAATTCACCAAATCTTTTTCCGCAGAGCACTTACTTGAACCGTATCCAGGTATTTGCCCTTTGGTCTGTAAATCTGAGAGACCCACATTCAAAGGATTGGGTACCATACTGTCTAAATGTGGCTTAGGCCCAACAGGGTGGGATGGTGAATGCTTCATGCCAGGCTGCCTCTGCTGCTGCTGCTGGAGGGCACTCACCATACGAGCAATCTGCAAATGGGAGAAAAAAAATGGGGATGATATATCCTATATTGTAACACAGAATTCCAGTAAACATCAAGAAACAGTGACTTGAAAGAGATCCAAAGGACCTTGTTCACTGAAAAGTGCAATCTGAAGAGACTGCAAACTGAAGAGAGCCAATGACATTACCAAGCCAGCGCTTGTCTTTACTGCAGACTGTGTTTTCCCAACACGCATTATACTTTATATGACTGACAAAAACAGTGCCACACCTGTTGCTCCTGCTGTTGTCGCACAGCTTGAGATAGCTTCCTCTGGCTCTGTAACAGTTGCTGCTGCTGTTGCTGCTGAAGGAGGAGCTGACATGCCTGCAAGATAAGTGGGGGTGGGACGAGTTAAAATACAGAGCTCATCAAGTGAAATATAATTGCCAGGTGCTAGTCACTAGCAAATGATTTGCTCAGAACTTGGGTAAACATTTCACACACTACCATAAAATGACAATTAATGCATTAGAAGACTGCTATATCCTTAATTTATTTCTAATTTAACATAATGCAACAGTATTACTAGTACTTGCTTTACTACCATCACTGTGACTACAAGTCCAAAAAAAACTTCATTAAAAATCAACAAACAATTGCTTTCAGTGCAAAGACATTGTTCAGGATCATTACTAACTTACTGCAACAGTTACGATAATTATACAGGCCTATTTATCTGCTGCCTTCTAACAGGGCTGTATCTTCCTGTGCAACGAACAGGGAATACTTGTACAAAAATCACACAAGATCAGTAGAACAAAACAGAATTAGAAAAAACATAAAAAGAAAACTTCTTCTAGCAGACGATATGTAAACAGTCTGTTACACAAGATTACTAGCTACTTACTAATTGAAACTGGGGAATCTGTGGAAGCTGGCTCAGCATGGCAATCTGTTGTGGAGAAAGCTGGGGGCCCATATTGAAAAGACCAGGATTCAAGCCACTGTTGGGAAATTGTTTGAGCATGGAGGCCGAAACCTGAAAAGAAATGAGTTACATATTCTCAAGAAATGCACTGCTACAAGAAAGGATGATGAAGTACAAGTATTTCTATAAATGAATGATGCCAATTTTAAACGGTGTTCCAGGAAAGACATTACCGATTTATTAATACATCACGTTTAAACATGCACAATCTATGACTTGAGCAGAGTGAATACCTCACTTGATTGACAATATACAGTATTACACGTGCAGATGCAGACACACACACAAAGGTTCCTCCCACAATCAGTCTGGTTGCTAGAGACTGCACTAAACTAAAACGCTGATGTATATGCAGCTAACCAGTAATCACAGTACTGCATTATCACATTAAAAACGTACTGCTTGACAAGGCAAAAGAAAAGCATTCAGGCAGTCACTGGAGCAAAGAAACAGTGCCTTACAGAAAGAGTTAATCTCTTCGTGTGCTGAATAAGCTATAGTAAAAGACAGGAGTAGGTGGAGAAGAATCCCCCCATTTCTCCCTGCATTATGTGAGAGTTACAAAAGGAGATTTTCAGAGAATCTCCAGAAGTCTTCACCAATCCCAAAGCAAAAGGTAAATTTGTGCATTTGGAGACCCTGAGATCTTAGAGCTCTACAATACAAATACAATGTGTAGCCCTTCATCTGGCCTCTCTTTCAGGGGGGACAGGAAGCACAGGACAAGACTGCTTAGAAAAAAAAAAGGCGCAACCTGTCACACTTCAGAAAAACTTTCAGCTTTCACTTTTTTGTTTGTACTTGGCAAAAGCCTTGCACAGGACTCCTGAATCCACTTGGAGGTTTAAAAATACTGACAGTGAGCATTTACCATCAACTGCTTTAGAGTAAGAAAGAAGGCTAATCCTTCTCCACTGAGTTTTAGGCACTTTCAACTATGAATTTCAATTTTTTTATCTTATCTAAGTTTTTTATTTCTTAACATCAAGTCAAGACTAAGATAGATGTATAAGCAACCGCAATGATGTGTTCTGAAGGCTTAGCTCTACTTTCTACAAGAAACCAGTTACTAAAAATTCCTTACCTGGGGAGAAAGAAATTGGGGAGGCACTTGCGCCCGGATATTGGGGGAAGGATTTAGTGGCTGCACTGGTGTGTGCATGCCCCTCGATTGTGCTGTGCTGTTTCCAAACAAACCATGATTGCCACCCTATAAAATTAAAGCAGTAGTGAGAGGATGAATCTTTCAGGATAATGGATTTCTACGCTATTAACTACATATCAACAACAATGAAGCAAGTACTGACATAAACAGAGTATCTTTAGAATTTACTGAGATGTTTGCCCTAAATCAGTAATATTCTGCCTGGGCTGAACTGCTGTACTAAGTTTTTGAGATGCATGCTCTTTCTCCTTTCCATTGAAGAGTCATGTTTATACACTTATTTCAAAGCACATGTAAAATCTAATTGTTTTATATCTTGCACTTTACATGGTAGAAAATGGAAACCTGGTATACAAACAACATGCTCAAAAAACCCCATTTGACTGGCTCAAAAGTATGGCAAGACCATGTCAACAAGAATTCTGGGCCATGATTTTAGAGAAGTCAGGTACTTTTTCTGAGTAGGTTTTTGAGATATCATTCATGAGCCTATTACTTCCTTCGCAGGTCTTTCACTAGCTGAAATCATAATTCAAAAATTTTATTAAAAATTTTCCTTCTGATGTAAAACTTCAGCATTCTGGATTGGGATATATGTCTTTTGCCTTTTTTTTCAAGTGAGCGTGTTGGTTTTTTTTTTCTTTTTTTTTTTAAACTGCCCAGTCATTTATTTTCTAGTGCAAGAATACTTGCTGTTTGAGGGTTTTTTTTAAATGAGAAGTATTCACTGTTTTGTAAGCAAGTCCTGTAATAATAAATCCTAGTGCATGAAAAAGACCAAAGAAAATTCACTATTATGTTTCACTATTTCAGTCTCTGAACAGACTGTCTTTATCTGTGTCATCTTTAAAAAAAAGCCACAAAAGATGTTATGGGCAGTCTCCTACACGAACTGTTGCATGCTGTTGCTTCTAAATGCTGCAGCTCATACTCCAAAAGGTCTTTATGTGCCATGATTCTGTCCTTTCATTTTTGAGATCCTCTGAACCTCCCACCTTCTACTGTGTTATCAGGCTATGATTCTCAGACACCTGGGGTTCTATAAAGTACATTTTCCATCCCTCAGCCATGTTCTTCCATGCCAGCACTGCTGTACCAAACATAAATTCATTCTACTTCCAAACTGAGACTGTGCAGGCCTTCTCCAAAACCTTTACTTCCGTTATATACAGGATGTCATAAACTTTGCCTCCCTTCTACCATAATACTGTGCATCATCCACTATCCCTTTGTTAAAACAAAAGTCTCATTTTGCTTCCATACTGACAACATTACAGATTGCCCCATTTGCCTGCACCATATTTCACCTCCTTAATGTATCTTCTCTTTTAGAGGCAACTCAAGATGTCATATTAAGCATGGAGAAGGAGAAACATAATAATAATAATAATAATAATAATAATAATAATAATAATAATAATAATAATAATAATAATAATAATAATAATAATAATAATAATAATAATAATAATAATAAATTTATTAATTATTATTATTTATATGTTGGAAAGTACTGTCTGGGGTCAACTACACCTTAAAATTTTTGAGAGGCTTGAAGCTGCAGCTACACTTTCAGCCCTCCCTAAATCTCAACAGAGTTCTGCACACTGAATCCAGGAACATGCCTGCAAATTTTGGACTTACTCTGATATTCAGCACTGATTGTGTCACACGGAAACAGAAAGACAAGACAAAGAAGCACCATCATGTTAGGCATGTGACTACATAAGCTAGTCCAGTTGCAACACTTAAGATCTATTCTTTTATTTCTTAGTATTCCAGCAACATTTTCTTCTGGCATAATGCAAAACATAATGGCTAGAAAGTCTTCCAAACTGCCGAGTCAACCACTTCATTTCTTCCCTACCACTCCCCCATATACAGAACAAAAATACTGCCACTTCAGGAGTTTTTAAAGGCTGCTAAATCAATCCTTTCTTTGGGCTGCAGGGAAGGAAGAAGTGAACAGGCAGAGTGCAAAATGACTGCCATTTTTTAAAGGCACATTTCTACACAGGTCATTGGGTGGAGTCTGGAAAAAAATCAGTGTCAGGAGGTGGTGGGGCAAATGACAGCCTCTAACTGGGTTTTAAAACAGCAAGTACAACAAAGTTGCCACTAACTTAATGACTTCTGAAAAGCACATCTATCTGCTGCTGCAGTGTGATTCAGGAAGTAAGAGGCCAACAAAACCACACGGAATACATGTTAATGACAGGAACCAAAGCAGATTGATTCTCAATGGCCTGATATAGCTGAAATTTCCATTAACAATATTAATTTATTTAGTACAAAAATAAATGCAAGCAACCAACTAACCAGGATTAAGCCCAGGTTGCAGCCTTATAACAATGCATCTTATAAGGTGGCCTGCTTACTTGTCTAGCAGCGAAGTTTTGGGGACTGAGCCCTGAGCCGATTGCCCCAAGGCCGACGTTGGATAGTGTGGAACCAGAGGGAGACAGCTTGTAGCTGGGAGAAGGGGAGAAGGGAGAGCAGGGAGCCTCATCCCCAAGGCACCCATCTTGATTGGAGAAAGGCAAAGTCAGCTGAAGCAGCAGTTAAGCCAACAGCAGGAGGTGGTTAGTGAAGCAACAGAATGCAAGAGAGAAAGAGGGACAGTGAGTGACTGGGAAGAAGCAAAGTTAATTTGTAATTAGCAATCACAAGGACAAAACTTCTGACTCAAATGATCACTTGACAATTAAGATTTTGGTCCAAGGCGATAATCGATAAATTCCTAAAGGTTGCTTTTAAAAAAAACACATTTTGAACTCTCATTAGCTTTGTTTCTGACAGTGGCTATTACTGTTATAGAAAGAAATCCTGAATGAATTCCTTAAGTTAGCACACACCTATGAATATAATTTGTTAGGAACGCATTAGCTCTGCTAACGGTTTTTATTAATTAGGCCACCAGAGGGAGTTGACAAAATGTTTTTTGGCCTGTTATACCCCAATGGAGGAGTTAAAAATGCATTGACAGTAACACGCCTTCGGAATCTTTAAACCAAATTTACTTTCCATTTTACATGTGATAAATTTAAACTGTATTAAAAAAAAAAAACCCTCAAGCATTCTGAAACTATTGGACACTCTCCCACTCATAACGTGAAGCAATTAATGTTTGATAGTAACAGTGGAAGCTTCTATTTAAAATAGGCAAGAATATGAGAAGAAATGCTATCATAACATACAACAGATGTCACAGAGAAACAGATGTCATACAGAAGCTTACAGTACACGGACATACAGCATAAGGGGTTGCGGAATTTAGAAAGAGTGTTTCCAATAAACGACAGACATGAAAGCAGAAAAAAATCTGAAACACTGTGATTACTTATGTTTACTTAGATCTAAACCAAATTTTACAGTAGATGACTGTAGCCAGTAGCCAAATGAATCACTGTGATGAAACCCATAATGAATTTCATTGCTATCAGTACTTCACCCTTCCAAGAAAAACAAAGGAATTTCTTTCTGTCCATATTGAGAGCAGTCTGTTCTAGAAGAAAAGCCTCATTTCTCCCCAGATAATTCAGTGTGTCTATGCACATCTGACACCTCTATTTTATATACGCATTCATTCTACAAACGGAACTCCCCGCATCTTTTATTATTGAGTTTGTCCAAGGTTACTGAATTTTTAGGCCTTCCAGAGAAGTAGGGTGAAAACTGGGAGCTTGAAAACAGAAGGCTGATATTAATTTATCTAAAGATACTTCTCTCACCTTCTCAAAATAAGGCCCACTATCTGTGGTTCCCATGTCTTTGGAATTAGGTGGACGGAACCCAGATCGATCCTTTCTCATCATGTCATTAAAATCCCCGAGATTCATGGCTCGTTTATCTACCTCAAACTTCTTATCTGGGAGACCACCTGTAAAAAAAAGGAAAGAAGATGAAATTAGTGGCAATAATCTCTATCAGGTTTCACAACAGCAGGTTGACAGCAAAAGAAAGAATCTTTAAGATCAGTGCATAAATCAGATCTGTCTTACAATTTAGCATAGCTACAGTTGCTCTTAAGAGTGTTGAAAAATTACAGTAGGAAGTTTAATTTTTAATAGTGAAGAAGCCAATTTAGAGAGTTTAATGTGAAGAATTTTTTACAATTTATGTACAGATATAAACATATGCATTTCTACAGCAGCCTAGTTCAATTAATGATATTCATTTTATACATAATTCTCAATGTCTTCCAAAACTCACTGTTATTTATTGGTAGTCAGATCTATAGACACCCTGCTATTTAAGTTCTCCATATATTCTACTTAGCCTTTAATGGGTTTGGCTTTGAGAAAGAATTTATCAAACTGTAAAACCATGTGCATAATTTGATCACAACTCTCCTCCAGTCATGTGAACTTAACTCTTGAACACCACAGATCATCTGTAATTCCATCAGTCTGTATGCAATGACTATACAACTAGTAATAGAGACGCTTTTCAAACATCCCCTACAGTCTCCTGCCATTGCTGCGTAATCTGGTAGAACATGAGGAAGAGATGTTAATAAAAGAGGATCAAACTGTAACATAGACAGTGGACAAGACATCATCTTTCTCTATAAGCTATCATCACCCAAGTGCTGACTGAAGGAAGTTTTCTACCTTACATACTGAACTGCTGCCAAGGAACACTTTTTTTTTGGTCATATTTGGCACCTGTGAAGTAGCAGATGCATACTGTTACGCTGAAGTAGACAGAAAACATCTTCATTTTAAAATATGGACAACATGACTGAAGTGAGCTTTACTGGAGTTTTTAGTTTTAAATAATTTCATTTACTAGCACAGATGGCCTAAGAACAGTTTAAAAAAACTGTCCCCATAATTAACCAGTATCTGTGACTCTTCCAAAGGAAGCTGGTGATAGATACCCTGACCTATAACCAACAAAACACTAAGTCTGTCAAACAGAGCTGACAGCTAATCACTCCAGTATCTTCAAAACACTTATCTGTTCCTCAAAAAAGCTTCTCAAAAAACTTGCATCTTTTGTTAATGTCCAATCACAAACTATTAATATTCACAGGTATGTTATTGCCAAGAACCTATGAAATCAGCCACTAACTACATGGGTTTTTCTTGCTGGCACAGCTTTCAAATTTGATCTGACGTGATCTTCTCAGATGCCTTCAATGTGATTTATCAGAAAAAGCACTTGACATATCTTGACATAGCATCACCTACATATCTCAGCTTGTAACTGGAATCATATTTACGTGGATGAGCTCATCCCTTTCTAACATACCCTAAAAAGCTAGGACTGGCTCTGCAAAAGCAGTCACATAAAATGTCACATGCATCTCAGTCTTGTCAATTCCTGCATCTAACCACTACACACAATGTCAGCAATTCACTACCAAAAGGCTTCTGTGCTTTAATTCTAGAAGGAAGCCCTGCCTGTTAGTTACTTGAAAAGAAACTGAAAGCAAGACTGAGTTGCATCACTATCTGAAATGAAACTGGGTCAGTGCCAACACAAGATGACTAAGCAGCAGCAACACCCTTTTGTTTCTTCAGTTACCCTGATGATCCAGTGAACTCCTTAAACATTCTTGAAGGATGCCTTGTTAAATAACATGTAGAGCATTAAACAGCACCTTTAAAGGCTTCAAGCATAGATATGCATGCCACTTGGTGCTGAGGCAGCTGCTTAAACTTCAATATAAACAAGGCCTTGTTAAGAGAGATAATAGCATTCATTTATTCCGTTCATAGAAAATGCTAACATAACCTTGAAACCTGTCGTGTGAGTACATCTTTTGCACTTACCAACAAGAGCTATAAATAATGCTGGTGGCTGTAGACTAGCTTTAGCTTACATAGTACAAGGTAGTGGTTAAAAACTGAAAACTTTGGATTTTACCCTCACTAGGCAAGAACACTTGTGCATCAATAAATATGAAGTACTAAATCCTCTACATGCAGAAAGGTAGAACAGGTTAAAAGTCCATCTTAATGAAATGAGACATTGCATCAGTTCTTGGATTTTTCCCACTAACAGCTGTATATGTACATGATGCTGGAAAGTGAGATTACCTAATGCTTAGCACAGTCAGTCACAGACCTGAACACTTAAGTTCTCTGGCAAGTAGTATCTCAGAAGTAAATAAATTCTACCCTTGATATTGGATACTGCCAACTTGTATCACAGAACCCACACTATCCTAACTTACAGCAATGAATTTCAGAAAAGACTTCGAAACTAACTGTACTTGACTTATAAACACCAACTTTAGTTGATCCAGAGATCTCACAGACTGTGACCTGACACAGAACTACTTTTGCAGGTGGTTTTTCAGAGATACCACCAGAAGATCATCAGTAATTCAGGGAACACAGAAGTCTGCCACAGCAAACTTAGAACCACCAGCAGCATAAGCAATGACTCCAGTCAGTCACCTCTCCCTGCCAGTCCTCCCTTCTTAGCAAACCCCCTTGTGTCCTTTCAGCAGCACACTGACATTCCTGACAGTTATAGAAAATACGATGACGATTTCTCTCTAATACTATTGTTGGGTTTGTACAGTGGCAATGTCCTTTAAGTGGACTAGAAGATCTGTTTTTGTAGCCAGGGCATGGGGTGATCTTCCTGCTTCTGTAGATTTTGAAGAATCAAAAACTGAACAGAAGTAGTCCCTTAGAACAGGAACAAAACCCTCTTCCCCTTTATAAGTATCAGACTATCCTGTACAACTTTTTAGCCCTACTAAGCCTTCAAACACTTCATAACAAAATAAATAACCGGAACAACGAATTTGGATAATTTCTTTTTAACATATACTTTAGGAATCTTGTAGGGAAGCCATCTCAAATGGCAGAAGATTTCAGAAACCTGTGATATTTCTATTGCAATACCACGATAGTGAGTATTCAGAGACAATTTGGAGAAGAACAGAATGCAAAACTAAAACTGATTTCAAGATTAAAAGAGAGTTCACTGCTCAGTTTGCCAAAGAAGAAATTAATTACAAATTCAAAGGTTATTAAATGGGATTAATCTAAGTGGTCAATTCCAACTCTCATTTAGGATAGTGTTTTCCACACAGCACATCCCACACAAGCTGTGTAGTATTTGTGGTGAGGCTATCAAGAGTGAAAAATCTAGTTCTACTGAGCAGTAACTTGTAATAGCCTGAAGCAAGCAACTGAAGAAATCAACGATAGAAGATACTCTTTTCCCTCACATCACCTCCAGGGAGCTGTGGTAACTGGGATGTTCTACTGTCAAGAGCTAAAACAGTCCTCCTCTTCCACCAAATGAAAGCAGACCTTTACTATCTTAAAACAGTAACAATGAATACATGGATCAAACCAGTCTTATAGGATGTCCCTTCCACAAGTTATAGCTCAGTTCTGTACAGGTATACATCCCAGTGTTGCATATCAGCATCAGCTGTGTAACTATTCAAAGCCTGCATCAGATGCTATCACTCTATCCTTCTATTATGAGGAGTGCTAAAAGCAAGGATCAGACCCTTCCAAAGCACAGCATGTCATCCAAATAAAAATACTACGCATGATCTCATACTTCAAATGCATTTAAATTAAATTATACGCACCTACAGACAAGTCCATCTTACTGCATGGAATGTCCTCAGTTTGACTCTGGGGAAAAAACAAACAAACAAACAAATCAGTTCCAATTTCTATGAAATGCTGAGGAACATTTCAGAAAGCAGCCCTTGATGGTTAAAGGTGGAATGACTGAAGGACATGCTTGTCCCAATTAAAGTTTTATTTGAAACTAAAATAAAATATGACTCTTGATATTACCCTGGACACACCTCACCTCAACCCCCTAATGCTGTGTGTGGCAAGTTTACCCATGTGAAACCAAACACATGAATGCATGGGACAGACAGAAAAAGATGGACAGACAGGTGCTCTGTGAAATCAACCTCTGTCTTCATGTTCCAGTGGTCAAGAGATGAAACACTGAAAATAGTGGCCAAAACGATAGCTCAGCCTCATGACCTGTCAAGTCATCAAATCTTGATATGTGCTGCCAAGCTATTCTTTAGTTGGCAGACTGGAACAGGGTGTTCCCATAGCTTTCAGAAGCATCTGCAGTCTAGCAGACTGAATTTGAGCTTGGGAGCCAACAGACATCACAAACTAATCCTAGACATGTCAGTGACAGTTTATGTAGCCCTGGGCTTCACACAGAACCTCTGCATTACCATCTTTTGCTGGCCTGCATTACATACTACTCACTCTTCACAGTACAACAGTTGGCACAATATTCTGTGAAATGTTTTACAAATTAGTATATCAGAAATTCTTAGAAAAATTATATATATATATATATATATATATATATATGTAACGTTGTAAGGTACTTCGCTGCAGATATGTCTTTTCTCTCCATGATGGGCTGTTTATTTAATCCCTTTACCAACCAGTCTTTAAGTACTGATTAATAATGAGTCCTTTTTTATTAAAAGGACCCTGCTGCACAGCATTTAAAATAAAAATCACCAGGATAAAGACACAGGGCTGTAAATCTCCTTTTCTGATACGTGACTTACATTCAGAATGAACAGCCTTGGACTAATCACAGATGACTGACACTACAGGCAGGAGCTGAAACCTCTACCCTGAGTTCTCTAAACAGCATGTTATGGGAGAAGGAAAAAAAAAGCCAAACAACCACCCACCACAAAAACAAAAACCTCCAATCCTATTACTTGCAAGATAATTGCAATCTCAGAACAGTTGTCATAAAAAGTAACTTTGAAGAGTCAAATTATATCTTTGGTTTTTCTGAGAAGCCATTCTGACTAACTAGGAAGTGCTGAATACCTAGCTATTACAGGTATTATAATCAACATGCTAGCATAGAAAATGCAGGTAAATAAGTAGTGAGACACTGTGGAACAGCTGACCTTTTGACTTATTCAAAGGTTACTGCTTCTTTACAAAGTTGGATTTTATATTTAGAAAAAAATACTTACTAGCAAGCCCATATTTGAAAACTGTTTGGATAAAGGGTTCATCCACGAATCACTATTTCCTCCTTTTAATGAGCACTGAAGAGAAAAAAAAAAAGACAAAAATATTTTTAAGTAGCTTCTTGATTTCCTAAATTCTGCTTTATCCTTCAGTTGCACAAGTGTCAAATGAAAAGCCTGGTATCAGACTTTGGGTTCAAACTGGAACACAAGAGGTTCTACTTAAAATTGAGAAGAAACTTCTTCTCAGTAAGGGTGACAGAGCACTGGAACAGGCTGCCCAGGGCGGTTGTGGAGTCTCCTTCTCTGGAGACATTCAAAACCCGCCTGGACACATTCCTGTGTAACCTCACCTAGGTGTTCCTGCTCTGGTGGGGGGACTGAACTAGATGATCTTTTGAGGCCCCTTCCAATCCCTAACATTCTGTGATTCTGCGATCAAAGAAATTCAACTCCTGAATAAATCAGTTAAAGTTTTTGCATGGTTGGAAACATTTATCAAATACTTTTTTATCTTCTCTCTCAAAATTGTTCATTGCCAGGTATACCGAACTGTATGAACACTTGCTGTGTAGAATGTTTATCAAACCTTTAGTTGAATTCTGGAATCTGGAAACCGCTGTGAATGTTATTTTTTTTTTCCTCCGCTACAGTTTAATACATTATTTAATCCACCACATACAGAGGTAGATCTTCCTTGGCTTTCTTCCCTTTAGTGTGGTTTCTCTTACCTGGGCACTGTGCTGACCTGGCTCTCAATGTGGCCTTACTGTAATTTACAGGCGATCAAAACCAAAATTGAACACAGTTCAACAGAAAAGATACTGATAAGAAAATGTCTGGACTGCTGCTTTGGTGGTTAAAATAAAAAAGCTTTAAGTGAGGAAAAAGTTCATGAGAATAATTTCTCTAAAATAGGAATTGTAAAACTCCATACCAAGTCACAACACTATTTTTCCACATCCTAGGAAGCTGCTCTGCAATTGCCTCATGAGTTTGCCCTACCTATTAGTCAGAAGTAGACCAAGCATAGTCCTTCCAATATGAATACAGTATCAAGTGTTACTGTACTAGAAAAAATTAACAAACAAGGCTTAGAAGGCAATTAACTCAGGACTATAGCCAAGCTCCTGCTCCGCTCCTGTTTGAAGCCAAAGGTTGGTAACGACAAACCCAAGTCAGACCTAAATCCAACAGTCGTTAGAAATAAGACGTGTGTGCGCCAAATGGACTGCGGAATCTGAACTTCAGCAGGCTGCGCTAGGAGACCAGCAGCAGCCTGACACAGGAAGATGTATCGACCAAGAGAAGAGCAATAGCCTTGGGATACTTATTGCTCCGTTTCATTTAGTAATTGCTCTGCAGCTTACATACCAAAATCGTATGGCACCTATTGGAAGATTTATTAGTCACAACAGACACATGGTGTGAGCCATGGAGCTGTCCTATGCAGGGACAGAAGTTGGACTTGATAATCCTTGTGGGTCCCTTCCAACTAAGGACATTCTATGAACAGGTGTAATACATTAAAACAAATTCAGAAACCTCACATTTTTACACTGTTGTAACAGGCATCTTTCTAGCTGAATTCTGTAATACCTCTTTAAAAGAAGAACTATTAGACTGCTCTAACATATCAGTCATACTGCTTTCAGACAACACAGTAGTGTTATGAATCATTCAAGCATTTTACCTTCATTTGTGTTTTCTTTCCTCCTTGCCCCCAGCTTGTTGAGTTGTGGGAGGAACTGCTTCCCTGAGAGCCTGCTGTGTTCCAGACTCCTCCCTCCTCCTCCTCTTCCCAGCTGGAATGACGCGTTCCTGTCACTGGCCCATCACTCTCTCCCCAGCCATCTTGCATAGATTTAGAACCTTTAGGTTAAAAAAAAAAAAGTGGCATTCAAAAGCAGTCTAAAATACCATGCAGCTTGTGATTTGACACTGCAAGATTAGCTGAGATAATCAGAACCCCAAAGGAAGGAGACAAAAAAAAAAGTGTCTTCACTCTAGCAGCTGTAAAAACTTGTGCAGGAATCCCAAACCCCAAGAGATTTGGTGGCACGTTAGCACGTCATGTTTTACAACTATTTTAAAGCACTATCACACCCTTAAAAAAATATAACAACCATGGGGAGCTCTTCTACAGATACAGCTGCATTTGGATTTCTTTAAAAGGCAACCTATTATTTTCCAGTGTAAATGAAATACTTCAAGGACACTTAAAAACCAAGGGTGCTGAGGACTTTGGTTCAGGTGATTTATCAATTATTTCCTCTCTTCCTTCAAAACTGTAATGCCTCCCTCAGAGTAAACTCTTTCACAAAATTACAGAAACAAAGAACTTTAAGGAATAACAACTATGTAGAATCTGGAGAGGACCTGACATGGTACTCTGGTATATGTAACATGAAGAGCAATCTAATAGGAAAAAAAAAAATCCCTGTTCTGTTCTTAACAATGTCACTGAAAAGACTTATTCTAATAAGTGCTGTTTAAGTAGAGATGCTGTTACCAGAAAGCTACAACAATTTCATCATATCAATTCAGATAAAGGACTTTACCGTGCCGGCTTCTTTTCTTGCTGTCACTGTCTAGCACCAGCTGTCAGGTAACCGTGAATTCTAACCTCTACTGACAAGCCAACTAGAGCCACAAATCCCCATCTTGTCCACTGTCCAACTATTCTCCTTCCTGCTGCAACTCTTGATTCTGCATATTTCTTCCCCTACTATTTATCTCATTTAAAAAGGATTTTCATCACCTTCACCTTTTTCATAACTAATTCTTCAATTGTCTGGGGTTTGAGTGTGGAAATCAGAGATAAGGATATTAAGACAAATAGCATAAAATCTGAACACAGGAATTGTAATTAGTCTATCGAGGGCAACTTTACCTTGATCATGCCAAAAGTAAGCACAGCAGCATTTCACAGCAGTTTAACAGCTGCCTTAAAATTAATCATAAATAATAACTCAGATACTTCACAGGAAACAATTTTTAAAATTATATTCATGTACCAAAATTGAGGGCTGCTTAGGTAACATACTGGTCCGAGTTCAAAAAACTACCTCTTCACCCTTTAATCGTGCTACTTACAAAGAAATGGCTACATTTAAGGATTATGACTACATAGACTTAATCTGGAAGTGTCATATATGGGGTAGTCCTTGCAGCTTTAATTTATTTCTGGCCACAGTGCTTAAATACAGAACTATGGCCCTGGTTTTAACTACATGACCATAGATTATTTTTCTGCATTGACAGCTCTCAGGTTTGAGATTCTTGAATATGAATTTGGACAGTGGTGTAAAGACGAACTGTCTGTAGGACAATTCTGCATTTGTTGAGCAAGGTGGCACAGATACCTATAGTAAGCAATGGGAAGTTTCAAAATGAAGACAAAATAATGTTGCAGAAAACTGAATTTATTCCTATTTCTGCCAAAGAATGCCTATGCAATTCTGGTAAAACTACATAAATCCATTTTTTTGAACAGGTGTTCAATGTCCTATGCTTTCCTCCTTTGGCTCTAAACTTGTTTTCTTTTCCAGTCACTGCTAGTCTCTGTTTCCTGTCCTTACCTTCAACCATCAGTTATGCCTTTGGTGGCTCTTTGTCCTCATTTCTTCTTCCAACTTATCCAAAACACTAAATATCTCCCCTTACTCTACTGAATAACACAGCTTTCTTCTTCATTCCTTCTGGGTATCAATTACAAAGGAGTTGAGAGAGCAGTCACAGAACACAGGAGAACGAAGATCTCTGCTCTTAACACTGGTGGCCTACTATACCCCAACCTGAAACACCTGTCATGGGGAAATTCCCTTTATTTTGCTCCTCTAGACGTGGGGACAGCTTACGTACAAATGCTGCAGCTCTTTGCTTATGTCACACATGCAGACCAGTTAGGACATGCAAGTGACCATGCATAGTTTTTAAAGACTACCTTAAGTATTAACAAATCCACAGAATTTGCAATGAACCATTAGCATTTCAGAGACTCATATTTTGGGTATATTTAGGTAACTTTTTACAGATGAAAGAAGACAACCATCTAAAAAAAAAAAAAAAGCCTAGCATCCTGAGGGGTGCCAAATTTGTGTGTCAGACACAGGAAGAACTACAGCCATCCACAAAAGGTTGCTATAATGTTAACAATAAGGAAGTAATGCTTTTTTTTCCCAGTTTTGTTTCATAAATGCCCAAACAATTTAACTGGGGTGGGAGGAAAGGATAATGACCCAGCAGCACACAATCTGCATAGAGCATTTCATTCCAAATAATTACATGTTGTAAAAGCAAGCTGTAACTGGAAACAGTTTTACAGTGGCTATCATCAGTCAAGATCAGTAATAGTTATGTATTTCCTACTGGAAACTTCATATCCAAACATTATTGGCTTTGGCTATAAAGTTGCTATGCTGTATCAGCAGATGATTGCTTTTGTTTGTTGTATTTTCCTTAAAAGAAGTGAAATAAAATTCAACAAACAGCATACATCAGCAGGAACAATTTCCACAAAAATAAAACTCTCAATACAGCAAAATTTTAACTTCAAAGTTAATTTTTAAAATATTTCAACAACATCTCATTCATGAAAAGCACAGCTGTAGGCCAGAAAACTAACATCCATTTAGGCTCAACCACAAAAGCAAGTTCAGTTCTTAAGAGTTACCATTTTCCACACTGATATAATTAAAAAAAAATAAAAATAAATCCATTCAAAGGCAAGTTGCATTACCAAAGCATACATTATCATATAATGGCCTCCATGGTGAAATCTGTCTGTACTGTGCATTCTTTTTTCTGATATGATCAGGAAAAGTGATTTATCACATTACAAGTTTATGTGCTAAGTAGTAAGTGGGCAGACAGAGAAGAAAGGATGTTTTGAGAAAGAGACATCTCCTCACTCGGATGCTCTAATGTTTCAACACTTACGCAAATCAGAGCTGCCCCTTAAATTGCTTAATTACGAAATTTTTCATGACCTTAAAAAAAAAGTTCCAGTCATTTTTAAGTACTTACTCACTCATCCATCAAAATCTTACATGACATTCAACATTGCTTCCAGGCCTCAGATAATTCCTCCATGGGTGAGTTATATCAAAAGGCCAAACGCTAGAAATCTCCAGGACCATTGCAAAGGAACTGGTACCTGGCCTATACTCACTAGATTTCATGGCATTTGGGGCGTTGGAAGGTGCATTCCCCCAGCCTGTTGTCGATGCTCCTGTATCATCTACTTCACCCCACCCGGGACTGGTTTCATTTGGCTCACCCCAGGCAGATGTACCGTTATCTGGAGCAGGTGGAGTGCTTTTGCTCCAGACTGCACAAAGGAGAAAGAGTTTTGATTACAGACCATTTAGACAACAAACTATTTACTGCAGTGCAGCACCATGTCATTAATCTATTGCTTCATTCTTTCTGTTGAAGAATTCAGATTCTCAATAGTGTGGGTGCAACAGTATTGACAACTGTTCCCATCAAACTTAGAGGAGGCATTGACCTCCACGGATGAAAGAGAACAGAAGGCTGTGACGAATACTATTCTTCTCCCAGGTTAAACATGAACCCCGTGTCTAATGCTGGCCTCCTATCTGGTGAACTTTTGTGACTAATTAAAAGCACCAGATTAACTCAGGGTTTTCATATAATGTAGAAAGAACATATTTCAAGTAAATATTAAAATGGAATTGTATACTTCAAAGCATGCCTGAATCAAATAAGAGATTACATAATAACAACATCTTAATATATTTCCAGGCTACGTAGCTTTTCCTTGTCCTTATTTCAAATAAGAAAATATTTTGCTAAGTATTCTTTATCACACAGCAGAGCCAAAACCTAAATCATAGACTCACTCAGTTTCAAGTGTTAAGTGAGTGTTTCAGGGCAAAAAGTTTTTGACTAAAAGTAAATAATTTCTCCCTGTTTCTCTAATATGTAAACATCAAAGATGTGATTAGGTCTGGAGAAAAGGGGACTGAGGGGAGACCTTATCGCTCTCCACAACTACCTGAAAGGAGGTTGTAGCAAGGCGGGTGTCAGTCTCTTTTTCCAAGCAGCAAAGATATGTAGATGTGGCACTTATAAAGATGGTTTAGTGGTGGACTTGGCAACATTGGGTTTATGGTTGGACTGAATGACCTTAAAGGCTTTTTTCCAAACTAAATGATTCTATAACTCAAACTGTTCTCAGACTGAGTACACAGATTTGTCAGTTAACAAACATTTTCTCTTACTGGCAAGCTGACCAGTATTCAGATCACAATTACTCAGGCATGAGCAGCAGAGCACTGATTGACTCAAATTTTGAAGACACTTTAAACACAGAACCCAATATTCAAATAAGAAATTGGTTTTCTATATGGAATATAACTATTAGCCATTGGAAGCTACACAAGTATCTCTCATGCATTAAGGTTACATTCATGTCAAGGAGCTTACTGAAGAAAGGAACAAGACCAGTACCTGATGCTTGTGATTTGTTAGTCATCGGAGTAGGCAGGCTCTGCTCCCGTGGGGCCTGTCCTCCTTGTGAGTTCTTGTCCCACAGGTTCACATTCTTATAGTTATAACTGCTAGGATCTCCCCACGCTGAAGTGCCATCATCGATATCCATTTTTCGACTGATTGACTGTGGAGAAGGTTCTTCCCAGCCACTAGGCTCCTCCTCTTTAGGGGCAGCTGGCTGTGGTCCACTGTTCCAGTTTGGGTTTGGAGTTCGCCCATTACTTGGAGTTTGGGGCGGTGGACCCCAGGAACCAGAAGACTCCTGCTGTTGCTGCTGGTGCTGCTGCTTGTTCCAGGAGTTGGGCTGTCGACCCGTCTCATTCCACGTTGAAGTTCTTTTACAATCATCCCATCCACCTTTTGAAGCAGCGCTTGTGTTTGCACCATTACCCCAAGTTCCAATCTCATTTTGGCCACCTTCACCCCAACCGGACACTGGCTTGTTTCCTGCACTTTCCCAGTTGCTGTTTTTTGTTTGGTCAACTTCCTCTCCCCAACCGTTCTTTCCAGAAGACCATCCTTGATTAGGCTGCCGTCCACCCCACCCCTGATCCTTACTAGAGCTCTCATTCCAAGAGGAAGATGATTTTTCTTCTGCTCTTCCTCCTCCCCAATTAGAAGAATTGGAGTTCTTATAGTCATTCCATCCTCCAGTATTTTTGGGGTCCTTCCACTCCGTTGAGGTTGAGAGCTCACCCCATCCAGACTTGATTTGATTGCTTTGGCTGGGTACATCACCCCAGCCCCCTGAGTTCTTTGTCTGTGTGGCAGAGCTCTCCCACCCCTCAGTTCCTTTATCAGACTTCCCCTCGGTCCGTGGCATCTCTTCAATATCCCACACGGTATCTTGCTTAATTTGAGTTTGGCCCCAGCCGGTGTTTGAAAGCACTCGGGGGTCCAAATCAGTCCTGCTCAGCAAAGTCTGCAAGACTGCCTGGCAATCAGGATGAGTAGGCCTATATGATCGGCGTCCAGAATTGTGACTGTCACTACTTCCTGCTTTGTGGTTGCTTCCAGTGCTTTGACCTCCAACCTCACTTCCCGCAGAGCTGGAAGATCTTCCCCAACAGGGAGCCTGGGAATTGCCTTGGTTTTCAGGAAGAGGGTGGCCTTTTTGATTGTCCCATGCTCCAGTGCTAGAATTTGGTTGGTTTGGACCACTCCATTCTCCAATCTTCAGTTCATCAGACCCAGACAGCTGTTTCCATTCTCCCTGAGAGACCCCAGATGTTAATTTGTTCCCTTCACCCCATTTGCTTTCATTTGCGTGCTGAGGGCCAAAGTTCCAAGACCCACCACCCGTAGACCGGTTATTGTTATCCCAAGAATCACTTCTTGACCCATTAGGCTTTTGAACAGAAGCTCCTTTCCAGGAGTCCTCTCTATCCTTTCCATTGTTCCCATGGTTTCCAGAATTGCTCTGTCCAGAGACTGTGTCAGTTCCAGAAGACCCCCTAGCTGTACCCCAAGATCCAACACTCCCAGTCTTTCTTTCTCCAGTGCTTTGTGAAGGGGTGTCAGTGCTCCTGGAAGAGTTCCCCAAGCCCATTTCAAAGGGCATTCCCTTATTCTCCATAGGGTTTGGTGAACTTAAGTTCAAGGAGTTAGTGTTTCCATTTTTTGGTCCATCAGTGTTATGAATTTGAGCCTGTTCTCTGCCAGAGACAAAGTTAACACCCGCATTTTCCATCTTTGACTGCTGTTCCCTAGAGGTCTGACCTACTGTGCTAATCTGTGCATTGGAGCTACCACTATCAGATTCCAAAGTCCCTTTCCTAGAATTGCCCTCTTGAACCAGTGCCGGCCAAGCAGATGGGTTGCTATTTGGGTTAAAGTTGCTGAAGCCAGAACCGGGACCAATTCTGTCTTGTCCACTCAAGTTCCTCCAATTACCTAGTCCATTGTTACTCTCAGCAGCAGGGTTGGAAGATTGAACAGATTTAGCCTTGGGATCAGATTTCCAGGCCCCAAGATTACATTCGTTTCCAGCACCTCCAGACTGGCACTGGCTTCCTTTTCCTTTGTTACTAGTGGTGCTTCCTGGCAGAGCATTCTTCTCCAAGCCAGGGTTCGAGGCACTGTTGTTATCGGTGGTGTTTTCGGAAGAAGACTCAGCATCTTTGCTGGCAATACAAGGCCACTCTTCCATGTCAGACCCGTCTACAATCACCTTGTCCCAGATGTGAGTTGGGTTGGCGTTGGTGCCGCTGTTGGAGGAGGCTCCAGGACCCCAAGTGGAATTTGCATAATTTGAAGCAGCAGCACCTCCAATTGCTGAATCTAAAAAGAAAAAAACAAACAAACAAACAAAACAACACCACACCCAAAAAGGTAATTAATAATCAATATTATTATTTACAAACACTGAACATCACATTTTTGATACCACCAATTACTGTATTCATTAATAAGAATCGCTCCCTCACTTGTGTCACAAAGTTGCCTTGGAATGACATCAGGCTGGAAAACACCATTGAAAATACTCATCAAAAACTTCTTCCAGTAAACTCCCTACAAACATTTTATGGGGATTTGAGTTCACCGTTCACTCACTACTTCTGTTAACAGTCCAGCTCTAAATTCAGCATAATAATTAATGAACCAGTTAATGAACCTGCATCATCATTATTGATATTGGTTGTAGACTCTTCAAATACACATTTAAAATCACACTATGTATAGAACAAGAATGTGTATTATGTGCACACATTCACATACATGTGTGTGTACATGAAGTCAGCTGTTGGTCTGCTACTCAACTGACTCAAAGGAACTACAATTTATTACAGATCAAAAGATAAACGATTGAAGAGAAAAACCATCTAATCAAAACATAAAGCTGAAGAAGTCTACAGCTTCAAATATCTTCAAGTTCAGTTCTGATAGCAGTCAAGCTCTTTAACTACATCAACTGTGTTCACTAACTCAACACAAAACCGTCCACTTCCATTGGGTTAGGTTTTGCTGGTGTAGCACATTGTACAGGGTAACCTGCAAGTTCAATGAGCTTTGGAGTCACTATAAGGAAATAATCAAGTTGAACAACAACTAACAGGCCCCTTTCTTTCATCTGTGACAAACCATCGTTATGTCCTATGTGGTACAACTTCACATAGACAAGATATTTATATATAGTTTTAAAGCAGACATAAATTAACACAGTGTCACCATGGATAAAGCCTGTGTCACTGCTGGCAGCATGATGTCTACATACACGCAGACACTTTATCATCAAAATGTCTGCCATGATTCCCTAGCCATCCACATAATTACCTCTGATCCTCTAAATAATTTAAGTCTCTTAGTACTTCAGTGTTGTTCTCTATATAGAGTTCCATTTATTTTTCTACATATTTTTAATACCAAGGGACCTTAAACTGCCTGCACCACACATTCCCAGAGACGAAGACTAAATACTCTCCCTTTTACAAAACCATGTACTGAGTCCTAAATATATTAGTCTTGTTCAGTTATCCCACCCAACCAGTTCAACTTATTTCACAGAGCATAAAGTTCATAGTAACATCTGCAGAACACACACTGGTACTACCAATACTGGCTCAAATGACAGCATCCATGAAAATAAGGCATAATCATCTTAGAAAAGTGATTTCCCCCCCGCCCCCCTTAAATACCTATATCATGTATTCAAAAGTGAAAGATGACAATTTCTGGTTCCTAATACTTTTAATAGAAAATTAACAGATCAGCTTTTGGTGCCTGCCCCAGGCTTTCAGTTCATTAGCTTAACCAACGAACATTCACTGAATGCTTCCAGATGCCCCCTTCAGTGAGTGCCACAAGGAAAGATCCAGACTTCACAGCAAGGTTAGAACTCTCCTGTAAGCTTTGAATACCGATGAACAAAAGTCTCTTCGTCCATTAAACTTTAGCCACCAAGATCCAAGAGACCAAGCAGTTCCCATGCACATTCTGTTCCTTCTGTTGCCTTAACCTCAAGTACAAACTTCACAATAGCAAGGAAGTGCAACTCTCTACCGATATTTTTATCTGGCTATCTTTTTAGTGCACTGACTAACCCTTTCCACCCACCCTACTTTAAAAACTTTCTGATCCAGCTGATCACAAGAATAGCTTAAGGAGGACAACCAAAGGCAAGTTCAAAAGACTGTAAGGTGCCATCTTTTGGACTTAGCAATGATTCAGCAAATGAATGACGCACAGGCAGCCATGCACTTAGCAAGACCTTCACATAGGCGACTTTAACAGAGCATTTCACATTTCATTTCTGTGAAGACATTATGAAAGTATTAAGATTGGGATGCTTACTAATGTAGTGTACTAGGACACAGTTCAATGTTTTATAAAACCAGCTTCCCTCACTACGTTTAACAGCAACAATAAAATTTTGGCAATTTACGGTTTTGTCTTAAGATAATGAGTAAGGGCTCTTGGCTCTTAGACTACTCCTGTTGGCTGAAGATAAAAAGATTCTGATCTGACTACAACGAAAAAAGTTACTAGCAAATTACTACTTTTAAGGATGAAAGTATGGAACTGAGATAAGTGAAAGTATTAAAATGGAGTATTGGAATGGAGTCCTGAAACAAAGATGCAGTTTTGCTGTTAAGAGATGGTGATCCTTACAGGGCATTGTAACTATTGAAAGACTTTCACCAATAAAACTTAAGCTTTGTTTTCCAAAATTGTCTTGCACATCCTGAATCTCATTGGTACTGGAAGAATTATATATACCACCCTCCATCACAACCTCCTGTATTGCTACAAGGCACCTGTACATTTGTTATCATCTTTCAGGAACTAGAGTTTTGTCATCTTACAGAAGCATTTCCATTCTGGTGGAAAAAGATCCATGTAAACAAGGATTATGTAGTGATTCTTTGTATTAAAGCCTTGCCAACAACATTTTTAGCTATCTGGTGAATATAAAAACACAAAGAGGTAGGTAGGCTACGTTATTTTCTCCTTTGGGAACCTGCTTTTTTTTCTCATGTGGGATGAGAGTTAATCACAGTTCTCAGTGCACAAATGCCTGATAGAAATGAGCCCAATCTGAAATGCAGTTTGTAAACAGTCAGGATCTCAGATGGGATTAACGATGTCTGAGACAGACAGCAATCCCATACTTCCACAAGCACTTTGACGGAGTGATGGCCCCAGCCTTTCTCACGTCCAATGCTCATTCCTGCTCCTCTGGCATACCTACTCTTTCGTACTAGAACGTATGTTCTCACTGATATTCAGTGAGCTGAACTGGCAGATCACTTAGACTGAAATTAGCTTTAAAAAACATGCTAGGTTAATTCTAATCCAAGTCAGGTTGCCAGCCCAGTTAACTGTGTTATGGTGCAGAACTTTGGATGATGTGAGGCAGGTTCTGAAGGACCCACATCTTTCTTTGCAATACTCACACCTTACATCAGAATAAACCAGCTAACTAACCATTGGCACAGAAAGTTGCCACAATTAATAAAACAAAACCATGTAATATGCTAGCTGCTAACGCAACATTAAACTAAATGCAAAAATATAAGAACTCACAAAATCAAATTTCACTCTCAGAAAAACAAATATTAAGTGTCAAATTAATTACACAGAACTTAAAAGATTCTCTCATAATGGTCCTCATATAGCACATCCAACAGCAAAAACATGCTGCTGCTGAGGAAAATCTTTGAAACTTTTGGAACGCTTCACTACCACAGTCTCCTCTGTCAGTCTCCTACAACCCCTGTGAAGGTACACCAATGAGGACATAATGCTAGGATTTTGTATAGTCAAAAAATCTGGGCGTTTTTCCCTCTGCCCCCTTCATCTTTCAGGTGTTTTATCAAAATCAGGCACTTAGATCTGTTTTCAAACTGATTAGCTAAAACTGCCATTATAGTTTGAAATTTGCTTTCCCTCCGTATTAAACAGGAAACAAAGACAACAGGAGAAACTGTCAAAGAGGGATTTGCTACAAAGGAATTCAAGTACTGAAACCACAAAACAAACAGAGTTATTCATTTTCCTAGAATCCTTTTTAATAAAGGCAGACATCCCATCTAGTTTACTTGATTCTGGAGTTCCAAGTCACCTCTTTTTTTTTTTTTTCCTGAACCATAGAGAACTATAAAAAGCTCACGCTTTCCAAGACTGTGGTATAAAACCCCATCCTTTTAATCTGCCATGGTTTTCAAAGGCAAACTCAGATATAGTAGCATTGTTATTTTCTTCTTTTCACTTTCAAGCATTTATTATTTCTTTTTTAAACACTCTTATGGTTAGAACTGATGCTGTCCTTGACTTCTCAGATCACCTAAGTTTTTCTTTAGAAGGCAGATGAATGTTTTGAGTGGAATTTTGTTTGTTCTACAATCACAACTTCAGAAGGAAATATTACAACAATTGCAATTCCCAAGTGTCTAAAAAGTTTTGGAGCAGCCATAACTTCCTCATGCTCGTAAAAGAATTAATCTTAAAATCAATTTATCTTCTGGAATTAAAGTGAAGAGAAAAGCGAAAACAAGACAGTCACCACTGTTTATAAAAGGCTTATGTAAAGAGAATAACAAGATAACTACTCAAAAAGGTCAGGAGCAAAAGGACCCTCTTTCTTTCATCCAGATGAGAAGTGACAGACACCTGCCATTGGCAGACCTGGTATCTACATGTCTGTTTTACCAGATCATATAAAAAAGTGACAAGATAGGAAATTAATGTCAAAGAAACCTAAAGAGCTATTAAGAACTATTTAATGCAAAACACAAAACACTGTTTATCTATGCACTGTGTCTAACTTGCTGTGGTCTTAAGAGCATTACAGCATTCGGCTCAAACCACCAAAAACACATTCTAAAAAACCACCAAACCCATTTCTTGTTCCATCTAGTAGTAAAAGTTACACCCATTGTCACTAACAGCAAAAGAAAAGTCTATATGCTAAAATAGTAGAAGCAAGCTCCCCAAAAGAAATCTGAAGAGTTTTGTTATACAGTTATATGCTTATGCACAACTGTAGTGATACCTTTTCTGCCACGCACACGTAGATGCCCATTAATATTATTATTACTTGCCTGTTGCAGTCCCACTGTCGGTCTGCAGCAGTGCTCCTGTCACTGGTTGTGCGTTGTTTGTGTTTGCTCCTGGTGCTGCTGGGGGAGGAGGCCCTGCTCCACCCCCAAGGAGCATACAGGATGGCGGAGGGGGCTGCCCACGTTTCAGTAACACTTTGTGGTCCTGCTGGCAACGGAATCGCGGCGGCACCTCCCGAGGCATGTAGCGGGCGGCGCTTGGCGGTTGTCCGTTCGGCACTGCCACCCTTTTGGCATTGTTGCCACCATTGACTGGTGGCGATGGAGAGTTGCCAATTGGGCTGGCAGCCACTGGTTGGCTTAAACTTGGTTTCGTCACTTCGGGCACTGAAAAACAGGAAGAATGAAAATCAGAAATTTTTCCACTTAAACTTGTGCTAGCTGCAAGAACTCACTGTGATTCTTTCCTTTCATAATTTCATTCTTCTCCAAACTACTGTGCAACTTTACCCTTATCAAAGAACAATTTAATAAAAGAAGCAGGAATAAGCCATAGTGGCAAACCCCATGCTTTCACATACAACTCTGTACCTCAGCAAGTATTTTGCTCTAAGCCCCAAATTTCTTGGAAATGTAGAGTTGGCAAAGAACACCACACTGGGCAATGGATGCTTTTAAAATATAAGCAGTCAAATGTAACTGGTTTCCCCCCCTGCTCTGCTCCCTGACCTTCAACTGTTTTTTGGATTGTTACACATCATCCATATGGCACATCTGAAATCAGATGCCAAGTTTTCACCTGCTTACTAGCCTACATGGCCACTGCCAAAACAAAAAGAGAAGAAAAAAAAAAGGAACAAACCTCCTCTTGGATTCAGAGTTAACAAAACTGAGTTCTGTGCACTGCTCTCAACTAAGGCAGTTGAGTCTGACCCCAAAGGCAGTCCTACATACAGCATTTGCATTGGGCTTGCCTGAAGTTTCCCAGCTGCTCACCAGGTGCCCTTATAAGCAAGGGCAAGATGCTTCCAAGGGTCATTATGCATTGAAAAAAAAGAAAACCACAAACAAATCCTTGAGGAACTAACACCATCGCAAAATTTGCCTAATACGCTCTAGACTTGTGACCACTTACTCATGTTCTCCATGTGCTTTTTGAAGAAAAAGCAATTCCCAGCCAGACACCTAAAAGGTGTAATTGCTAAGAGATCAATGATCAACATTGTTGCTTAATACAAGAAAGGGATGTCCAGAAACCCCTCACCAGCAAAGTGAACATAATCAGTAAAACTTTTCCTCTTACGAAAGTGAGATGAAGCAAGCCAGTCTCTCTTTGGCAACAAGACTGCATTATCCCCCACATTTTATTTTTATCAGGATTTTCTGATTTCTCTATATAGGTTTCATTGCCCAAACCCCAAAAAAGGGTATTGTTAACAGTAAAATCAAGTTACTATCTCAGTTGTCTTGTCAATAATGACAATCTCCCCAGACAATTTTTAGAAAACTGACACGTAAATCAAGATTAAATATATTTTTAGATCAGCTAAATAAGCTTGACTTTCAAGATGCTCACTCATCAGTCCTGCTTTATCTGTTGGACTTTTAGGTGCTTGAACTCCTCCTTAGATTTCCACAGACAAGTCATTTTCACTCATTTTGGTACCTCACCATAAGCAGTACTTTCTGTGTCTTACACAAGTGGTTTCAGTTTTCAATTACTTGTCTAAAACCTCTCCAAAACTGAAAGGCTAAATATTTCAGCTAACCTATTTCTTCCACAATACTTATTCTCTCTTCAGCTATTCTGATGCTGACAACATGGATTGGTTTAGGTTCTCTATTTCAATCATTTCAGCTTTTATTTCTGAACACATGTTTTCAATATTTCATTCTTGACTCATAAATCCCCCTCCCTTTTTAACAGCTTTGATTAAAATCTAAGTCCTAGGCTCAAGTCAATTAAAAATACTCTTTAGGATCAAAGATTCTTACCTTTGGTTTTTTGATCTGTGACCTGCAAATTAAGAGCAAGAATGTAAATACAGTTTTAAGAACCTCGAAAGAAACATTGAACAGGCTGCGCTAAATCACAACTTTAATTTCTTAGCAACAAGATCGATATTTGTTGTATGAAAACTATCAGCAGATGAGCTACAAGCCTAAATGGTACTCCTAGTCACATATATGAAGTTTTCAAAAGTACTACAGCTCCTACAACACCTTTGCCAGATGCAAAAGCCCTCAGAAGAAACAGCAATGACTTCAATAATTATGATTTTTAGTATTCACCCTCTTCCTCATCCCCATCATGGACTTCCAAAGCCCAAATGAACATGCTATTGCATTACGGTTCTTTCAGATTTTGAAGGTGAAGTATTAAAGAGTAACAAAAACTTCCTTCTATGACAGTATCCTTACAGCGGACTGTTTGGCCTCTCAACTGAGCTCTCATACGAGTAACCACAGGTGAGGGTAGCAGTTTGTCTCTGCCATCTTCCCAAACCACCTTTCCCATGACATCTCTTCCAGAGAGAAGAAATCCTAAACCTTACTGGATTCATTGCCGTAATTACCAAAAGTACCAGCAATACCTATAAAGCACCAGACTTCAAAGTCTCTTGGATGCAATAAGAAGCTGATTACCAAAGTGAGCCATCATGCTGGCCAACATGTTCAATATGTGGTTTTGCTGTACTTCTGCACTCTTTCAGGATAGTAGATATCCAGCTACAGTAGAGACAAACATATCACTGGGATATTCTCTGGAACCATGTGTATTGTAGCAAGTTTTGTATCTGTTGATCATGAGTTCCACCACACAATAATGAAAAAAAAACCCTAAAGATCATCATGTGTTAGGCTCTACGACACCTATTCTTAAATGAAATCGCTGAACTAGTCCATAATTCTGGAAGGTACACACTGACAGTATAGAATAATGAAAGTACAAGTAAAAAACAGTTTATTGTTTAAACCAACTAAGCCAGAACTCCTTTGTATGGTAAAGAATAAAATGACAAACTGCTCTGAATTACTATGGCATCATTTACTTTGCAAAGATGAACACTGCAATATGCAAAGTGGAACATTCATTATAACACAAAACCTTACACACTGTAACTTCACAGAATTATGTAATCCAAAAGTCTCCAAGACACTAAAAATGCACCTGTACCAAGCCAGACATCAATTTTCACTTCAGTTACCAAAAAATGCCTTATGTGTCAAATTATATTGTCTACTGTAACACAGCTAAACACTTCTGTTAAGCACTGAAGTGACTTTTAAGCTCCACTACTAAAGGAAAAGAAAAAGGGGAGGAAATTATTCATTAATCCAATCTGGTAATGCTGATAGGTCTACTATAGTCAACAGTAAACATGTTTAGTAAAACAGTAACTTGTCTTGGAAGAAGCCCATGTTACTAAATCTTTAAAGAATTCTACATGATAACCGCAGTTTGCTTTAGGGAAACGAAAAATACTTCTGTCTATACTGCATCTCCCTCCTTGTCAAAACAATCTGGTTTTGTATTTTTTTTTTTTTTTTCCAGGTCTAGAATACAAAGACTGAGAAAATGTGACACCGTCTCAGATTGACAGCTGTCACCTCTTTGTGGGCAGCCTGTAAGCACCAGCAGGGCTGTAGCAGCTACAGTGAACAGGAAGGTAGAGTACAACTCAGCCTCCTGACAAGCTGCCAAACAGCCCCTGGGATACCAACCACAGGAATTTAGTCTGTGATTTGGCTTGTATAACCTCCGTTTAAGTGATTTTTTTTTTTAATTTATTTATTTTTTTAATTTACGTTTCAGAAAATCCAGGAAGAAAGTTGTATAAAGTAACATGAATTCTGCCTAAAAAGCTACCCTCAAATCATTATTGCTTATTTGCTGAACACCACCACAGTCACTAAGGATGGAAACACACATACACACATGTAAACACATACACACACTCTTATGTTCTGTCCTTGCAGCTGCCTGCTTTGCTATTCCTAGATATCTCCAAGTATTACTGTTAAGTTTGGTCTCTAGGAGATTAACGTATTTAGTTAGGAGATTAACTTATTTAGTGTTTACACTTCCCAAGATTTGGCAAAATATCAACATTCAATTATACTGAATAACTTAGGTGAGGGACCACACAGGGAAGCTGGCAAATCTCTCTTGTATTCAAAGCACCAATCCCTCAGTGAATAGCCACAGCACTGTAAGCAAGATGTTCACTACAACCCTTTCCAGTTTCTCTTGTATCATTGAATATCAGCATATAATTCTCAAGTCATTAGTCTTTATTTAGCAGGGTCCGCTCCTCCTGGTTCCTACACATACTTTTTGTACTTAAAAAACGTTAAACAGCGGCAACACCGAGGCAAAGAGACATTGAAGAAACCTTATTCTGTAGCTACTGATCTTCTGCAGTATTGCTGGGGATGTATCAACACAATGGCTGGATAAAATCAGAAATACACCACTTTATCTGATTTAAAACCGATGGAGTCAAATTGGTGAAAAAGCCAGATTTAAAAAGGCCCTGGATAGGCCAAAATTTAACTGAAATCAGTGCTGGCTGTTCTCAGCAGAAACCTACAGAATCTAACAGACTAATATCTGATCTTTCACAGGATCTGTTGTTACTGAAGTAACTGAAAAACAGACTACTGAAAGTAAAGCCTTCTGCCCTCAATTTCACCTAATCAGTGAGGCTGGAAGGGACAGCCTCTTGAGATCTAGCCCACAGTTCCCACCTCTGCTCCCCACCTGCTTCCAAGACTCTTCCCAGCTCAAAGCAAACTCATCAAAAATGGACTGCACAGGGCCATGTCCATCTACTTTTTGAGCACCTCCAAAGATGAGGCTCTTAGGGACATGGTTTAGAGGTGAACTTGACAGTATTTGGTTAATGCTTGGGCTCGATGATCTTAAAGGTCTTTTCCAACCAAAATGATTCTACGGAGGCACCACAACCTTTCTGGGAAACCTGTTCCAGTGGTTACCCAACCACACACATGCACAATAAAGTCTTTTTATGATTAAGAGGAATTTCCTATACTTCAATTTGTGAAAAATGCCCTGTGCCTTGTCCCTGGGCACCACTGAGAAAAGCCCGCCTCCATCTTCACTGCACCCTCTCAGAAGGTATTCGTACACACTGACTGACATCATCCCCTGAGTTTTCTCTTCTCCAGACTGAAAGGTCCCAGCTCTCTCAGCCTCTCCTCATTTGTCAAGTACTCCACTCCCTCAGTCATCTTAGGGGCCTTCTGTTGGACACGTCCCAGGATGGCTATATCTGTCTTGTACTGGGAAGCCCAGAATGACACAGAAGGGATTTTACCAGTAAAAAGCATGGATAAAGACTCAAGTTCATATGCCAGCTTAACACCTAGAACAGTCTACTAGATTTTTAGCAAAATAGAGAGCTCGCTCCTAATACACCAAGTGTTCAAACCCATTTTCTGAACAAGAACAATTCACAGTGACTTATCAATTCTCCACAGCTCGAACTGGTAAACTTCAGCAAAAGTGCTACTAGCTACAGAAAATATAAAACCTAAGTGACAGCACAAAACAAAGAGAACCTTCAGTGGTAAATATTTAATATAAACTAATATAAAATTCCTTGAGGACTTGCAAAAAAAGAAAAAAGTATCATCTTGCTCTAGGAAAATATTTAGTCAATTTTACTGCAAGAATTGCAAAACTGGCAGCATTTCTAACCCCAAACACCTCAAAACCACAGGAGTTGCACAGATCAAGAGACCCATATTCACTAACTTACTTTTAATGCTTTATATATAAAAAAAACCTTCTTTTACTTCACATAACACACTAAGGAGAGGAAATTTGTAAGTTAAACACTTAAATTCCATAAAAATCATGCAACAATAGTCTTTAATAAAGCATCACTCTAAACAATATTAAGCTCAAATACAGTTTAACATCTTACCACCACAAATGCTATTTATGTTCCAGCTGGATAAAAGACTTCAAATATACCAAACCCTACCTTCTGAGCAGATTCCTTCTTTTTCTTATCCTCCTTCTTCCTTTTCTTGTCTTCCATTAACTGTTCTTCCCTTTCTTGCTCCTTCTCTCTGCCAAAACGTGACAACCAATAATATGAGCACAATCAAGTTCTATAAGATGAGCCAGATGTATTATACCCCTCTTCCCCCCAAGAAAGGCAGTTGAGATACTAGATTCCTCTTATTACGATACTTCATTTGCATTTGATGGTTTCAGTCCAACTGAGATAAGAAAAGCATCTTCTAGCTCAGTATGACCACAATCACACCACTTGCTGCATAAAGGAAAATTCCTTTAGTTGGATCAAGCCTCTTATGGCAGTACCCTATACAAATTAACTACATGTCTAATATTAGAAAATATCTTCAAGACATTTTGGCTAAAGCACCCTTTTAATTGGGTTGTGCTTTTATTTAATGAACAGTTTCATGAATCTTCTCATATGGTAAAAAAGGGAAGTTGTAATTTAATATAAGATCGTTTGGTCTGATACTTTTATCTTCACAAGGGGAAGAGATTATTCTATTGCCTGTGGCTGTGTCACTTATAAGAGACTAGAAGTGTCACATCAAATCAAAACCATCATTTATTATACAAATCACAAATTTAATTTCTAGCCTATTGTACCCACCCACAGAATTTTTGTGATGAAACTTGTAATATAAATTACTTTGCAGGGAATACATTTTTTCCACAAGAACATTCTTTCAAAAAAAGGAAGAAAAATATGTGCAGCTGCTACTGTTGTCAAGCTATCGTCTTGTTGCTATGTTTCGTATCAAATATGAAAGTACCAGAAAATAGTTAATTTTCTGCATATGTGGTATTGGCTGATCTGTTTCTATGGTGAACCACATTTTCGTTAATCAATTCTCTTCACTTCCTTAAAACTAAATTTAAGGCCAAGTTTTCACCTCACTTGGATCAATTCCTACTTATAGGAAAAGATTATGACAAAGACAATTAACACAAAAAGATGATCTCGCAGATGAGGGGTAGGATCTTATGTGTACTTTACAAATGGGAAACAAAGAGCAAGTATAATCTATGATCTTTCAGAAATAGATTTCATGAAAAATAGAACAGCTTTATAAACAAAATGGGATTTTATAATAGTACTGAGCTATTTCTTATATTTATGCACAAATCAAAGCTCTTTTTTGGTCACAATTTAAAAAGATTAGAGTTGAGTTGGCTTTGCTGTCACATCATTCAGAGTTTTCCTTCCATTGCATTTCTATAGCATAGGTAATACTCTTGTTTGCATTTTCAGTAGATACTGCCAGTCAGTGTACAAAGAGACATTTACATAACGAATCAATTTCCACAAAACTATTTTGAGATGTTATGTGTTAATAGCTTCCTGATTGAGGACTTCATGGAACCCTCTCAAAGAGCAAAGGTTCTACACACAGTAATAAAATCTTTCCCTTGTTTCCTAAAGTTAGGCTCTCCTTTTTAATGGATGGAGAAAACACATAAGGGTAAGACGAGTCCTTAGTAACAACATTCTGAGGTTATTACCAAATGCAATTCATTAATAATGGCAAGTTCAGTCTGCATTTAACAAAGTTTGAGGCAAGCATTCCACATCATACAGAACAGCGTTTCATGCACTCTGACTGGTATTGCTTAAGCCAGGTCAGTTCCTGCTCTTTTCTCTGTAAAATGTCAAAGCACACTTCCCAGCCCTAAACTTTGGCAAGGAAAAGCCCAGCAGGTTGTTTTACTAACAGCACAAGATGTGACGCATTGGGGAGGCCAGTATACTTTGCATTGTCTGTCATAGCACCGAGATAAAATTTTCCATCTTCTTTAAGCTACAGATTGTATGCAATATGAAAAAGCTCTCCAGTGACGCTCTTATCTTTCAAAGTTACTATACCCTCAAATAATGTTTACTACGTTCATACTGTCAAGCTACGCGAGCCTTTTGGGCTGCAGTGCCAGTTACAAATATATTATTTCCAAAAAACTTCCTGCAGCAGGCAAAAGTTTAAGAGCTGTCTTAAAACAGCTGCTGAAAAAGGGTAAGATCAAAATACAAAATGACTTCCAGTAACTGCTTGGCACACAGCCATACTTTCAGTTCAAAGCACCTTCCTTAATTTTGCAAGCAGAAGAACAGGGAATGGAAAATAATGCGAAAAAGGTCATATTCATAATCAAAGCTGAAGCTATGGCTTATTAATGACATATAGCAATAGAAGGAGCCAAGGACAAAAGATCCATAGCCTGGAAGTAAACATCTAGTTGTGGTCATCTGTCTTTGTGGTAAATTCAGGACAGGGCGACTGCTGCTGCCGCTGCCTTGTTTTCAGACGCACACAGACAAGTGGTACTGAGGATGCACAGAAACCTTTGTTTTGCATGGTGACCTCCCCTTCTTCTGCTCTTTTAGGAGAGATGTGCACTTAATATTCCATTGGGCACATAACAACTATAATATAGCAACCATCAGTAATTTAGGTTTCAGTTCATGTAAGCACACAGTTAAGTTCTACTGATACAGAAAGGGATCCATCTGAACACTTGGGCTGCATCACAGCTACAACACCATGAAGTTCCTGACAAAACATAACTGAAACCTCACAAATACGTAGCACATGTGAAGTAATACTCTCCAAATGAGAGAGCAACCATTGATGCCACAGACATGCTAATAATGTATCACTAGAAACTTAACTGAATTAATGGGAAAGAGCTCATTGCCATTCTGAGAATCACACTTGCCACCTTGCCACTTTCACTCTGATGCACCTCAAGTTTTATGATCAAAGGTTTCCCTTTTCAGTTGTACGCAAAAAGCTTGTTAGACACGAAGTTAACTTGGAGTGTCAGGTGTTCTGATAAGTTTAACATAAACACAGCTTCCAAGTACATAAATTCATGCAGAAGACAACACTGACTATTAATCTTCTCTCATTAGCTAAAAAGCTGCTACTTCTTGGCCTGGTCAAGGAAACCAGGGGGGGTCCATCATGTACAATCCAGTGACCAGCTGCCTACACTGACAAGACCAACACGGGGAGAAAATCCATCAACTCCAAATGAGTGGATTTAGAGTAATACAATGGGGTGTGGTTTTGTTTTTTGTTACCAGCACATAGTAATGGGAACACGGACACACCACAATCCTGCAGAGGAAGTTTGCTAAACAGCCAGCAGCAGCCAGTTTTTTACTTCAATTTTCTTCAAGAAAGCATGTGCCAATCTTAAAAATCTGACCTAATTGCACTTATGTTTTCTAAAAAATAATAATAAAAAAATCTTAAAATTCAACATCACTGAAAAGTATTTTAAAAGTCTATTATAGACTTTAACTCTGAGTAATCAAAGTAAGGCATATTAACAGCTTACAAATGAAAAGAAACTATAGGTTATAACCCAAAATTTTATTTTACAGAAGACCAAAACCAAATCAAAGCAACCCAGTAGCTATGATGCACTACACTAAATGCCTTATGAAGTTCTTATAACAACCTCATCTGGCTAAGACAAAAGCAACCATTTCAGAGAAAAGGTTTTTTAGCTAGTTAACTAGAGAAGTAACAGAAAACACTTGTGAAGTTATTAAAACAGATAGCCATTTCAGGAAAAGAAAAAAAAAGTATTCAAGAAATGTGCCCTCCCCAAAACAATTTACCAATTTTTGGTACATGTCACAAATCCTAATATTAATTTTCCCAGAAAATTCTAAATAAAGACTTATTCTCGCAATGTACTGGCTTGAGGCATGGGTAGAGGACAGAAGTTGCCTTCTAAGTTCTTGCTATCACAAACTGAATCGTGAAACATGACGTATTACATATTGCACGCTATCTGCTGGCAACACACTTTGACAGGGAGAGATAAAACGCCACACACACACCCCCCCAACCCTATAAAGTCACTCTCAAACTAAAATTGCACAAAAAATGTAAGCAAAATGTAAGAAATTAAAATTCCTAGAAACTCAGGAGTGGCACTCTACCATATGCAACTCCCAGTTCCTTCCACAGAGCTACAGGACAACAATATAATACTGTTTGGAAGTTCCTCATACGTAAAGATGTGGACTAGATACCAGTGCTGTGAGTCATCTTCCCAACTCTTGACCCCATGCTTTGCTTACTTTCAGTACAGTTAATTTGGTTTAGCTGTACTATAACACAAAGGAGGAGCGACAGTAAACTTCTATAGGTGCATGCTGTTCTTTGCATTGTAATAACCTTAGGATAATTTATAAATCTGCTTCCAAATTGTGAGCCAACTCTTGTAGCTTCTTCCAGACTACGGGAGAATCCGAAACTACACTTGTAGGCTCAGCAGCACTGACTGAAAAAACTTTTATCTATATAGCTACAAGGTCTCATTAACAACTGTTAAATTTTCCCTAAAGGCTTTAGCCATAACTACCCAGAATCAAAGGCTATCATAAGATAATGATTTGTATGTATAGACCAGTTTCACTTAGAGGCAACACTTGAGCAATTTACTAACTCTTTCTTACAGACAGGCCCCTAGTGATCCAAAATATCAGACCAGAAATATATTTCTGATCATTTAGAAACAGACAAAAAAGTCTCAAAACTTTACAGATCAAATCAGAAATTTAATCTACATTAAGGTACCCAACTTCAGTCCAGACTTAAAGCAAGATGACTTTCCAGCAAACTCTTAACTACACGCATCTAAGCTTCTCCGCATTTCTGACAGTTTTCTCATTATCATAAATTTCTGACAAGTTATACAGCCTGGATATTAGCCATCACACATTGGTGTCTCAGAGACATCACAAGACACCATTATAACAAGCTCAAGGTCAGGTATCCTTCTAAGGCAAAAAGCTCCTCTCAGATGACACAGGGATGAAATCCCTCTGAGAAAAGTAAGCTGTGTTCAACAGTGCTATTTCATGAACAGTTTAATGCCACCACTGGAGAAGTAGGTTTAATTTTCTTCCACTTCATTCCTCCTCATCAAGCTCCGTCCCTGACCTTCCCTTGCTTGAGCCTTCTCTGGAACTCAGTTGATTGTATGGCAAGCAAATTCAAATCAGAGTAACTCACCTGGACCACTCCCCTCATTTTGTAAACAGAATTAGCTTACAGTATTATAAAATGAACAACAGAAGTAGTGCACAAAAGCAGCAAGGAACCTTCTCCTTTCAAAGGAACATGTTAAATTGGTTGCATTTGAATGAAACCACACCTTATTGTATCGCAACCCTTCTCCACACAGCACCCAATATAAACTGTATCACAGAAAGATCTCCTAGTAAAAGTGAGCACATTTTCTTTTGAAACCAACTCCTACATTGTTCTAATATCTTAAGGAGACTGTTTCCTCTGGACTATATTTACTCCTTTACCCCATACTCTGCATATGGAACCCTCACATAGACACCTGCATCTGTGCAATTCTCCTAACTGTAACAGGGGCTTTATAATGGTACAATCCTCTAGCCAAAATAAAGTATTTATATATACACACATTAAAATGTATAAGCTGATTACAACTAAGGGTCACGAGCAATGAAGAAAAAGTGTACTACAAACTCCCAAATGAGTGCTTGCACATCAATGTGCAAACAAAGAACACTGGCAGTTCTATTACTTCAAACACTCAAGGTGCATGAAAGGTTTTGAATTGTATCAGGAAGCTGGATGTCAGAAACGAAAAACGGAGCAAAACTAAATTCACTGCTACCCACAGAAATCTTTATGTTTTTACGTTTACTTTCATCCAACATACCCCACGAAACAGACATGCTCCATTATTTCAACAGCATGAGGAGAGTATGGCATGTCCAAACAGGCCAGTGTGCTCCAGCACATTCAAACAGAACATCAAACAGAAGCAAGACATAACACAGCATGGGATAAATCCCAGGGCTGACAGATCCTAAATTCCTAAAGGTACAATTAACTTCCACCAGACTAAGCTACATAAAGACTAAATGATCTCGCTGACCAAAAGATTAAAAATTGAATTGCTTTTATGTTAAAAAAAAAAAAAGTTAAAATGCACAACACCATGGCCACATTGTTAAGCAATATTTGCATGCATAAATCAGACAGACGTAAGCCATAAAAAAGCCAGTGAAATAAGGCACAGCCATTCAGAAAGTCAGGCTTTAGGGAGAACTGGCAAAAATGGAATATGAAATTATTTTAGGCCAAATGAATTCTCATGTTTACAAGGAAAAAGAAAAGGATCCTTCAAAATAGCAGCCGTGAAGATCCAGAGTATAAATATTTCAAGGAGGAAAATAAAGAAGACTAACAGCTCACTTGAAAGAGAGACTTAAATCTACAGCATCGTTGAACAACTGCTGTATCAAATAAGGGATAAACTATCTAGTTTTAAATTGACCAGTTAGTAAAAGGACGATTGTCACACACTTTCTGAACGAAAGTGAAAAACAGGGTATCAGAACTCAGCCGTTCAGTAGAGTATGAAATTAAAACTTTCATATTTGTAACATATGTACATAGCATAACACATATAAGACAAGAAAATGTGTCACACACCTGCCCTGCAAGGGTAAGCTGAGCCTTTTATACACACACAAGATACACTTTGCCATATATTAAATGAAAAGACTTTAGAAAGTGTGGTTTTTATGAATGCTGTATAAAGCTGGGTTCTCAAAAGGCAAAAGATTATTGCTCGTCAAGGAGTTAGAGCAAGCTGCTTTTCCCTTCTCTTTGGCTGAAAACCAAAACAGCGTCACAGCAAGAAATTTGCTTACTTTAAATAGCATATCTGGAACAACTGATATGCCTTTATCGCAGCAAAACATCAGTAATTTGGAGTCGCTATAGAAAATAATCAACTTTAAAACACTGGCAAACTGACTTTACTAAAAGTACGTTTTTCCAGAGAAAGACTCCTCACAGACAGCTATTAAACTTGTTAAGTCTTTGTGGAGTATTTATATATATATATATATATATATATATATATATATATATATATATATATATACATATATTTACATACTTACCTACACAATTATTTACACAATAGAAGGAAAAAAACTTTGACCATAAAGGGCTGTTTACTTTAAACAACTTGACAGTATAAGGCCTACAATGCAAAAATAAATGCTCATAAACAAGGAGGTTTCGTTCTCCACACTTCAGTAACTGCTTTGGGGGAAGGGATTAATTTCAGTTTTAATAGTCTCCTTTTAATAAGAAAGTCTTGGATTGTGTAAGAAAAATAACTGAAGTGTTTTTAATATTCCATATTTCTTGCTTGCACTCCTTTTACAGAGTTACTCTTTCCAGCTGTATCACTTATATACATTCATAGAATGAATTCTAGGTACAATCTAAAATTTCCAAATGTTAGCCATAGCTGATAAAAAGTTTTAAGAAAACAGAAAGTGATGGCCCAAGTTCTAGAACATAAGAACTAAGTGAGCTTTCTCCCCTGTTTCAGTCTTCAAATGCTTCAGAGTTCTTACAGATCAGTAATTATTATTTCAGAGCATGCGCACTCTTGCATACCAAAGATGCAGATAAAGCGTGTTTAGAGAATTTTGAAATGTCATAAAAATAGCCCAAGAATGGCAAAACATTCAGTTAGAAATCTGCCTGTAATTAAGATGCCCAGTAATTTATTGTATCAGAACATTCATTCAGCAAGACACAGTTCCTATTCAAGACTTCAAGGTTTTGTGTATTATCCCATAACATTATTTTCCTGCAAAAACTATTCACATGCGTAGAAAGCTCCATTATCTACAACTGTTTACCAGAAAAAATGCTGTTGTGGTTCCAAAAGCCACAAAAAATAGGAAGAGAAACAAACGCATAACAAAACATGGAAGACTAAAAGAATGACAGCTACCACAATAAAATCTCCATAAAGAACCTGCCTGCTACAGGCTTAGAGAGAAACAAGTCATTTTTTTGACAAAGAGCTAGCATTCCTCAAGTATAGTCGAGATCTCTGTTCCACTACAAATGATCTATCCTGCTAATATGTACTCTTTCAAGCTCTAAATCTCCCTGAAGCCATAATTTCAGCAAATAAGAAGAAAGACTACCTGGCAAAATTTTTCTCTGTATCTTCCACTAAGTGAAGTCCTTTCATTTCTGCAATGATTGGAGTGTGGTGGTTATATCACAGCTCTAGACAACTGCATCACTCTGAGGGAGCTGCTGCTGAACTTGCTTTTGCATGCGAGACACTTCTTTTATTACACTATCCAAAAAGAACATTTTACCTACCTCACTGTCCATACAGAAATACCTCAAGAGTCCTACTTTACCACACAACACGGGCTTTGAAATGAATGCAGCCTATCTGGGAAAAGTGCCAGATGTCAGTTAAAGGATTGCTTATTAGTCTGCAAGTGCAGTATGCACAAGTAGTTGCCAGTATTGCTTTGTATTAAAAGATTAAGAGATGTAAACTCTACAAGTTTTATAATCTCTAATGGTGTCTATGTCAGGAGAAAAAAATCCTTTCATTTGAAAACTAAAAGAAGAAAAGTTGCACAGAACATTTCCTCTACACAGTCCTTTCCATGATATGGTGGGGATTTTTTGGTTTTGCTGTTTCTTTTCTTGAGGGGTAGAGGCAGCTGGTGTGTCTGTTGGTTTTCTGTGGGGTTTTTTTGATGTGTTTTATTAACCCATTCATCTTTTGGAATTGAAGGGTGTTTTCTGCACTAGATACTCTTACTAGTCTCACCATGAGAATCACAAGTAATTCTGACTGAAGGGACCTCTGGAAGTCACCTGGAATCTGGTCTAACCCCACACTCAGAGTAGTACCATCACCAAGCAGGTTGCTAAGGACCTAGTCACATTCTGAGCATCTCCAGGGATAGAGAGATTATCGCCACTGTGAAGAGCTTATTTTGTTTTGGTTTTTTGTGTGTTTTTGCTTGTTTGTTTTTTAACTACACCCATCATATCTGCCTCTCCCAATATCTATTCAGAATTTCTTTTCTACAACTTGCGCTTGCCGTCTCCTGTTTATGATTGTGGACCAGGACGAGCCTGTCTCTCTAAACCCTCCCATTAGTCAGTTGAAGACAGAGCACCATTACCCTAAGTATAGAAGGCTAAGGCCTTCTATTTCTAAGGCTGAAGAAAGCCAGTCCTCTCACCCTCTCCTTATGCAAGATGTGCTCCAGAACACTAATCATCCAAGTGGTCATTTAATACGTCAGTGTCTTTCCCGCATGAGAGCCACAACTGGACACAGCATGTCAAAGGTAGACACTCAAGTGTTGAAAAGAATCACTTCTCTTGACCCACTGGCCATACCCTTGCTAATATAGCCCAGCACGTGGCTGTTTTCTTAACAGCAAGGACACTCTTAGAGGAGAATGAGCAAGTATTTCTGTACTTAGTGGCCCAGTGAGCAGACCCTGAAGAAGAAACCCCTAAATGAGCCACCCCCAACTTGAGGTGCCCAGATCAGTTCACCACTGCATTTTGCAGCCCAGATGGTCTCTGCAAGTCACACTCCAAGCTCTAATGGCAGCTTTACCAGTGCCTCACTGGGGCTCCGAACTGGTTACAAGTTGTGACACAAGTGAAGCTGATGAGCATTACTGCCATCTTAATAATGCATTCTTGTAGGTATGTATGAGATGTGCTATAAAAAACTCCACCTGTTTACTGTTAATCTTCTGACTGTAGTTAAAAAGCAAATGCTATCTCCTGGCTAGGTGTAAACTTAATTTTAACAAAAGCAGCTCTGTATCATCTTAAATTAGACATTTCTGTCTTAAATGCAAATAATATAATTATTTTTAACACTAAAAGAAGTCCCAATAAATGAATCTATTTGCTATGGTTACTATGCCACAGTACGCCAAACAATTATGACATTTGTTTTAATGTCAGAATGTGACATTTCAGATAGAATACTGAAAAAAGTATAATAGAGTTTAATTAAATGAAACATTTTCTGCCATGGTATCAGCACAGGCCATACAGACAGGAAGAAACTGGATCATACAGAATCTTTGAGAACAGAAGTAGTTACATTTAAAACAAACTTTAACATTTATTTGATTATGACTGACACTTTTATATTTGTGCTTCTCAGTCATAAAGAAAAACAGAGACCTAAAAGTCATCCTGGTAAAGATCCAAACTATCTGAAGATACAGGAAACAGGGGAAGGTGTAAATAAAGAAAACATTAGATAATAGCACATTACAGAGTTATTGCTGTAGTTTAACACACTTTAAAATATTGGAGGTTTTCTTAACTTTCATGGTGTGGCACTTCAGGAAGGATCCATAAAAAACCCCCTGAAATATGTGTAGGAGTGAAGCAGTTTCTATTGAGTGACAGTTAAATTACTAAAAAACAAAACAAAAACCAGCACCACCAAAACCAACAAAAAAACCTCACCACAACAACCACCAAAAAACCCCCAACAAACAACCATCCACCCACCATCCCAAACCAGGCAGCAGCATGCTGCTTAAAAGCAGCAGCTATTGAATGATGAGGTGCTTGGAATTGTACCTGCCCGGACATATTTTAAGGATACCCTCACAGCATCAGAATGGCATAATTTATACCTCATTTTATAAATTATCTGATTGTTTATTTCTACTCAATTTCCAAAGAAACACTCTAAATTCACTTGCTATAAAAACCAACACACTTTATGCAAGTGAATTAATAGCCTGACAGGCACATTACGTACCTCCAGATCTGTATAATATTGTAAAATTTTCCATATACAGTGCTTCAGGGCACTGTAGTAATGAAAATAACATTTATCAAACTGTAAGTCACTATTTTAATTATACTAAATCAAAATACTAAAGCAAGAATTATTTAATTTTATCAGTGGGAAGTTAAGAACAAGGTTTTCCATACAAAGTTATTATTCATCTGTTGTAGGCCAAACTGGAAGAACCAGCAAGTTAAGGTTACTTGAACTTCTAATACATAAAAAAAAAAAAAAAACAACCTCTTACAGCTTGCTCAGATTTTCTTGGCAAAGGCATTAAGGTTTGTATTTTCTACTCCAGTTATTGCCTCAGGCAATATTTATTTTTAACAGGTAAGAAAATTCATTCAGCTCCTTCCTGCAAATATTCAGTTACAAAGTTTCAGCACTGTCATAATCCATATCAGGAAGTCTAAATTAAAGGCAGAAAGAAAATTAAGTAACATATTTTGCAGGTCTGGGAAACGCTGTCTAAGTCGTGCCAAATTACCGTCTCTTCAAACAAATCTCTGTGTGTCCAGTATATTCAGCTGGGCTTGGGAAGGTAGATTCTTGATATTTCATTACTACTAAGCTTGCTCCATAAATTAAAGCATACAACCAGGATTATACGAAGAATCCTTTTTTCGTAACTGCTGGTTTTGCAGACTACAAACCATTGTTTATCCTTTCTAAAGACAAACACTATTCCTCTCCATCCTTACGCCAGTTGAGCTGAGAGCTGAAGCAGGACTAAAGGCAAGTAAAAAGCCTCCAGGAACAAGCTGTACAACCAGACTGCAATACAGCAGGAGAAAGATCCAGGTGCTTTCAAATTGAATCCACCATAATGCACACGCACAAACCAGCGCTTGCATTCAGCTGTGCCTCACAATTCACTGCGCAAGCTGGTTCCTTCACAAAGTACTTTAAATAACAGTTTTGAAGCCCCTTGTTTTAAATCATTTATTTGTTTTGTGCAATCAGTAAAACACAGATGTAGGATCTTACATGAAACAAAAACCTGAAACCCTGTATTTGCATGCATAAAGCATGGCAAATAATTTCATTTAATGCTACTGTGCCTTATGTAATTAGACAAATGGTTAGCTGGCTAAGTCTTAAACAGATGTATACTTTTCGAAAAGTTCACCGGTATCTTGTAATTTTAATGACAGTGTTTAATCATAACCTTCCTCTGTCAGATGAGGGAAAAACCACACAAGAGCCTGATACGTATATTGTTATGTAACAGCCAAATACTAGATGCTATACGAGCTGATTATCAATCTTGGCAATCACAGAGCTCAAATACCAACAGTACTCAGTCTAAAGTAAGAACTTGTTTACCAGCTAAACACCATGGATTAGCGAGTGAGCGAGTTCTTAGAATGCAATAAAGGTTATATACACCCGCTTCACAGTGGAGATGCAGTTACGCACAGCATATACTGAACTTAAATGACAAAGAGATCTGCAACAGGCAAAATTCAGTCTAGTCTACGAGTAACTAACACAAGTTCAAGTTCTCAACTGTTACATCCACTACCTTCTCACCCTCTGCTACTTGTAATGATGTATTTCCTTAAGTACCACCAGCTATGTTTAGCAGCTTGGTGAAGTTGTATACTTGTCTTCCCATCCTCCCTTTATTTAGAATGACTTGTGGGAGGGAAGAAACACATGCTGCACAACACAGAGCTTTCCCAGGATGTGTTACAAAACAAGAGACTGCATGACCTGCTCAAGGTTACAGAATGACTCCATTGCTCACTCTGAATTAAAAACTGGCAACCTCCTGACTCCTCCTGTATTTTCACTAATAAAATAATACCACTACTGAACACTTGCACAGCTCCTTTCATCACAGGATGTCGAAGGTCTTTATAAATATTAATTAAGCATTACACCAACACTAAGAAGTATGTAAAACTTAATTCCACACATGAGTAAGCCCAAGCAAAGAATAAATAACCTGTGTTCAAAGTCACAGGACAAGTCAGCAGTATGAAGAATAAATGGCTCTTGCCATTAAGGAGCACTCCACTAGAAAAAGGACATAACACTCCAAATGGGATGTGAACCGCACAGCCCTTGCTCACCAACATACTACTATAAAGCCTCAGTCATGTTCACTCCTGCAAAGGTCACACAATTTCAGGCAGCAATCTCATAAAGACACTAAGTTTGGCTTCCTCTAAACACAGAAAACAGTTCTCAAGTTATTTTTAGTAAAACTCTGTTTTGTAACTTTCCTTAGAGACGACAGGTATGAGTGTGATATTCTTCAGCACTTTTGAAAAATTAACAAGTAATATCAAGCTGAGACACAATTCATACAGCAATTCAGATCCCATAAATGAAAGGAAGCTACATCTTAACATTTAATCATGTATTCCAGTAATTAAGGAAACAAAATACCTATTTTTTTTTTACAAACTCAATATCTGTTCTCAAAAGAAATCACCTTTATGAATCCAAAGTGAATGCTTTCAGCAAACAATATTGTAGTCATCACTTAACCAAGTACTTCAGTGATCTTACAACTTAACATGTCCACACCTGACCTGCTACAAACACTACTCCTTTACAATTATTTACTCTTCCCAATGACCATGACTATCACAAGACACCAATCTGTAACACTTATTTTAGTGTGAAAGGCAGCTGTACTTTTTAAAACATACCAAAGTTGATTCGCTTCTATGTGCTACCAGATTTGCAGATTTTAATGATAGGAGTGAGATTAATTTTTTAAAAATTCCTGTTAGCCTACCGAAAAGATCGCAAATGTGGCAAGCTCTAAACTGAAAAAAACTCCCTTTCAAATTCAGTTTGAGAATCTGACATAAATACAACTGAAAAAAAGTACTTTTGCTTTGGAGAACAACTACTGTTTTCTATGTAAGACAAATCAAGATGCAGCAAAAACATTTGCAGATTCAATTCACAGTGAACCCTGTATTGGAAAAGGAGACTTCACTGTTACACTGTTGATGAAGAAATTAAATGAAAAAATTTGTGTAATTAATACTTCAGCCCAGCAGCTTTTTGGTTTCGGTTGGTTGGAGTTTTTTGGTGTTTTTTGTTTGTTGGGGTTTTCTTTTAAACAACCAACGAACAAACCACAAAAACAAACAAACAAACATGGCTCAAGCGCAAGTTTTACTTTCCACCAAAATAACAAGATGCAGTGAAGGCTGACAAAGAGTTGGCAGAATGAAAAACAGGTTTTTGATTTGTGTTTTAAACTACAAAGCATGTTTTTCTTTTGACTATGGAATGAATGCCTGGGTCTAGTTTTTGGTTGGTTGTTTTTGGTTTTTTTTCCCTTTCAAAAGGCCCTAATCTGTCAGCAGAAACCTACTGTCTCGGTTATGGAGGTGTGTATCGCTACTATAATTTTATCTTGAGTTCTCTTACAGCACAAAATCAGAGAAAAAAAATCAGTATTATATCTGATATACAGCTTTCATCACATGAAGCAATTTTTCTTCCCTCTTACATGGGGCAACAGCTAGTTAACATAGTTTACATTATCATTCAAGCATTGTGCCTTCAACTGAGGACTGATAAGATTTAACAGCAAGGCTTCAATAAATAGTAACCCACCCCCCATAACCCTTTGGAAGTCAACAGCTCAAAGGTTGGTGAGTTTTCCTGGGTTAAACTAGTCACTCAACCTTCAACAAGAGTCTTGAAGATCCTCATCAACTCCTTGCCACTCAGAAGTATGACCAAGTTCAAGATCAAGTACTGCTGAGATGTGTCCAAATATACTTCAAACCAAGGAGGAAGCAAAACTTTAGTCTGCAGCCACAGAAGTTTTATGGGAAGAGTGGTAGTAGTATATGTTCTCCAGACAAACAGACCTACTACAGACATAACCATCAGGCAAGTAATTATTCAAGTATGGAAAAGCACGGATATGTGATCCTTTTGTTACAATACAGTATTTCCGAGTTTATGCTTTAGTTCTAACTATCAGTAAAAAACGTTTTCCAGTGTACTCAGTCCGTTCTCAAAAGAGTTTTATTATACACACAAAGCTGCTGGTCCCTAGCTGTTATCTACTATTATGTATCGTGGATATCCCATGCAAAATGTGTAATTGTGTTGCATTATGTTCTCACACTTTTAAGAGACATTCCATAAATCATGGAGGATTGTATGTATACAAAGGAAGGAATTAGATCTACAGTGTTACACATCATGGTTGTACTTAAAGTTATCAAAATTCCACTGTAGACAACAATAAAGTCAGGACTTGCCATGACAGTACTACAGAGATACAATACACACTGTATTATTAAAATACCCTATTTTATAAGGCTATTATTCAATACTTGTGGCTTATAGGGTGTTGCTTACAGATGATGAAAAACTAAGTTCTGGTGAAACAGCAGTGCTAAATTTTAAGCCAGGTGTTTCACAATTAAAAATGTTTAAACACCTGCCACTTTAAACATGTAATTAAAGCAGACTGTCCTGTCATATATCAACTTTGGCATGCCTTCTAAGATACACTCTTTACAACACACAAACTAACATAACCTTCCTCCCTCCCTACTGTTGTGTGAAGATTTAAACACTGATAAAACTCAACTTGATAAATTAAATCAAATCACCTGTCTCCTTTAAACAGCTTTTGGAATCAAACACACAACACCATTCGCAGGATGGAGTGAGATTTGGAAGACCTACATGACAATGAACTGAGCAGTTCTGCTAACAGACCATGCCCTCTTCTTTTTCTGTGGCTTGTGTCTGCTGCTAAGGTGGACAGGCAGGGATCAGGTCTCATTAGAGGCTCAGTGAGGATGAGAAATTGCAGACTCTGCTCAGGAAACTGGGTAAACCACAAGTGTTCTAGGTCCTCTCCTTCCTGCATTGCTACAGATATTCTGAAGGCAAAAACATAAGACTTAGTCATAAAATACAAATGAATAAATGAAAGGTGTGCGGTTTACTATGAAATTCGATACATTCTCAATCAATAAAGTGAACTTTATTCTAGCGCAGTTTGCCAACAATAGGGAGATATGCTAGACTTGGTATCTACTTTTAAAGCAGCAAGACCTTGAGGACACTGAAAAAAATGACTGTTTGACTCTCGGGGAAACTTTGCATGTGTTAAGCGCACAAATTCTTTGCCCAGTCTGGTAAAGAAGTGTTTGTTTGCCAGATGCATGCTTCCCATCCTTTTTACTGCAACCAGCTGGCCAGCTTTTTCGCTAGTCATTTTCCATTCAAAAGTGAGATTGATAAAATTATTATTCAAAACATCACAATTTGATACTTCGTGTCATGACTCAAGCGACTAATTAAGATGTAAGCTGAAATTATTCACTGGCACACAGAATGAAAACTAGAGAATTGTAAAGAAATTGTGCGTAGGAAACAGGAAAAATGAAAACACCACCGGAGTATAAGTGCAAGACAAGACTTGTTTTGAACTACAGGAAACTAATAATCCTTCCTCATTAAGTCACTTAAGCAGCCAAAGAATTCAAAGCCTCTCCAAACTTGCCTCCTCATATAATCACTTGAGTTTTGAGGATATGAAGAAAATGTGATCATTTTGATCTGACATTGCAAGAAAATGACTACCTAAGATTTGAAAATGACAGAAAGAACCAAAACCATCACTAAGGAAAACAGTGACTGTCAGCCCCACTTGCGCTTTTCATTACATAGAACATTATTTTTTACTATATGCAACTGTGAATTTTTCATTCGTATGGAATGTTGATCACCATGCTGAGGTAACATTCTCTGAAATGTAGTGGTTTGCTATTTGCCCAAGATACTGTCCAAAACAGTGGGCGGAAGACACAGACAACCAACACATAACAGCAGAAGTTTAATTGCGATACACTTCCCTAAATTTCAAAGGCCTAAAATTTCTGCTGTATTTTTCAACAACAATTACAGACTCTCGATTTGACAATAGCTGTGCACCCTTATTTCCTTGTGAAGGACAAATTCTTTTAATTCTGAAGGCTAATATTAAATTTCTAAGCATAGGTCTATGTTTCATGACATGACTGAATACGTACCAAGGAAAATTCCTTCTGTTTTAGGTACCTCCCAGGAAAACATGAAAACATATACTTTGGAAAGCTAATAAAAATCAGTTTCCACATAAAGAAAAAAGAAAAACCCTCACCCCCTTTTTTCATGTCGAAAAGTGCAACATATTGGCACATAACACTTGTACAGAAGTGTAAAAGCGCCTCACTATTTGAAAGTTTGCGGCATCTCCGCAAACCCTTTAATTTCAATTTTCTCCTGGTTTTTATTAGTTACTTCCACTAACTGATATGACAGATAAAATTTTTTTAGGTAAACACCTCAATACTACTTTTTGCTTGCAGGGTGGGGTTTTTGTTGTGTGGTGGGTTTTTGTTGTTGCTGTTGTTGGGTTTGGATGGTAGTGGTTTGGTTTGGTGTGGTTTGTTTTGTTTTGTTTTTGTTTTGTTTGGGGTTTTTTTTTGAGGATGGGGGTAGTGCTGTTTGGTTTTCAAACTTTTTAACTTGGTTTTTGGCAAGCTATGTTTGCAAAGACAAAGACAGCTGTTCTCCATAGGAAGTACTATCAGGAAGAATATTAGAAGGTAAATCAAAAGCTTTATAAGGTCAGAGAAAACTACAACTGTCTCATGATAAAACACATTTTTGAAAAGAGACCACTCTGAGGATAAATTAGGTTAACACTAGAAATAACTGTTTATTCACATGCTTTTACTAAAAGAAAAAAACAAACCCAAAAATTACTGGAATCCATGGAACAAAACCATGACAAGTGGAGTCCACTACATTACAATAAAGCCTTATCACCCTAAATAAAGCATTATCACCCTAAATCACCCTTCCTAATTTAAATCGGAAAACACAAGCCTTTGCAAAACACCGTAGTGCATTTTACCTATAATCTGTGCAGATGACCTGAGACATCCATACAGTTGCAAATTAGAAAAATGTAGAAATGTCTCTTCTTCATTCCAAAAGGCATGGAAAAGTGTGGAAAACAGAAATGCTGTTTAACAGCTTATTTAACCAGCCACAAGAGTTAAGGGATAGAAACAAAAGTAGTTCTAGGAAATAGTTGTTGATTGCCACCTCTCATGTTCAATCATCTGATAAACTATCTTTGATTCATCCATTGTTGTAGTCCTGATACTGTGCAACATTCCCTGTGTTTTTAAAAACTTTATTTCATGCCTTCTGGAAATAAAGCATAGATTAAACCACCTAGTCTAGACATGAAACCCTTACTAATTGCTAAGTAAACAATCATTTCCTTATTTCTTAAGCAAAGACATTAGAAAGTTTAAGTGAAGTGTTCACTGTATCCTCAGGCATTTATCTAAACTAAGGATAGTCTCCCACCAGGGAATTTCTTTTAAATATGCTGTTATTTCTGTGGAATTGGTGTCTGCCCAATCTCAGCAGTCACTCATCTGAGAGGTTTTTCCTATTTGTATTGAGTGCAGAAGACAGGATTTTTGAAATCTTGATTGAGGGTTATCATTCCTTGTCTCTTTTCAGGAATGATAATTTACAGCTTAAGTGATGAATTCTACTTGCTGCTTATGTCATTCACCAGTACAAGATCAACTTCAACTTCAATCCCATTTAAATATCTCTTGTGTTTTAATACATTATCTTAAGACAAGTTAGAAATTTCAAAAATAGTAAATAATCAATTTGAGGACTGGATATATGGCTCGCCTGAAAAATCTAGTGTCCATTCATACTCAAGAAGCAAGAAGGAAATATTTTTAAATTAACTATACATTACTACCAAATAAGAATCTTCTCTTGTAAACTACATCAGCTATATTCCAGAAGTTTGCACTCCTTTACAACATGGAAAGTCACATCATAAAGTTGCTTTAACATACAAAAATTCTAAGATGACAGGAACTTGCAAACCACATACGACATGGTTATGGTTCATCTTCTGGACATGCAACGCACTCTTTTTCTGCCATGCGAGAGCTGAATAAATTTTAAAGCAAGAGATAATCCACAAAATAGTCTAAAATGAGGAAGCCACTGAACTGCCATTTAAGAGATTACAAAAGAGCACCACCACAATGGTCCACAGAAAATAAAAGCGTTAGGTCACAAAGGGAAAACTGAGGTGGAAATTATAATTATATAGGTGAAATTTACCATTTAACACATTCCTAAAGTTCCACAACTAAGCTGATTTGTCTTGTTAAATTCTGAACTGAACTAGTGTTTGCTACTTTTAGGTAATTTTTGCCTTATTACACTATGTAAGATAAACATCTTATTTTTAATGAAAAACACATATCTCTCATGTTAAGCAATGATGTCATAAGAAGAAAGAAATGCATAAAACTTACAGAGACTATAACTTGTAAAGAGTAAAAGACATTTTTACTTCTGAGTGGTTAAAAATATGTCCTCTTTTTCAGCATCGGTCCTAACAGAGAAGTAGCTACATCAAAAACATGTAAAGCATTCGGCATATAGATTCACATAAGTCCTGCATGTTTCCTGTGACAGAAGTAAGTTCACCTCTGTTGACAGTAGATCTGAAGACTCCTATCTTTAACAGCTACCTCTTCCTATTCACCACTGATGAATTTTGTCAAAGTGTGGAACAGAGCAGTTTCATTTTTCAGACACTATGCAAAACCAGCATATGATACATGACAGGAATGTAAGATATTCATGTTCCACAAAAAAAGGCATTTATAATCTATTCAGTTAAACCTTCTCTCTATCCTCTTTAAGAAAGGTGGCTCTCCATAAAGACAGGTCAGCTCTTCGTTGCTATATAAAGTTGAAGGTTAAAAAGCGTAAGCTGACGTGGGAGACTATTTCCTGCTGAAAGAAAAGCCCTTTAAACCCTAGACCCTCAAATCTAATTTGTCAGCTTATTGATGCTTCCACACATATTGCCAGTGCAAAGTGTCTATCCTTCCATGAAGCCACTGTATTGAAAAAATGGTCAATGCTACATAGCAAAAAGGTTAGCCTGACCTTATAACAGAAGTGATAAAGAGAATTCACTCATATAAGCATTGAAATTTCAAAATTTCAGGTGAAGGACCAGATCTTTAGCTTTAATCAGATCCATCTGCTATGCTGAAAGTGCTGGCTAGACTGATAGTAAATGTAATTTACACATGGCTAACTTAAATGTGGAAGTGTGCCAAATAAGAACCACCAGCTTTTTCTTATGCTCTTTCTAAAGAGTCTGAAAAAAAAAACAAAACAACAAACCCACATTGGGGACCACTGGAAACCATATCCTTAGTTAAGCCAGCCTTTCTTTCATAAGCTTGCTCTTAACTAATGTGTTGTTTTAACGAGAGGAAGAACTTTATTCTGCCACTGAAGCTATCTCTACCGCCTTAAAATTAGGAGACAACACAGCTCAGAATAAAACAGTCTCAGCTGGGTCTCTCATTCACCATCACAAGAATCTAGTCCATAACACTGTTTTGAGTGTGACTGGGTACCAACTCCAAACTCAGCCACTCACCTCTATATGGTTACAGTATTTCCGTGAGACCTGCTGGGAAGAACTAAACAATTAAATTACAACACACTAACAGCTGTAACAGGTGAATAAAGCAAGAAATGCCACAACAATGTCAACCTCTAAAGTGGCCCAGGCTTGTGCAACAAACCTGACCGACATCCAGTTTGTGTCTTCTGAAGCCGCAACCAAAGTGAATCGGGACTTGTAAACACTCAAATGTCTGAAACCGAAAGGGAAACTCAAAAAGCATTTTCCATCTGGCTTGGTTAGCAGAGTGCATAAAAAGGAGAACAAGTAAAAGAAGAGACCACTGTAATGCTCACATTAATTACTCTGATTTTCATTAACTACCAATGAGAAGTTTTAGATGCAGGCCTAAAGCACATATCAGTAACAATTCTTTCCAAATAGCGAAATACAGTCACACTGCATGTGCCAGAAAACACTGGGGCACTGCTGCAGAGGCGGGAGAACAGGGAAAGGGGGCTTGAGTCCTTCAGCCCCTCAGAAGTGAAATATTTTATTGTTAAGCTTTCAATACCTGGATTTCTTTTTGGAACTAATTAACATTTTTGTTATTTTCAACAGACAACATAAAAATTACTTCCAGGTAAAGCACTGGAATGTTTTTTTTGTTTTGTTTTCATTGTTTTCTCTAGCTAGGTTCCATATCAGTAATTTAGGAAAATATCCTTACTCTATATTTGCATAGGGCCTAAGTCAGCAAGAAATGGTACACAAAGCAAATATACTTGAGGAAAAAAACCCCAAACCCTACTTTGCTGCTAGAGCTTGGAACTAATGACATTTTACCTGGAAAAGAAAGTCCCTTTTACTGTAAAAATGGATATACTAATACCTGTGAAGATTTTCAACAGTACAAAAAACCAACTCATAACAGTGATGTTTTCCTATAACAATACTTTAGATTCAAACCTCCTCCCTAAGGGGAATCCCCCTCAAATAAACAAAATGGTCCATACATTCAATAAAAACTATTCAAAGCTACCTTTTTACTCCAGCAAGGAAGAAAATAGCAGTAAGCAAATGTACAGCAGGTTTTACCTTCTTTCATAATGCATTGAAGGGTAACAATATTTGTAGCCTCATCAAAAACTCCACGAGTGTTAAATAGAGAAGGTGAATTTCAGTTTAATAAATGATTATTTCAGGAAGATTCCCTCGGAGCTAGGTTTTTACTTCTACGTTACAACAAAGAAAATCATGCACTTTTCAGGGATTTTTTTAATGACATTAATACTTCTCAAGGTAGTAGGCAGAACACCTTTTAAGCCCTGAATTCTTCTACTCTCAGCAAAAGCCCTTAGTCTGACCTCGAGACATTGCACTACGATTTGTTAACGATTTAAGACCCAGCAACATTAAGCACGCTCCTTGGTAAGTGGAAATGCACAACCACTGAATGCAAGTTTTAACACAAAATAGAACTTTTAGCATTTGAAATTTCGAGAAAGGTGAAATAACACAATTCCATCTTTTAACTAAAATCATAATGGGGGTAAAGTCAGCTTTGTTCCCATAAAGCCTTAGGAAAAAGAAAACATCATTCTATTCACAATTCAATACAGCTGTGCAGGACTGGCTTCAGCCCCAGGCCACAAGCCAGGAACTTCTGAGTTCAAGACTGGCTCTGCCACTGACTTTCTGTGTGGCCTTCAGAGATCCTCTAAATTTCTCTGCCTCTCCTCTCCGAGCTATACACTTACCTTACAGAATGGCATTTGTTTTTGTTTGTGCAGGCTTTTCCCAAACAAAAACAAACAAACAAACAACAAACCCTTTGAGAGTATTTTTTACTATGGCTTTAATGCCCAAGGCCTCCTAAGAAGTTTCCACATGTCAGCTGATACCCGGTAGTTCTTCACTGCATTAACTGCCAACATGCACATTACATATATAAATATACACGCATATATAATACACACACAAATATCAAAAGATGCCCTAAGTTGGAAAACAGGCAATTATCTCAAAGTTTGCTAAAAAATCGGATGAAAAAGTGAAATCAAGCTAACTGCTATTAAGCAGTTTAAACTTACAATGCAGAACAAGCTACAACCTTGTTATTAACCCACTGAGCCAGTGATGAAGTCTGTTTTTAACAGCTTAGCATTAAACGCACATGGCACGCAATGCTCAAGCTCAATCAATTACCACAACTAATATTTCAGAATATTACTTTAATTAAAAAAAAAGGGCCTAGGAATGTGAAGGGAAAAAAGGATTTAAGCTTAACTAAGTTACCTCGCACTAATGGAAACATCATTTAAAAGATAAATTTTCTTAATAAAAAGATCAAGGGAAGTCACATAAACTTAAGCTGACCATATACTCGCAAGTCGACTGTAGAAGAGTTTCACTTCCCATTATCTGACAGAAGCAGAACGCAATGGAGACTGACACCAGCTCACCTCAGCTCCAACAATCCCATCGTGCAAATACAGTTCATCGCCTTCATAACAGTACACACTGCCTTCAAACCCACCCCTGGGAAAAAAACCTTGCCCCCAAAACTTTTTCAAGGGATACTGACTTTCCAAAAATTCACCTGTTCAATTACTCATGGCTTAACCACAGCAAGCTAACTTAAAGAACTAAGCAACTGGAGCTCTATGGAATATTAAGATGCCAATGTAAATTCTGGACTCTCTCAGTTTAGTCTCCATCTGCTTTGTCCTTTTTCTTCTTGTTTTAGGTAAAATCTAGTAAGAACACACTTCCCACAGTTCTTCTGTATCAGGACATAGAATTGATCTGTGGAAAGCGGTACATTTAAAGCAAAAATGTATCTGAATTAACAACACAGCAGAATAAATTAGTTCACAATACTGTGTTATTTTGTGATATGTGTCACTCATCAGAAACAGTCATTCCAAAAGAGCTACCATGCAAAGATGAGGTGGTTCAATGCAAATTCAGATCTTTTGTGCAAGGAAACTAAACTGGTTCAAACTGCTAAAAAATTACTTGCATGTAAAATTTACGATTCTCCCATCCCAAGTCATTCACTAAAACTTTCCACTGTACTTGAGTGGTTTTCAAAACATTTTTGCTGATTAAAAGAAAGCTGGAGAAACACCATCACGAAGAAGTACATCTGAACAACTTATTAGGAAGATTAAATCTTCACTCATTTGCAATTTTGGTTTTAGTTTCCTAATATCACACTACCATCACTGTGTTTCCATCAGATGAAGCAGGCATGAATACTACAGCAAGGCCAGCATATTGGTTAGCAAGCATTCCTGCCAAGGCAATCTAGATTTGTTCTGAATAGGATTACAGGACGCAAGTACAGCCAAAATAAAACAAAAATAAACCTAATGCCCTGTCCACTTTCCCTCTCTCTCTCATTATTATTTGGTCTGGTTGAGTTGTATCAAACAGTTAATCTGAACACAATCAGCACAGGAACAGAAACTTTATAAGACAAGGCTACTTAATTTAAAATTCCTATTAATATTGCTATAACTGAGTCCTGTAGCACAAGCTGGAGCCTTCCCTTACACTTAGTTCAAAAAGCTTGTGGGGTTTTACTTCAGGTTTAACCAAGTATTTTTACAGGCAATTTGAATCTAGTCAACATTTATATTCCACAACCAGTGTACATGAACTTGTAATCACATCCACAAAGAAATATAGTTAGATACAGAATTACATATGTATAACCTAAACAGGACATCCTCTGTTTCCATCCAGTGTATGTTTTAACCATATATATAACATTTTTTTAGTATTTACCATAGAAATTCCCTTGAATAAAACACTGGTGTAAATAACACTAACAATAGCCAAGTAAAGCCTAACAGAATAGGAAAGGCTAATTTACATAGTTTCAAACAGAATGTAAAAGAATACTTTTTAAAAATTCACATGGGGATCAAAGTACTTTGCGACTATTTTCTGTTTTGCAGGACAACCAGGTTTTGATGCACATACGAGTAAGCTAGGAAAGGATATTAGCTAAGTTTTGGTTCCTTCTGCCCTCCCTTCCTCTGCATATAGAAGGTATCTGTTTCCATTTTTATGGTCCTCAAACTACCTCCAGTTAAGAGGTAAAATATCCTTGAAAAAAAAAAAATCCAGCAAGAGTTACCAGATTAGAATTTCCAAGCATTAGAAAAAAAAAAAAAAAAAATTGTTTGTTGTAATCAAATTATCATCCCTATAAATTGTTCAGCAAAAGGCTGAGTGTAAATATGCTGTATATTTAGCTGTCAAAGTGATGTATCAGAATACATCAGTCTCACGTTAGTTGATGAAGTGCTCAGTAGTAGTCACCCTCTTGCCAAAGAAAGCTGTTTTGTAGACAAGCATATCTAGACCATCAACACAGAATTAGAACCACGTGTTTTAAATCAGACCCTGAATCTAGTATGATTGCAGAACTGAAATTACATACAATTAAAAATATAAATACTAATACAGAAGCTGCAACAAGAACCCAAACGCTGCTACATTAGAACTCTAATATTTAAAGTTGCAACGTCTTCTACTACAAACAGTAAAATTTAAATGGGGAGGCGGGGGAAGTGGAAGAAAAACAGAAGACTTATTTTAAGGAAGGTTTAAGTGACACAGGTTTAAGTGACACATCATGGAGAACTGGCTGGCTCAGGCATAACCAAGTTCACTGAGCCATGATGATGACACGTGTGTGTTTGTCAGAGCACATGTAAAATAGCACAATTGAGTTCAACTCTAATTCATTATTAAGTGGAATTAACAGAATGTATATAAAGCTTTCCTGTTTTTCATATAGGTAAACTAGCCCCAAAAATTCAAAATCTACAAAGGCTATGGTGTGTACATGCTTAAAAAATAAATTCCAGCAGTCTCAATGCAGCTGAAGTTTTGGATGTTCTCGTGTACACAGAGGTTGTACCCAACAGCCACTATGAAAATTACAGATGGACAGTAGCTTATGATTGTGCTGTTTGACAAACACTGTGCTTAGAAATGGAAAAAAAATACTGAGACTTTTAGAAGTAATGTTTCCCTTGTTTTATTTTTCTAAAAAATATTTATCGTCTGATCCAGAAATTAAGACAATGTTCTGTTCAAGTTCAAACCAGTTCTTAGGTTCAGCTGTTGCACCCATATCTGTACTTCAGGAAGCCCTAACTCTGGATCTACTAAGGACACTGGGAAAGATGAGCACCCTCCCCTTATTTCATAATTTAAGCATGCACAGCACAGTTTTGTGTATTCTTAAGGAATTAAAGAATGGCCTCCTTAATTTAAAAAAAAATATTAATGCCTTTCTACTTTTTAGTTGCTGAAGTAACAATCCTGTTCAAAGCACACTCAACTGTGATGGAGCTCAGAGTCAAAATAATGCTTTTCTGACACAAATTAACAGCTGCTTATTCATTTACAGAGAATGTATGCATTTATAAAAAGAAATACAAAAAAGCTGAAGTGGTGTTTTTGCTCTACTACCTCCATTATGTTTCACTGCTCTTCTTTGAACTACCTCACAATTTGTTGACCTCCCCACTGTTCAAAATGCTCTGAAGTTGAGGCCTCACAAGTACCATCCTAAAAAGAGAAGCACTCCCCTGCTGGCATGAAATAAAACACAGTTGTATCTTGATGCTTTGTTTTGGTTTTGTTGTAGTAGTAAATTCCAAGGCTACATTTCACTTCTAAAAGTCTCCATTTACCATGTTTGTATTAATACATGCGCTTTGTACTTTTAAGCATTTTTCCACCTATTGATATTGAAGTACTTTTAGATAATTTTCTCTACATAACATACACAAGCATCCATTTAATTAAATTCAGACACAAACTACAGCACTGAAAGGAACAATATTTGGCTCTCCTGCTTACTACCTTACTAGTTTTTAACAAGACTCCGCTCAGTAGCTTCTCTCTAGGTGTAGCAGTACACATTTTTCCATGCTGTTTAACCCTTGGTTTGATACATTCTGCCTTTAAAGATCATTTTGTGTTTTATTAATATATCTTCTCTTAGGCAATAGAAAAAACTCTTAAGTTTTCCCACGTGACTAAACAGACTAATTAAAAGTAATGCTGGAACTACAACATTTTGAAAGGGGATCAAGTTTTGTCTTTCGATTTGCCCATACTATAATATCCAAACATCACATCAACCAGCCCTTAAGATACGACTTTTCAGACGTGATTATGAATATTTAATTCTAGTAGCAACAGAGCATTTCAGCCCTGAACAATTATGCCAGCATACTGTACACAGACAGCAAAACAACCTTTAAAATTACAACACCCATAAAGTCTTGGAAACTCCTTTCAGAAGTGTGTTCACGGCACTCCATTAAAAAAAAATAATTAAAAAATTGGAGTTTGCATATATTGATGCTGCTCCCAAAACACACGGTCTGCCTCTACAGAAAAGAAAAAAGAAACTTGTCTTCTTGGGTTGGAAGCCTATATACAAAGAAGAAAAAGAATTTAAGCAGTGAAATGTGATGAATGTAACAGCTCTGGAGTTGGAATTCACAAATGCAGAAAGCCACCATTTCTCTTGTGCCCTTCCAAACAATTACAGCACCATCACTACAACAAAACAAATATTTTCAGTATATAGTATTTTTTATCTCCACGATGCCTCCACATTTGCCCTCAACGCTAAAGTGGCCAAAAAGTGTTATCTTGACATCCAACTTTAGATATATTGTTTGACCGTATTTGAAATACGGCACACGTATTCATCCCATCTAAATGCCAGTGTTCTATTAGCAACTAACGCTGCTGTTTCTTGAAATAAATACTGAAATTGTCTTGCTTTGGGAAGCAATAAATCTTTGTATTGACCTAAACTGAATTTTACATGTTTATAAAATTAATTCTCCAGCAATAATTGTAGCTCAATATTTAAAGTTTAGCCACTTAAAATATAACCAGCTTCTTCAGCAGGATCTTCTAAATGAAAAGACATCTTACTCTTGCCCTGACATTACACACCACCCTTTACAAGACTCTCAGGAAGCTTACAAAACTAGAACCCAGATACCCACATCTCATCTCCTTGACAGGACGTGAAGTGCAGCTTTTTAGAGCTAAACATCCTGTGTATCTTATTTTCCTGCCTCGAATCTTCATCTGTTTAAGTAGAAAACAATCACTTAACACGCTGACACTGCTCTTAGGAAGGAGATAGGTTTATGCTTAATCAATTAAAGCAAAAAAATCCCTCAGACTTTTCAGTTATGAAAAAAACTGCTAGCTGAAGAGAATACCAATTGTACAGATTCCAACCAATACTGTTCAAAATAAACTGTAAATTATACTTCTCATTTTCTACACTGGTCACCAAAAAGAAAGAAGATCGATCCATAGTGACCAGAACTAAAGAATTGTGCCTCAAGGTGAAAGCCAAAACAAGATTTTGGAGGTGTACTAGGAAAGGTACAGACAAAAGTTATCTTTCAGCAATATACTAATTCTATAGATTTTTCTTCATTTATAGATTTGGATGCTTTCTCCTCCACTTAGCCATCTATTAATAAGAGACAAAAGTCTCAAAAGGTTAAGTTTAGCTGAAACTAGCTGGCACAGACTGTATGATCTTATGAAGTTTTTTTTCCTTCCCAGCAGGAGAGAAAGAGGCTAAAAAACCCCGCTGAAAGTAAGCATACTGATCCTTCACGCTCTTGTTTTCCGTGATTTTTTTTCCCATTAGAACTCCAGACTCCTGTATATTGAAACTCAGTGGTAAAAAGGCTTTCCTTGTCCATTATTTCTCAAGAATCTCTTGGACGTTGTGCAAAAAACTCCAGAGGCTCTGCAGACTACGGACTTCACTGTAGTTTTCAACCAACTAAATAGTCTGCTTTGGCACAGGACAGATTCCTGTACATACCAATAACAATTGGCATACAAACAGAAAAATGATATAAAGTTTCTGAACCTAGTGTCATCACTGTAAACTGAACGAAGCAAAAAAGGCTCTCCTGTCCCAACAGCTCTGCAAGCTTCAAACTGATCTGGAAATTGCCATTTGAGTCAGGTCTCTCAAAATTATTTTAAATAAGTCTTTTTTTTTCCCTTTGTACTGCAGGAACATACTGAACGCAAACAGTATTGAGAATTGCCCAGACTCACACTTTTAATCTCCTACAGTTTCACAGGCTTCAGAGCACTCACCACACCCTGGGACCAAGATCTGATAGACAAAAACCATATATATACGAGGAATTATTTAATTGGTCCTTCCTATTCACAGTGTACTGTCACACAGAGCTACTTAAATGTTTGATAGACTGCATACTGGAATATTTTTTTATTCTCAATAGATGCTTTTTGTCTGATCCCTGAAAACTTCTATAGCTATGAACAGCTGCAGTTATTAGAAGATATCCTGTCTACCATCTTCCTAACAATTAAGTTATACTAACGCACAATTTGGAAGTGTGTAGCATAATAATACACGAAAGCAAAAAATATGCAGGAAAGGCGAGTACTTTCCTCAAGCGTAGGTTCTGGGAAGGCTACGTCCTACAATATTGCCAACTCAGGACAAAATACAGATTTTTGTTACTTCCTTGGTTCAGTAATTATCACATAAACTACTGAATTGATGTTTCGGTCCATTAAGTACCATATCTGAGACTACTACTGCTTCATATTGCATTTGAAAACAGCTCTAATATCTAAAAAAGTTTATCAATCAACAGGTATGTTTAACATATTCTGGCTACATCAGGGTCTTCACTAAACCCAAGAAAGCTTTGAGTAACAACACCAATCAGGATGCATTAGATCAAAGACAAAGTCTTTATAAGATTTCCTCACACAGATACATGCCAACAACACAAGGGTGGAATCTAATAAGTTTACTAATCTTAAACAGGGAGAATATATTACTTCATACATGAACTGGGTTACCCTTTACTACTGAACTTTAAGATCAAAATTATCAGCACAATACACTATATCAAATTTGAGTGGAGGTTTTTTTCTTGGTTTGCTCTAATTTAAAGTAAAAAAAAAAAACACCGAAAACAAAAAGCCACTTTAATTTGCAAGACAAACTTAATATACTGCAGAATTATTTCAAATATTTGCTAGCCAGTGGAAGAAAAAAAACACCCTGATATATGCTACTACATGACTATAACGAGGACACCCACATATATTTTCAGTAAACATATCCAAATCTGTCTCCTTCATTTGTATTTAACTGTATGGATGTAAGGCCACAAAGAAATATAAAATACGAGCCATTTTGTTGGTTTACAAAGTTGACCTGCTAACCATAATCAATGCAGACATACACTGCAATGTGAAAGCACATTCACATTATTATTTATATAATTTTTCTGCTGCTTAAATATCCAGGTACAAAAAACATCACAGTACAAGGCCTATGAAGAAGGGGTGAAGAATAATGTATACCACCACAGAGAATTTTTTTTCATTTAACCTCAGAGAAAAGAGCATTACATCACACTCTTACAATGCAGGAGGAGGGGCCTGTTCTCAGAAAGCAAGCTTCAGCTATTTCCCTTTAATTTTCTGCTTAGTTCTGGAGAAAGGTGCAAAAATAACTTGGATTTAAATTTTTAGTGACATGGAAGACAGTTGAAAAAGCGAGAAAACGCAGCTTTTTACCTATATGAACACGCAGATGAATACTTGTTTTCTGAAGAAAACAGAGCAAAAGTCTACAAAACAGCAGCACCCAGCATCTTGCATTTGCAAGCGTGCATTCCTAAATATCTGCCCCACATTTTATCAGTCGCCAGACCCGTTAAGCACAGAAAGGTCCCTTCACTTCTGGGCAACCGGACCCGGCAAAGACCATTTGAAAGCCGGCACTGCCCAGCGCGCCGAGCTCGTTTTAACTCCCGATGCCATCTTTATGGGGCAGCACCATTTGGTCCCAAAGGCGGCCGGAGCGGCGGCTCCGGCGGCCCCGGGGAGGGGGAGGGAGCGGCGGCCGAGCCCGCGCAGGAGCCGCACGGTGCCGGCTGCGCTCGGCTCGGCGCTGCCAGCGCAGGAATCCTCTCGCCCCCGAACCTGGCACTGCAAATGTTTGGGTGCGTGATTTTTTTTCCCCTCTCCCCCCTCCCTCCTTTTTCTCTCTGGGAAGGGTGGCCCGGTGAGAACACTTCCCCATCTGTCCCTGGTCGGACCCAGCAGCAGAAAGAATGCAAACCCGATTTTATATATGCAAATTTTTGCAGCAGATTTAAGAGCTGTGGGGAAGAAATCACTGTTTAAAAAGGCCCTATTTAAATAAAACAAGATTTTCAGTACTATCTTGTACTTCGCCAGCTTGGAAAATACAAACGATCTCCTGTAATTTGCCTAAATTACTAATCTCTTTAAAATCTTCAGTACACTTTTACGGAGACCTCCTTACAAAAAGCCCTAAAAATCCACTAAAAGTACTTTACACGTAAAACCAGACAGCTGAAGCACGTATTTGTGCCAGAAAAAACACCTCTGCAAAACCACGGATGAAAACAGCCAGCTCAGGCTCCTAAAAACCTACTGATAGGTAAAAACAATAATATTAATAATAATATAAATGTACCACTAACCTCATAAAGTGCAGCAGTGCTTAAATCCAGCGAGTTGAGGCATACAAGGTAGAAATGGAAATGAAAAAAGATCCAAAAATGATTTTGTGTTTGCTTTGTGTTTTGCTTTTTTTTATTCTCTTTTTATTTCAAATGTTCAGAAACCAGCAGAGACTCTGTCGGCCATTTTGGCTTGAACTCCCTCTCTCACTCACTCACCCTCCCTCTCGCTCGCTCTCTCCCTCTTGCTCTCTCTAAAGGAAGCAGCTTTTTGTGACCTTCAAATAGAGGCAGGTCATGTGACTCCAGGCGGGCTGTCAATCACCAGACCGGGCCGGCCTACTTCCCGCCTTAAAGGGACAGCGCCCTCCCTGCACCGGAGGGACAACTCCCCGCCAAGCAACGCCGCTCTAACGCGCTCTCCACTCGCTTGGTTCTTCTCCGTTCCTCATGCAAAGGCAATAATACACAGAAAGGGCAAAACAGGCGAGGCGTGAGTGTGGAGAGCAACTCAACTGGAGCTTTTATCTTTAAAACTAGCTAAAAAGAGAGAAGCCAATTATGCTAATTCTACAATAAGGTTGCAGAACCCATTAACAGTGAATGATGAATGTGTAAGTATCACTTGCCACACGGTCTCTTCCGTGGTGCACTGTGGAACACTCGACCCTAGCCCTCAGCCCGAGGAGAAACCACATTTTAAGAACTACCCCATCCCGATCCCAGGACAAGAAGAGGTTCATCTTCAGTCCAAGATGAAGCCAGACTGTGACCAGACTCTACATGACACACACATTTAAACCTGAGATTCCAGGTTCAGAGGCGTGAACACCTGCAGGACAGCAGAGCAAACTTGGTCTCTCCTACTGCCTTGGCTGTTTCAAGTCTCAGTCTGCAACTCAATCATCAAGCAGACGCTCAACAGCCTCTTCTCACAATTTCCATAGATAAATGCTCCAACAGCTGAAAGAAGAGAATCCCGGCATCTTGAAACAAAAAAAATCTTCAGGATGTTTCCAGACAGTATCTTGAATGTGCAGAAATAGTAAAGGATAAAGTTCAGAAACAGTATATGGTAATGTGAGTATGATTCTACGGTGGGACTTGCTCCTGAGTCAGCCCAACACAGGTAGCAAACACTTGAACTGACTGCGTAATGGAACCATGTCTGGTGGGATAACTGACAGCAACCTGGGAAACTCACAGGCACACACACCCTTGGATTGAGCCCTTAAAATACACAAGTTTTTAATTCTGTACAGTTTTGCGCTATAGCTGTGTAGAAAGTAAAAAAGACCACACTAGCAGTGAAAAACCACCACAGAATGAAACTAATTTGAAAAGTCATGGGAGGGCGCTCCATAGGAATGAACTTGGGAGGGCAGAGGCTGCACACCTTATGAATGAGAATAAAAATTATTATGCAGTATGACAATATAGACTAAGTCCTTGTTTCACAAAATTATCAGGAGGCTATAAATGGCAAATATGTGTCAGGCTTTGACACGCTTTGCTGCTACTGCCTTTATGGCAAGGTACAGGAACTCTCAAATGGGGATTCCACCAGCGAGGGGATTTCTTCAACAGGACCACAGCCTGCAGGGTAACCAGCCCTGTATCTATGTCTGCAGGCTCACAAAACTCTGGAAATAGCTAATGCATGTTGCATTTGCAGGTACTTAATTAAATAAAAGTAGTCAGATGCCAGGTATTCAGGTTGCTCTCTCTAAATCAGAACAGAGAATCCGCCTGCTGGATGTAACATCTTGCGGTGCTTTGTGGCAGGGCTAATCCAAACATGGCAATTGAAGAAATGTAGTGAAATCTCAGGGAACATATTATTTGTGGCAAAACCTGAAGAGAAGACCACATTTGCTCTGAATAGGTAAAGACAAAATCCAAACCAACTGCTAGGCATCGGATTTACACAAAGTTTAAAAAAAGCAAATATATATGCATATTTACGAAACAGCTATCCCCCTTCTGAAAAATGACATTATGTATTGCAGCTGCATGTTCTATACATGTTCACACTGAGTATGACAGTGTGCACTAAGCTACATATAAATTTACTTCCTCTCAAAAGCCAAATTGTTTTACTTAGACTTATAAATCATCTTAACTTCAGTAGGGCTTGCCAGCTCTCCATTCTGAAGTCCTGGAAGCTTTTACTTCAATAATAATACTGTGATGTCTTTAAGCAACAAACACTCACTTGAGTTGCTCTGTATCAAGGGTAAATCACCATCAAGGGCATAAAATTTCACCTTGTCAATGTTCGATTGAAAATGCTTTATAAATCAGAAAACTTTTTTCAGGACAAGCAAATAATCAGTGAACCAAAACTATTTAGAGAGGCCAGTATGGGGAATTCTTAAATAACTGCACCAGGGATAAAACATATTGAGTTATTTAGCATGCTGTTACAAATATATCGGCCAGTTTGTCTTCCATAAAGAACCATGGACCTCACTTGATGAGGTGAAAATCACCCACGTTTTGTCTCTTAAAATGTTATTTGGAAGCAACTTCAAAATCATTATTTTAACATAAGGAAATAAATGTTTTAATTGATTTTTTCTACTAAATTAACAACTGAAACATACCTCATACTCTATCCCTGTTGGTATATTGGTTAAGATGGCTCAAAAAATGTCATGTTTTTTTGTTTTGTTTCCTGTTTGGTTTGTGTGTGCTTGTTGATGCATTTTTTGCCCTTTCTTGTTTGTTTGTATGCAGCATTTCCCCAACCAAACTTGTTGAAGAAAGAGCAGCACAGTAGTCCAGAAGGCAATGGCGTAGAGCATAATAATACACAGCAAATGTAAAATCTGCACATCCCTTTTCAGAGGGCGATTGCACTTTAAAACATAACCATTAAGCTTTCTGATGCTAACAGCACTGTTAATAGCTAGTGTTAATAGGTTATATCCTTGTTATGTGCTACTAACTTATCTGATTACAAACACTTCATTTCTAAGCACTTTCCATCTGAGGATCATAAAGCACTTTAAAAACTTTAATGAAGCTTCACAGTGCTCCTCTGAGGACAGTATCCAGTGTAAGCAGACATACACATGCACACACACACATGAAGAGAGATGCTTACAGTCATAGATTCTCTGAGCTTGTATCTCAACTGAGACAGTAGAGGAGTGGTTTTTTTAATTCACATTAAGCTGCATTGTGGTTCTAGTAACAGCTCATCCTTTCTGATGGCCTTTTGATAAGAATCAAACAGGCTGCAAAATTATGTACACGGGCACGCTCCAATGTCCACTAGACAAACTGAGGTATCAACTGTACCCTCCAGTTGTCACCTCAAAAGAAGAGACCTGATCTGTCTCATCTGTAGATCTTTACTCAATTTTTAAATTATCTGAGTTCATCCAGTTCATATGCAAAACTTCCTGTCCCATGACCTGGCATTTTGGTTGGGCTCTAAGTCCTACAGTTTGATGCCATATCTTAGCTGTTTTGAAGACTGAACCCTCACCATCCTACAACACTGGACTCCAGCCACTGGACTTTCTACATTGCTCATACGTGTACGGCAATAAATATAAGACTTTTTTCCCCCCTAGAAAGTTCTTCATAGCTGATACTATGAAAGTGAAAAAGTCAATTCGTCTCCTCCTGACACAATTCCTCAGCAGTAACCTCAAATATTAACAAGTTTCTCATTGCATGAATGCCTTCTCACCGACTGTCCTTTCGCCTGCTGGTGAAGAATTTGCTTCCTGAAGAGGCAAAAAGGCAGGGTTTTTTGCCAAAGTGAACTGAAGCCTACACTCCCTCTCTCCTGCTGCAGCTCATCAGTTAGATTTCCCTGGACCTCCCTCCCATAGCCCCAGAAGGGGGTGCAGTAACAGATACAAGGCTACAAGGCAACTGGAGGCAGATTCCTCCCCAACCAGTCACCAGTGGACCAACCAACCTGGATTACAATCCTGGCAATCATGCCTCTTCACGTTAACAGGGATCAGAAAGGTCCCTTTGTCTTTCCTGAGATAAAGTTAAAAGCATAACTCCTAAGGTATGGACAGGTATGCAAGTACTAGGTTACATAGTTGCACCATTTCTAACAATAAAAAGCAAGCTAAGAACACAGCAAATTAAGGAACAGAATTGAGTCTTAACTATTCCTTGTGTGCTCTAACAACTGCCATATGACTTATTTCAAGAGAACAATTAAAAACATTAAGATTAAAACCAGGAGTTCAAAGCATCTTACTTCCTGGACTTGTTAACCACCAGAACTTGACAAAGGCTTCTCAGTTCTGGATAAGGGATAGTTCAGATCACTTTTAAATTATTTTCTCTGAACAGACAGAGATGTTCAATGCCGAACACTTCTGAAAAGTGAAGACAATAGCTAAATCTGGCTCTATCAACATACTACTTTTTTTAAAGTCTTCACAGCAATTGCATGTAAGCCTATGTGCAAGAGAGATGACCTCTCCTTCTGCAGGAGTGCAAAACTTTAAAGTGTTCAAGAATTCTTCAAGGACAAAATACCCATTCCTAAGGAAAACTAGGGTTTTCTTTTGGGGTTAACCCCCCTTTCACACTTCATAAGTGGCAAAACATTTTATGCTACAGAATTGTGAAAACAGAGATGGCAGGGGTTTTTAACTATAGTAACCAAAAGTATAATGTAACTTCTTTCTTCACAGAAAAATACCATAACAAAAAGTGTTCAGCAAAGGAAAAGGTTGCTCTGTTTCTGAAAAGGTTACAACAGATTTTGCATACCTTACACAAAGGCACCTATCAACACATTTTAGGAACGGGGCATGCTATTATTATTATTCAAAACTTACATTGCAATAGTGCTTTGGAGCCATTCTAAAGCTCAGATCTTATTCATATCTTGCCAGGGACAAAAGAAAGAATACAAGGCCTGAAAACTTCACAGCATTATGAAGCTTAAGAACTACATGACTTCAAGCCCAAGCCAAAGTTTACACCCTGTACCTGAACGAAGTGCTCACAGAAAGACAACAAGTCAGAAGGAAAACTTCATTCACCAACTTTGCAAACACTCAGTTTTCCACCTAATTTTTCCTCAGTCTACCACAATGCATTCCCTAGCTGTCTAGCCTATAAATAACCCATCACCATGCCTCCCCTTCTTCAATCTCCTCAAATGCCCTTTCAAAACTGGAGAAAGATAAAGCTTTCTAGCCGCCTTTTAACAGAGTTGTTCCATCAACAAGAGAACTGAAAGCTTATTGCCTATGAATCTCTGTCACACATCAGTGAACCTCTACTTTACTGCACTAAGTCCCAGCTTCTGGGGCAGCCCGTTCTCCCTTGATGCCAACGCTCCAACAGTATATTAAGTCCTATTGTCAATCACTTCCCATAATTCTTTTCATCTCTTTCGGTACCCGGGCAAAAAATAGCTTGTGCAGCAACTAATCCCAAAACATACATGATTATCAGCTAAAACTGGACAAGAGACTCCAAACTTACCCAGGAAAGACACAGACATGGAAAGCAATCGCATGAGACTTAACTGTTCTAGGAACTGAAAGCACTGACACAAAACATCTCCCCACTCAATCAAATTCACCTCTAAATGCTGAATGAGTTTTTATAGCCATATCAGTGGAAACTGAGTATTTTCCAGTAACAAAACATGCAAGGGAACTTGTACAAACTAGTATTATTAGAATTTGGTTAATCTGCTCCTTACTATAATCTCAGAAGCTGCTTGATTTTGGAGACTATAATCCTATCCTAACAGCTCTCCCTCTTCAATTTCTAAAATCCTGTAAACTGCCAAAATGCCAAGGAAATAGGAAAAGTTTATCCATTTTATGCAATTCTACCTACATCAGTGAAAATCACTTTCAAATAAATAGATGTTCAGGGAAACCGTATAGGATATCACTCCACTCCTACATATGGCAAGTGGTTGCTTTCTAATGGTTATTTACAGCAAGTGAATTAGCATGCCAGGTAGACGACTGATTCAACTTACCTTCCATCAACAATAGAATAGCTGTTCCTACGCAATTCAAAAGGAGTAATAACCTCACTGGTTAAATCCTTCCTTCCCTCTGTTTAAGCCTCCAAGCTTTAAACATTTTAAAAGAAATAGCAGCCAGCACTTTCATCTGACCAGGTTGGAATAATTAATGAAAAGCTTATCTTTCATGTCTATAAACACTTTACCACAACAGGACCCCTTTTTTATATGGAGCCTTTAGACATGCTTCTACTGAAATTCACTATGCTCTACTCACTTTGATTTAATCTGCTCACACAAAGCAGATTTCTTACAAATACTTATGGGAGGTCTCACAAAACACAAGGAAGACTTTTGGACCGAAAGTTAGTCTTATTCTAGTCCTTTCCTAGCCCCCACCCCCCTAAAAGGAAGCTATACTGCACTTATTTATTTATTATGAGCTAGACCAGTACCTCTCTACAAATTGTTTTAACTTGCCTTTAGTTTTAGTATGGGGAGTTCAATCACTGGCCCGGAAACCTCTGAGCAAAGGAATTTCTGGCATCTTGGCTGGAGCTGGCACTAACCCATTTTCCTTTGTTCTCATTAAAGGAACCATAATATGCTAAGTTAAATAAAAAAAAAAATTAAAAGCTCAACACAAAACCCCAAAGTAAAAGCAGAATACAAAAGGAATGCATATTCAGTGGATTACTGTAAGAGAAGATCTCCCTAATTTGACTCATTTTTCTAATAAAAGCACTATTTATTGCTGCAAAAATTTGTAAACTGATCTTTCCAAGTGACTTGAACGTCTTCCCTAAGTAATTTGCCTTCATGTACAGCCTTTTACTTTGAAATGTCAGGAAAGGAACAGCTCACTATCCATGCAGAAAATTCTACAAGCTGTAGCTGTCACATATATTCAAATGCGTGCACTAACCTAAGACCCTTATGACCCCCAAATATGATCAACTTCGATGAAAGGCAAAGAGCTCAGCAAATTCCATCTATCTAGGTAGGAGTAAAAGAAATCATACCAGCTCTCCAGATCACAGCATGCCAGAGAAGCAACATAGCTTAAGAGTTCCAAAATATCTCTGTAAACAAGTTTTTAATTCATACCATGTTGACCACAGAGTGCAGTATTTTTAGTCATATAAAGCAAGTCATATCTTCTGCATGGAATAAAGAGTTTGCGTTTTTTCTTCCTTCCCTTTCTTTAACCAATAACAGTGAGTTCCTGATGGGTCTAGATGCAATCTGCAACTCCAAACGAAGGTCTTGGGACTTTAATACTCTTAACCTTTTCTATCCTTTAATGTCTGGTTAATGTCTAAGCCACAGTGGACAGTCAAGAAACAAGAAGAGAGCACAAACTCTAATATAACATACAAGCATTAGACCTTTTTTCCCTTCCCCTCTTCACCTTATTGAAATGAAAATTCAACCATTCATCTGGCTGTACACAAAAAAATACATGAAGACTTGAGCGACTTGATGAATGTATTTATTCTTTGGAGAGAATGAAGCAGGGAAAAATGCACTAAGCAACTGGAAAAAAAGAAGTTTTAGGACTCTACTTCACACACATTTATGAGGCCACTGACTTGTAGTAACAGTCCAAAAAGTGAATCCTTAGCAAATCAAAATGCTGTGTGGCACTAACCTCAGTCTAGATATCACAGAAATCTGTCTAAATTAAAATATATTGTTAGATTAAGAATAAACGCAAACACTAACTTAGGGCTCAAAACTATTAATAGCCCTTAAATGGTTCTGCTTGCTGTTCTTTAAAGTTCGTTATCTCACTCCCATGTAAGGTGTAATCCAACAGTCGCCATCTAAATGGCAATGAAATGCTGAAAAGAGAGCAAAGTCCAGCCATCCATAGAAATGATACATCGGGGGCAGTTACCTCAGGCAGCTCCTGAGGAAGTGGCAACTTCCGAGAGGGAGGGGGAACAACCATTAAGCAACCAGATCGGAAAACAAAACTTCAGAGACAACGAACTCGATATGTCAATATAGAGTGTCCAATAGATACTCTGCGTCCTGAAGAGAGAGTAGAGGACAAGGGTAGAGGGTGTGGTGGTGTCTGAAATAAAGAGGCTCTGGGATTTGAGCAGTTTGATCAGTATGCAAATGCTCTCCCTTTCTAAGTACCGTAAGCTCTTCAAGACAACAGTAAACCAGAAAACCCTCCTTTTTGCTAGCAATCACAATTACTACTAATGGTAACAATTAGAGAAACTGATGGTATCAAGGATAACGTGACATTATCTAGTCTGGGTACTTTGCAATATCGTACGTATGTATCAGCAAGCTGGAATGGAAAAATCTACTTTTCTCTTGTTTTGGAAAGACAACAAATGTAAAGAAAGAAGTCTCTTGATCAGATGCAACTGCAAATTCAGAAGCAGGCTTTGTGTGCTTCCTACACAGGACAAATACAGATCTTGGCAGGGTTTGAGGAGGAACTCAAACAAACGAGCCTGTTCTTACCACAAGACATCTGGAAGAATGCATGATAAAATCCTAGGGAAAAGAAGTGCCAAACTATTCACGCTTAGAATGTTCCCTGTCCTCAAACCTCTTCCTCTCTCAACATTCAGCAGCAGTGTAGGTTAAACACATTGGGGTAGTAAGTGGGAACTTAACTTCCAAAGCTGACTTTTATCTGGGTGATCTCCCATGGCTTTTTTCCCCCCTTAACAGTCATCCTGCCTCTGTTTTCCCTCATATTGAGAAAATACTTGCAAAATAATAGTACATGAACGGTGTGGGTTTGCTGAGGTACATGGAAAGCCTGTACCTGTTAATGACAAAATAAGACATACAGTGCTATATGCCTTGCTACCTCCTAATTTAAGGTTTGAAAGAAAAAAAAAAAACACAACAGATGAAATGAGGAATCTTAAAAATAATGAAATTACAATTAAAATTTTTTTCAAGACTAACTTGCAGAAGTGAACGCCTAATTTTAAGTCATTTTTGCTTAGGATATTCAGACTAGACTTTTCCTGTGGGTATTACCTTTAACTTAAAGTACAAAAATTTCAATAGATTTAAATATAATATTAAACTGGTAAAATATGGAAAGCAATTGAAGGAACTTTTGGCATTTTAAAGTCCTTAAGTTTTAATTATTAATTCTGCATATTTTTGTTACATTGTTCAGAACTATTGTACTGTAAAGGGGTGCAAGCCAGCTTTTGCAACATAATCGACTTACCAGTCTTACGGCTACAACACAGCTGCCTCTACAGATACAGAATTCACTGCTGTCTCATCCATTTCAACCCACTCAATTGCACAAAGAGCAATCTTCTCCATGCCTCAGGCCCCCCTTATATACACAGGTAGAGCTGCCTTCAAATGCAAACTTGTCCTGCCACTCATTCCACTGCTGGGAGTAAAAAGACTTCTACAATATGAAGGTGATGAAAATATTCCTTAAACCTCAGTTGGACCAGTTTTATCTTTAGACTAATGGTCTTACACCCTCAAATATCTTTTCAAATATCCAAGGACATAAAGGAAAAAAAAAAAAAAAAAATTCAAAGTTAGAACTCTGCTACTCAGATGGCAATCCCAGAGCTAGCCTGAATTATCACCAGGACTGAAGTGTATTCTGACGGAAAAGCAATAGCCTGTGACAAAAGTGTCTGGTATGGCCACTACAGACATAGCACATGTCTCTGTGGTGGCTTGTTAGGATGTCAGACAGAGGACTTCAGTGTGGGATGCGTTTTTAATGGGTTACTTATTCTATACACATACAGAAAAATCAGCAACCAAAAAAATCAGTTATGCCTTTATTTTTGAACATAACTGTTGATATTTTCAAGGAAAGACATAACTTGTCATGAATTTCAAAAGCATTTGAAGGCATACCCAAAATTTATGTACCCCAAATCTGAGATTATAATCTGCATTAGGATTTGGAGGCTACTTTGAAAATCCCAGCATGAATCTTCTGAAAAAAACCCTTCTGCTTATGTTGGTACTGTCAATAAATTTTAAAAATGCAATTGCACTCAAGACAAATCTCAATACCTTCTGTAATATGGAATGTTCTTAAAACATGAAACAATCCCCCGTTACGCAAGCATTTAGCCAACTGTTTACTTTAAATTTGTTAGAACAGTGTTTTATGCTATAGGGACACAAGCTATGGCTAGGGTCCATCATGGGACTTTAACACTGAAGAAACCCTTCAAAAGAATATTGTAATACTTCATAACAATGGCTGGCAATCTGACCAACCAAAGCAGACATCTTCAGGATATACTACTTCAGACTTTTTTTAGTTTTCAGCAACACTATGAAAGAGTAAGATTGGTCATTTTACGCCACTGTGGCAGTGATATTTATATGTATAATTATATAAACAGTCTGATGAAAGTGAAGGAAACTGGTTTATTAACTAGGTCCTTAATTTGAAATACAAGGAAAGGCTGATAGAGCTTGTTTCACTTAGTTTTAAAAGGACAAAACTAAGCAGAGGAGGTGAGAAGGGGAATAATTTTGCTGTTTAAGCTAACATGGAACTAAGTTTTAATGAAGACTAAGCCACATTTTCAGACATGCAGGATGGAAGATGAAAGGCAATAGACATAAATTGCAACAAGCTAAATTCTTACTGAATAGTAGGAATTTTTTTTCACCATGGGAGCAATAAAACGCTGCAAAAGATTACCCAGAAAGGGCAATCCTGAGAAGTCTAATACAACTTAGAAGTTAGATCTCACTTCAAATCTGGCCCCCCTTTGAGCATTGGATTGGACTAGATGACTTTCAGATGTCCCATATTAAATTGTTTTATTAATCTATGATCTCTGTTTCCAGCTTAGGTCATTTTAGCTACTGCTTTCTTCTAGTGGTAGTGTCACACAAATCCAGAAAGACATTCAATATTTCTGCTGAAATATCAATTAATAATGTAAGAGAATATTAACAAATTTAAAATGAAAATTTTGTCATCCTCACTGGTTGCAATCTCTTTCTGGAATTACTGCAATTTTGAAAGTTCTCATTAAAAGTCCTTGTCTCAGAATCTGTACATTGAACTACCAAGCCAGGGAAAAGGGCCTCCAGTAGGTCTAACCAATGACACTTTGTAACTTATGGAAATGATCTTAATTTGCTATCTTTTCTACAATATGAATCAATTCCAGATGTACAAACTGACAAGATAGTTGAAGTTTTTTCTCCCATTACTGCAAAACAGCAGGTGGGGAATGTCCAGCTGAGTTATTTCAGACAGCAGCAGTAGCTTGGCTTACCTTGCTAGTAAACATGAGTATGAGCTTGGCTCACTTTTTGTCTGAATAGCTACTGTCAAATAGACCTCTCTGTGTGTCAGTCAGGAATATGAAAACATTTATATTTTTCTTATAAAAAGGAGTAGATTTTCATTACACAAACCCTTTCACTAATAGATCAAGGTGCATAAGTTTCTGGTGGTGACAGCAGGGGATGATTTATTAGCACAGGCTGAGTTGCTAATTAATACTCCTAGAACTAGGAGCACAACCTCAATTTAAGGACTTCAGTAGAATTTTTTTTCCTACGTCCAAAAGTATAAGGAGAAACTGCTCTCTGCTCATCAACAGAAGTTTGACTGTTTTGGAAAGATGTTTCTGGATCAAAGTTGCCTGTTAATCTTTGCTTTAGCAGTGAAAAAGTAAAAGCCCTACTACAACTGGTAAGGCAACAGGAAGCTACTGGCACGTAAAAAGTATTTTGGAGGAAGATATTTACTCCTTAAGCATGGAAGTTCAGGTCAACATCTTCATAATGGCTAAAGATACCAGAGAATGGCTCTAACAAAACATCCACCTGCAATTGAACAGGACGTTACTGATCTTTCTCCAAACTTTTCCTTTGGGAGGGAAAGGGGTTTCTTACCAAACGTTTTAGCCACATAACAAAATAATGTGGCCAAGTGTAACAAACAGTTTTATCACATACCAGAATGCGGAGAGAAAAGAGGAATTTACTGAGTACTTAAAAACTAAGAAGTAACAATTTTTCAATTAATCCATTGGTCCTCTACCGGAGAAGAATCATAGAATGCCCTGAGGTGGAAGTGACCTACAAGGATCATTGAGTCCAACTCCTGTCCCTGCATATGACAACAACACAGTTCACACCATGTGTCTGAGGGCATTGTCCAGGCTCTTCTTGAACACTGCCAGGCTTAAGCAGCAGCAGCATGGACCAAGACAGCCATTATTCAGACCAAGCAGACTCACTTCTTTTGAAGTGTAGGTTTTAGAGTAAGTGCCAACCATCATTGCTGCACAACCTCAACAGTCTTGTGACACAGGTACTGTGCATAAGCTACAAATCTCTCACAGGACTTGAGATGAGTAAACCCTTTCCATATTTCAGTTGTACTAAGTATTTTGAATGGATAACTCTTCTTCATAATTAGCTTCAACTGAAATCAATTACATTCATGTTCTAAATGATCAGTTGAAGATTTCTTGTATGCAGTCTAACAGCATATACCAGCAGACCACAGTTCTCAGGTATAATCTACAGTTCAGCAAAAAGAAAAATAAACTCAAAATGCTGCAACTTTAGTACAGTAAGTCTACCCAACAGAACAGTTCAATTCAGCAAAAGAAACGTTTGCGAGACTGAAGCTGTTGTTGTTTTGTGTGTTTCCCAATACTAGAAGGTACTCTTGCAATGCCAAGTTTTTATCCCTGAGTAAAACTGAGTGAAAATAGTCTGTCACATTGCAGAAATAAAGTATCAGAAGTCATCCATGGATGCTGGCTCCTTGTAATCCCTTATGAAGCTATACTTTAGCAAAGGAAATTTCATGTGAAACTGTGGCTAGGTAAGAACTACTGCTTCTATTGAAAGTCTCTCAGAATTATATTTTTATTTCTGTTCTTTCATCGCCCACTCAAAATTTGAGTTCTTGGAATGCAGTTAAATATTGAGAAATTAGTGGGCTTGCCTAGGAGGTTAACACCGGCTGACTGTGCTCCAGCACTCTGGTGCAAGTGAGCTCCCTTGCAGGTCAGTTGCTGAAACTGTATCTTGTAAATAATTCCTCGACAATCTCAGTAACAGAGTTTCCCCAGATCAGGATGCCTATGAAAGGCAATTAAATTATCATGGCCAGCTTTTCAGGAAAGTAAATTAGAAACACTAAAAAAAAAAATAAATCCCATCTGCATGGCTATAGAGGCAACAAACTCTAGAAAGTCTGATGAGCAGCTAGAAAGGGAAGGAAGCATCTCCAGCTGTTTTTGTAGTTAATGTCTAACTCTACATTCAAACTTACGATCTACTTTTCACTAACAAGCTCCAATTTTATTTAAAACCAATCAGGAGGACAACAGTAAACACAGGTACACAGAATCACTGCAGGCGGAAGGGATCTCCAAGATCATCAGTCTCACTCCTTTGCTCAAAGTAGGGTTAACTACAATAGGTTGCTCAGGGTTGTGTCCAGCTGGGTTTTGAATATCTTAAGATAAAGAAGGCACACTTTTTCTGTGCAACATCTTCCAAAGGTCTGACCACATTTCACAGTTAAAAAAAAAAAAAGGTTTTTTTTCCTTTTGTTTGAGAGGAGTGCCCTGTATTTCAGTTTATACCCATTATACCCATTGCCTCTTGCCTCCACCACCCTCAACTGTGAAGAGTTTGGCTCAGTCTTCTTTAGTCTCCTCAGTCTCCTCATCAGGTGATATTTATGCACATGGATACAATCCTCCCCCGAGTCTTCTCAAAGCTAAACAGTCCCAGCTCTCTCACCTTCTCCAGTCCCTCTCTGTGGCCCTTCACTAGACCCACTCCAGGATGTACAACTAATCCCTAACACAAGTAAGTAGTAATACAAAAAGGTAAGTTCATTTTTTTCTTTTATTTCAAGATCTGCAGCCAAAGATTTGAAATCAATGCAGCTTTTTGGAGTGACTTAAGAATACAAATTACTGATCGTTTGTGTGATTATCATTAGTTTATCTCAGATGCCAGATCCATGTGACTTACAATGAGAGGTAAGCTCTACCAAGGCAATTTTGTTCGGTAGTTGAAAATTTGAGATTGTAGGTAGAAGATTCAAGTGACTAATTCAAATTAAGGAGCAATTCTCACAGTAGGACTTTGCTGGCATGCTACAGTTGCACAAAACAAGTATCTTGATTTCTTAGCTGCATTACTAAAATTGCACCTTTAGACTTCTATCAAAATATTATTAACAACACTATTAAGAATTATACTCCTTAGCGCAGAATCTGTATGACAAGATCCCAGATGCCATCTGAACACAAACACATTAATTACAAAAATAAAAATCCTGCCTACCACTGATCTCATATTCTCTAATAACCACCATTTTAGAGAAGAGACAGAGATAATGTTGTAAGGCACATGAAAAGCTCTAATTAGAAATCAGGTCAACTGTAAAGTAATTCTGCCTTCCACTTGCACCTAAAATAAGACAGCAAACACAAGTCTATGATAAATCCAATACAACATCCCTCATATTATTCACTACAATATCATGATTCATTATTCTACTAGATAACTAAGAACCAATTCTGAAAAACAGAAGTTTAACCCTTACTTTTAATTTTAATTTCTGCGCTGATTTTTCTTCTGGAACTTTTAGAAAGTTACTATTTCAACAAGCTGTGTATTTCTGGGTACCGCAATAAGCTGGGCAGTCTGAATATAAAGGAATAGCAGCAATTACTTCCATGATGGAAAGAATGTGCATGTTCAGCACTAGAACCTCCCTGAACTCATCTGGACTACCTCAGAAAGTTTCTCACTGTTGCAGAAGCAGTGAGCTTACAGTTGCTACCTTATTCAAAAAGTAAGGAAGACCTTCACCCCAAGTCAAATCCCAGCCTTTCTGTAACCAGTGTTCTGCTGATCAATGAGAATTTCCTCCTTCTCATGAAGGCACATCTAACTAGGCACAGGAAAAAGTGCTGTGTATTTCCCAAAGATCATCTTGCTTGCACCAAAAGGCAGGTCACGAAATAAAAAAAATAATTATATAAAAATTGAATTACCATGGCATTAACTAAAGAAAAGAATATGGAGGACAACTATCACTGCAATACTTCTAGGAGAAGACGCTGTTCTTCCCATCTGAACAAAAACCCATGAAAAAACTCAACCACTACTGGATTTCATTTTGAAGTTGAATGAAAAAGACACTTTCTATATGCCTTTTGCTTAAGGACATCTGTCATTTTCTTTTCTGATCAAGCTGCTTTCCCTAAAGCACTAAGTACCAGCATCTTAAACTGCTCATCCTTGAGAAAGCATTTTGTCTATAATTTCTGTTCCTTTATTAAAACACAATCTAAAGAAGTAAGACTTGTATTTCAAAGAGGACCAATCTACGACATGCACACCAAAAGGACGGCCATGGTTCTATCATATTTCGTGTTATTTCAATGAAGAAAATCTGTATAAAAACTTCACGTACAAACTCACTATCTCAGTGCCAAGCTTCCAGAATGTTTCCTTTTATAATAACTTCTGATTTACCATCTGAAAGTGCAACATATATTTCTATGGTTTTAAATTTAAGGCAAGTCAACATCCTGCCTTTTTTTTAATTTTTTTTTTTTTTTTTTTTTTTTTTTTTTTTTTTTTTAGTCACCATCCACTGTTATATATGGATACTTAAGGAATCAAAAGGGCAAGCACCAATGAACAACCAATGCTCCCAGCACATTTAAACAAGAGTGCTTCACACCATTGACTATGGTAAGGCCCTTTTTAAATAAACGTGTGACTCACTGTTTGTTTTCTTCACCAGGAGGTGGAGTCTTGCCATGCCCCTCCATTACAAAATCCTCATGTTCCATCTGCAAAGGCAAGCATTGCAGGTCAGAAATCGGTGGAGCAAAACGCACATCACCTAAAGTGGCCCTTTTCCATGCGCAACAACTTAAGACAACCACTTTCTCACAGTGGCTTGTCCAGAACAGATCATGTAGTTTCTTAGCAACATATGTACATCTCCAAACCCATTGCTATCATATAATTTTATAGCACAATTTTCAGAAAATCTTACGAGGGGAAAAAGAATGATTTAATGGCTATGGCAGAAGATAATCAGTCAGGGTATCTAGGTTCTAAGTGTTGTTCTGTTCTGGGCTTCCTTTGTCATTCTGAATAAGTATGGCTTCTACCACTTCTTCCTTACATTTAAAGCAGGAATTCAGCAGTTATATCTATCAACATCTCCGGAGAAAAACTATAGAGTTTTCAAAGAAATTTATTAACCACAGAAAGCAACTACTGCAAAAGCAGAGTACTTCTTGTGAAATAAAACAACTTTTATATGAAAAAGAGACTTTCGGTGCTCACGCATACTTAGTTCGCAGGGTAAAAAAGAGGCCTAAGGGAACCTCAAATAGATGCTGTTCCAATGACAACATAAGGTAGGCATTTCCTTTGGCTCACATGTTAAAAGATTCCAAGGGCACTAAGGAAGCTTTCTGCTTAATTGTTTGCTTTTAAAATACAGTTTTAGCATACATTTGCAGTAATTTCTTTAGCCAGGAAGATTTAGATTATATTTGATCATTAATTAATTACACATTCTTCATTTAATTACTTCATTAGGCCAGAATTTCTTACACAGGTAGCAAAATATTCTTCTCTTTATACAAAAATTCAACACATGCACTTAATATTCTATATAAGCATCCAGATATACAGTTAGCAATGCCCTACTTCACATGAAGCCAGCAAACAGGCCACACAGCGGCACTCAATAAGCCATACAACAAAGCAACTAAATCATAATCACACACAAATCCATGATCCACTACATTAAGCCAGAAAGAGGAAGGAAGCACTATTCAGTCAATAAAGATAACATGGTTTAGTCAGTCTTTGAAGGAGTAGGAAAAAAAAAACAAAAAAACAAAAAAACAAACCCAAAACAACCCAAAATCCATCAGCCACTTTCTCTTGTGCCCCTACCCTCCCCCAAAAGAGTCGAGTTTACTCATTTGTACCTTCATCCTGTTGACAGGTCAAAAACACTGACAAAAAAACATTATCTGCATATTGACATCTAACAAGGATAACAGGAGTTACATTATTTGCCTGCGCAGACACAGCCCTAAGCAAAACCACAAATGAACTGAGAAACTGTTTATCTGTGAAATGGTAATGACATCCAGGAGACAAGACTGTCAACCAAATAGGTATAAGGTAATTTCACATTTGTAAACACGTACCCATACGACTCACAGTCAAAACAGCATTTTCATTTAAAAGTAATGTTTGAAAGCAATAAAATTTTGCATTACAGTTTTGTGAGTAACTTGGACTCTTATCCACACATTCCCACCATATCAGACACACTGAAACCTATGTGCGTCTCAGTCCATACTTGAATCTCAAGAGCTCTAACATCTGGGTGCAAAACAGAAAGGTATTCATTCCGCTAATTCTTTTGTTGCAGATGTTAAAACATAAGCTTGACAACTAGAAAGATGGGTACAGATTTGTGGACACGCAGAAAAAAAAAAAAAACACAGCTATGTGAGTGAGGGTAAACATTTAGGAGTTACTCTCTCATAACCTGAAATCAGGGTGTTTTAGCCTGTTGCTGGTATGAGAGAGGTGCAACTCAGATGATGGCAAGCAAGGGAATAGTTTGTGGTCAGTACTGGGAAGAAAGGTGAAATACAGCCTTAGTGCCAATCCAACAAGATTCCTATATAAAATAGAAAATCAATTTAATAGAGATATAGAAAAGGAGAGATCATAAAAACTCAAGTATAAATGGGAATTATTTTAAAACCAACAAAAACTTAGAAAGGAATAGGAAATTATTTTATTAGATCATTAACAATAAATTTGAATGAGAAGCAGAACATCTAGACAACCACCACCAGGACAACTGCTGAAGTACAGCCAATAAAAGGCTTGCTTTAATATGAATTTTATATGAAGAATGCTAGTGACATAGCTGCTCCAAACACATTATCATCTAACATGCATATCTATCAAAATCACAATTTCCAAGAGAAGTGGGTAAATAATTAAGACAGAAAAAAAAAAAAAAAAAAAAAAAAAATCACCTGAGCTAGAAACAACAAGATTGTAGGTCCAGGCACAATCTGTTTTAAAGCAACTAGAAAATTCCACCTACTTTAAAAAATGTTGATCAGCTTGCTCTACTTCAGGCAGTAACCAGAAGTATCTGAAATGACTGAAATCTGTACCATAAAAAACTGTGCTGGGTCAGCTGAGATAGGGTTAATTTTCACAGGAAGCTGTGAGGGTACACAGCCAGGACAGCTGACCCAAATTGCCCAGAGGGATATATAATACCGTATGACACCATGCTCAGAATAAAATTTGGGAGCACGCACTGCTTGAGAGGAGTCGCTGCAGTCTGGGGGCTCTTGGTTGTTTGGACCAGCAGTGTGACCTGATTGTGTTTGGTGTGAGCTGCTGTCCAGATCTCTATCGTTCTGGGACAGGACAGGACCAGGGGGTTCAGAGATAGAATGTTCAAGTGTGAGCTGCAGACCAGTGTTTGTGATCACTGCTAGGGAAATCACTACTTGGGAATGGACTGTGCATTGGTGTTGCCACATGGTGAGCGACCGCATTGTGTATCCCTCGCTTTGTATATTCTTTCATTGTTATTACTGTTACTGTTTGCTTTTTCCCTTTTGATGTTCTGTTAAACTGTTTTTATCCCAATCCACTAGCTTCCCCTTTTGTTTCCCGATTCTCCTCTCCATCCCACGGGGGAGTGGGGTGAGCAAGCAGTACGTGGTTCTGCTTGCTCGCTGGGGTTATGCTATAACAAGAAGTGAATAAGATATCATACAATTATGTCAGCACTGGGGGAAAAAAAAAAAAAAAAAAAAAAAAAGGCTGGGCTTCATGTAACCCTTTAACCCTTCATGTAACCTAGAGAAAAGCAATGACAGTTTCTCATGAGAAATCCACCAAGAAAAATCAGTCAGAGTGAGAAAGTACTCAGAAACAGAGAAACTGGTCCACACACAAAATAAAGATTAATTGGTAGGTTTTCACTGATGAAAAAGCTAACAATAAAATGCACCAAGACACTAAAAGAGGACACGGGAACTTCAAGAAATTGAGTATTAGTGAACTAGGAAAAAAATTCCTCTTTAAAACAAACAACTGGACTGGTAGGACAGTTGGCTAGTTGGGCTCAGATTATGACAGTTACTGTGTTATATGCTACCTGGAGGCTGGTATCAAGTGGGGTGCTTCAGCGGTCTACCCTAGGGCAAGTCCATTAAACAACTTTACCAATGACTTGAAGGGCCAGGTAGGGTGTACTCCAGTCAGAATTTTAAGATAATGCCTAATTGGGGTGAAGAGGTTAAATCAACAGGTCCAAGGGTAGGGTTGCTGTTCAGATGGACCTAGAGAGGCTGGAGGAATGGGACTGTATGAATTCAGACAGGACAAACACAAAGCCCTGCACCTGAGAGGCCCTGGCAACCATACACTGGAGACTGGCTGGGGAGCAGTTCTGTTGAAAAGGTATTGGCAGATAGCAAGCTGACCATGAGCCAGTAACATGCCCTGGCAGGAAAGGTCAACAGTAACCCAGGCTTTATTAAGAACATTGACAGTAGATGAGGTACCTGTTTATTGTCTCTACTCAGTGCTTATTATTCCAGGTATGGTCTAACATACCTGATTTTGGGCCCCTGGTACAAGAAATACATCCATAAATGGGAATGCAATAGGGCATCAAGATGCTTAAGGAGCAAGAACACTTGTCCTGTGAAGAGAGGCTGAGGAAGCAGGGCTTGTTCCACCTGGAGAAGAGGCAGCTTTGGGGAGAGCTAACAGCAGCCTGTCTGTATCTACAAGGAGGTCAGCAAGGAGTCAGGCTCACCACAGTGGTGTGCCATGACAGGACAAGAATCAATAAGCATAAGTTGAAACAAGGTAAGTCCAGACTGCATAGAAGATGACTCTTTCACTATGAAGACCGTGAAACACTGGAACAGATAGCCCAGAGATATTTTGTAGTCTCCTTGCTTCAAGGTTTTCAAGGCCAGACTTGATAAAATCACTTGTAACCTCATCTGACCTCAGAGCTGACCCTGCTCACAGCAGGTCAGTCTAGAGACCTCACAAGGTCCCTTCCAACCTGAATTTCCCAGCAATGCTATGAACACAAGAACAGATTCAGTTTAATGCTGAGAGGTAATACATAGGAGAAAAAAACCCTACCAAATTCCCAACCCAGGAAGAACCTGCACTTCAGTGTAGAAAAGTCTAGGAAAAATACCTTAGAAAGTTACCTAATTAAAAAACAAAACAAAACAAACAACAACAACAAAACCCACAACAACAACAACAACAACCAAAAAACAACAACAACAACAACAACAAAACAACAAAAAACCACCACAAACCAAAAAACAACCACCAAGAAAAACGAAACTATGCTGAATTGTAATACAGAAAGAAATACTGAAATTATGGCAGCAGAACCATAGTATATCCTCTTTTAGAATACTGTATGAGTACAGGCAGTGAAGGCTGAATACCCTTCCACAACACTCTGAAAACATGAGAGCTCAGAACAAAGAAAGGTCTGAGGCAGAGGGAAGATTTTACATGAATAAAATCCAACATTTGGGCTGCAGACGAATCTCCCTGAATGCAAGACAAGACATTACTGAGGCATACACAAAAAAGGCAGTTTGACAGTCTTGTAACAAATATCACCCCTTTGCTACCACAATACAAATAAAACTCAACCCACTCAAAAAAAAAAAACAAAAAAACCCACAAAAAAACCCCACAACCAACCAACCACCACCACCAAAAAACAACAACAAACCAAACACCAGAAAAACCCAACCCAAACCAACCAACCGAAAAACCCCACAAAACCAAAGAAAAACCAGAAGATATAAAATTATTTGGAAAATATACTATCAAGCAGACAAAAATTAGTTGTTGTACAAACATAAATTACAACATCAAATTTCACAAGTCCTCATGGATTTTATCTGTGAAGATTTGTGTATTAGAGGATTACAAACCAATAGCAATATAAGCTTTGCTATTTCTGGCAATGAGATTTTCTGAAGTAAAAGTGGTTACATATAAGATCATTCTACAGGCCTGATTCAGTACAGCAATTTTTGCATTACTCTTTTTGTAGAACCTTGTCTCTCATTTTCTTTTGCTTCCCTGCATATGTTAAACAATTTAATGATCAGTGATCTATATTTTTCACTTTGAAATAGATAGCCTAGCTATCTATACATTAAAGTTATTTTTGAGATCCAAAAAAAGTACTTCAAAATATTTAGGTCTTTTTTCCCCAATGACAATAGTAACATACCATTGTAAAAAGAAATAGAACACAATATTTTATGTTTTTGATTAAGTGACTACCTGAAGATGAACTGAAGAGAGGAACAGCACATAACAGCCACAGTTAGCTGAAAATACTCTTTTTGACTGCACCCACAGTTCTTAATAAATTCCTGTGCACACTTCTTCCCCATGTCTCTCAGTTTCTTCACTCTGTCATCACCATGTCATGTCCAGCACCCTTTTAATCTTCTTCTTAAGGAAGCTGGAGCCCAGAGTCCTCACAAAGTTTCAGCAATACATAGCATACAACAACCACAACAGTTCTGGTTAAGTACAAGCATTCTGAAAGTGCCTCTTCTAACTCTTCAGTCTCTCTAGACTTAGACCATACATAGGAAAAGCAGTTGTCCTGAACGTGTACAGAAAGAGTGGAAGGTCAACATAAGACAAAACTCTTGCACCTATTGTATTCCTCCCAAGAAAAGAAGGTGGAACAGCAGAGGATCTGAGACACTTTAGTTTCTCTTCAAAAGACTGCAGAGGGAGCCATTGATTCCAAAAGGAGGAATCAAAGGAAGTGCACTCCACACCTGTTTCTCCTGGCAAGCGATGGAGAAGGCTTCAAGATTCTGGCAGCTGGAAGCAAGAACCAGAAATAGACCCTTAAACAGCAGGGGGGCAAGTCAATAGAAAACTTGCATTTAAAAAGAAAATTAAAAAAAAGGAACCACAATTTGTTAAACTCCATATTTTATTATTTCAAAGCTTTTTTTCCTTAAAAATCCAGGCACTTGTGAATATCCAAATTTTGACTAAAGCTTATAAGTTGAGTGTTCTAAATAACACATAAATTGTTTCATATAGGTTAAAGCTATTCACAATTAGACACTCAATACTTAGTTTTTAGAAAATGAAATATACCAGAAGCAGCTTAGACATAAAAACCTCTAATTTTTTATTTTCTTCCAGAAGTGCAACACCTGTTACTACAGTTTCATACTACTCTTTCTAAAAATATCTTCAGTAAGACCTTAATGGATTTGATTAATGAGTAAACCTAATCTGCAGTTCCAAGATAAAGTCAGCCGCACTTTGAAGGGTCAGAAAGTTTCAAGGGCAAAAGCCTTATCTTTCCTGAATCCTGATGTCAGAAAGCACATTTTCCTAATGAGCTTCTACACCTTCATTAGATATCCTAACCCACCAAAACTAAACTGAGCATAAAAGAAACCAAATATTTCTCAGGAAAAAAGATAGATGCTTGTAAGAAATCCTAAATTTACTATTAAAAGCTATTAATTCTAAACAGTATTTTGTCTTTTTGCCTTCATCTGTTACAGAAACATACTAATGCAGCTTCATCAGAGAGCTACTATCACCACCTTTTCCCACTCATTCCGCAGCTTCTTTTCATAGCTGTGATTTTTTTTTTCTTCTCTATTTTTATGAAAAAAGACTGCAACCAGCCACTCGAGTGAACAGGAGACGAAGACTTTTCAGATTTTTTTAAATTTGCTGGCGTCTCAAGCACACATGAACTGAAAACCTTATCTGAGTTACAATGAGACTCCAGTGAGGATCAGCCAAGGCCAAAAGCTGCTTTCCGCAGGTTGCAGCAATTTATTTCCAGGGCTTTATGCTACCTGCTAATTTTAACACAGCTACTGCAGGCCCAGCTCAAGACTGAAAAATTTGGTGTTTTGTCCTAATTACTGCTTTAAAACCAGTGCACCTTCCCCATAACCAGCAGAAAGAGTGCTACTGGAAACAGCAGCCATCAGCATTTCTTTATCTCACTAATACTTGCTTTAAGTAGAATTGCACAACCTGATCATTAAAATCCAAGCAATTAGTCACTGGTCACTATTGCTAACAGTAGAAAGCCTGTAAATGCCAAGCAGTTAAAAGAACATGTTAGAAATCTCAGAGACAATTTGAGGTCTAACAGAAATGTAATCGCTACTATAAACTAAAGGAAAGCCGAGTCACCCCTCTGCCTGGCTTTATTATGAGCACTTTGGACAAACTGCATCAGGGAAAATTTTTCTCATTAGTGAAAGATTAATTAAATGTTTAATTTAACTTCTTTTAATAAAAATCAATGCAACTTAGCTGCAAAATCGTTAATAATTTCTCAGGAATAAATTGTGTTAAGCTAGCATCCCAAAATATGAATAGCACAAACTGGTTAGCAAAATTAGTCTCAAAATACACTTTTTAGATTAAACCTTACTTTCAGTATACAGATGTAAGCATTAAAAATACACCTTAAGAACACTTAAAAGAAATAAAATAATAGGAAAGAACGGTTCCCAAAATGACAAAGAGCAAAGTATTTTTCTGATCCACACAAAGAAATGTCTTAGAGAAATAATATGCATGAAAAGTGAACTGATTTTGGGGTCTCTTTCAGGATTTTGTTGTATTGTACAGCATTGTGATGTTCCTAAATTTTCAGTTGAACCTTTTTTCTCAATTTTTACAAAGCGCAGTCTCAGTATATAAAAAAATACCAACACAAGATGTGAACTATCTCCTAGCCTACTCACTGTTTTCTTGAAGTTTCTCATCAGCATCTAGATTTAGCATTTTAATATTGTTACCATCACGCAGTCCTAACTGGTTTTCCCATTAGTGAAAAATAAGTGAAAATTTACTATTCTAATCCTGCTGCTAAGTCACACATCACATTCAGCACTTCCCTGCTAATCATTTTGAATGCTGACACTTAAACCAGACATAATTACTTTTTAAAATAACTTATCTAATACCCGTATTTGGTATATGCAACATAATGGTACTTTAATTCCCGACTCAAGTGTTACAACATTAACTATAAATGTCAACATGTTAACATATACCACTATTAAAATGTGCATTATCCTTATAGAAGAAACCTGCAGCAGTGCTTAAAAGACTAGAAGCTTTGCTTCTGCCTCCAGCTGTCACTAATTAATCAGCTGCACTTGCAGAAATAACCTATGGCACATTTTCTATATAATTTTTAAAATGTTTATGTTACCGTTATCTAATATTCTGTGAAACACCAACAGCTTAACATGAATTCACTGCTAAGCTTAAAACAAATAGTTTTGCGAATATTGTGAAAACAAGTCACACTTCAGATATGCTGAAAAGGTCAGGACCTCAGCCACATTTAAATAAACTTTCTTATATATACTGTATTAATTATTTTTTTTAAATGCATTCATTAGCTACAAAATATTTCAAATACAACAGCTCATATATATATAAAATAATTAATCTGAATCTTGCTCTGAAGACAATTAGAACTACCTCGTTGCTTGCAGCAAGATACTGTTTTGCCATCAACACCTTTGAACATCAGAGATGTTGAAGTCACTAAGTTATGGTATGACAGGATATCTATAACTGCTATTTGAAAACTTCAACTCCGAAGCTGCCAAGGCGGCTTTGAATAATAGTTCAGCTATCTCAGATACAAAATACATAAAGCATTCTGAATGTAAGCAGAAGTGCTCTCCTCTTCCTGCACCACAGCTGATAATGCACTTCATCCATTTCTTGGTGTGTTCTGCACATTAATAGTATGGATTCCAGAAAAAACTTGATTTAGTAAGACACAAAAATTTCCCATGTTTTATTTAACTAACTTTCTGTATTATTTATTCTTCAGCTAAAGATCATTAGCATTTCACAAGCCATGCATTCTTGCTAACTTCCACAACTCTGAAAAAAAACCTTCTTCGTTTCCATAACAAACTTTTTACGTTTTCCATCTGGGGCAAAAATCTGACCCGAAAGCCCTTGAACAGTTCACCCCCATCACTACATTGAACAACCACCCATATGCAGCCCAATTACTCCATTTAGCCAACTCATTTTACAGTTAATTTCCTACTTACGGTGCAGACACTCACAAACAAGTTAGAGATGCCAGTTTAAACTGCTAAGTGGCTGATATTTTGATATCTATGTTGATAACCACCCTGACAAGGAAGAGAGAAAACATGTTAACTGTTCTTCTCCATTTTGATTGGGAAAGCTAGATGATGCGTTTTCACAAAAGGCCAACAGGCACAAACAAGAGCATTTTTGATGTCTCTCAAAAGCAGATGATGATCAGAATCGACTAAAAATAAATTAGACTTCTGCACTACACATTCAGTCACCTTCACTGCCACAAATATTGTTTTCTGCTGTTTGCTGGAAGCAACTGAAGTGACATAAACAAGGCACACACAAAGAGGTGCATGAATAATTCTGCCTTAAGAGATCTGACCAGACAGGCAAGGAAGTGAAAGAACTAACTTTATTTTCTGTGCTCACAGAAGAGAAATCTATTGTGTGGATTCTAACCACATGGAAACTGCCAGTGGCCCAGAAAGTTCCTGAGCAACAAACAGGTGGAGGCTGAGAGCAATTCTGTTGTAAGTATATATTAACCCTGCTTTAAGCCTGTCTTAGGCATCCACCTTAGACCACTGTCAAAAGGAGAAGGAATACAGACTATTCATACCCACACTAGGAAACCCTGTACCTGTTGAAGCCTATCAATATGATTTCAGAGTACTTTCTCGACAACCTGATTTCATACAGGCTTATTGCATCTGTACACGACTATTATATTACGTTCTCCCTTCTTCATAATACTCTGTCTTGTCTACTATCCAAATATCTTGGTGAACAGACTTTAAACAAGTGAAAGGAGATGTTGCAATGCTTTTAATGTTGCTTTTACCCTCAGGGGAGTTGACATTGCATAATGCCTTTTTGCAGAGTTCAAGTGTTCTTAGTTGTCCACACACTCCCTTACCTACTGTAATGATGAAGACCATCACTACTGTTGTTAGTGGCAAGAATAATTAAAAAAGAAGCTCCACAAACCCCATATCCACTTCTTCTACACCCAATGAGAGAAGAAAAAAAACTGATGAACTGAAAAATTCATACCTGAAAAGATATAAATCGTTCAAACTGTGTGCCAATAGTACCATCACATGAGAAGAGATACTCTGTAAGCAAAGCCACAAAACAATGTCCCTGATTGTCTGACTCCAAAACCATAGTGGAAATGTAACACTTCAGCTCTCAAATGCAAAACTGCCTTTTTTTTTTTATTTAGACAAATGTTATTTGCTTTTTTGTCTGTTTTGCAAATTATTATAAGTTGCTGTAATCAACTGAAGAAGAGATGCTATTGGTTGAGGAAAAAAAAAAAACTAACCAGAGAAAATTTATGAAAAACAACTTTTAAAAGAATGGAAAAGATGAGTTTAAACTGAGTTTTATTTAATACTGAAGCATTTTTTCCTTTGGAAATCAGAGATAGAAACCTGTTCACTGCAGTGACATTCCATGCCATTACATTTCCTCCACATGAATGGCACATATGAAAAGGCTGGATCAAAGGACTGTATGATGACAGTTCTTACAGATCTCAAAAGTCAATTTGGCAGATGATGGTATTTTCCAGGGGAAAGAAAATACAACATTGTATAAACTTTCTCTCTTGTGCTTCAAAAGCACTTCAGGGTATTCTTAGATTAGAAACCAGAGTCATCTTTCAGTCTGGTATCTGTATTTCAGTAGTCTTCACTATGGGTAAGTAGGTTTCAAACGAGCAATCCATCTTGCCTCTGTAGAAAACAGACACACAACTGGCAAAATCTTGCACTTGATCCTGAATTTCTTAAAAAGTGTCCAAGCAGCTAAGCTATCAACAGCATTCCTTTACAGCAGTTCAAGTAGCACTGGCTGCTTAATTCCCACATGCTTTTTTGCGAAGTCCTCAACAATTTTACCTTGTTTATAACTGCTATTCTGTAAAGCCAGTAGACCTTGATAACATACTGTACTGGTTTTCACTGGGATAGAGTTAAATTTCTACATGGTAGCTTGTATGGGGCTATGTTTTGGATTTGTGCTGGAAACAGTCCTAATAACACAGGGATGTTTTAGTGACCGCTGAGCTGGGCTTGCACAGAGTCAAGGCCTTTGCTGCTTCTCACACCACCACACCAGTGAGTGGGCTGCGGATACACAAGAAGTTGGGAGGGGAGACAGCTGACCCAATGATCAAAAGGGATACCATATGACATCATGCTTAGCAGTAAAACTGATGTGGTGGGGGTGGGAGTGGAGGTTGGCAGGGGCTCCCAATCCTCAGGGGCTGGGTAGGTATCGGTTGATGGTAACCAATTGTTTTCCTGTTTTCATTTTGCATCATTCTTTTTTTCTCGGATTTTATTTTCCTCTTTCTCTCCCTTCCCCACCCCCAACCCTACTTAAAAGAAAAAAAAAATTAAACTGTATTTATCTTAACACAAGTGTTTTCTTACTTTTAACCCTCTATCTCACTGAGCGGGGAACAAGTGAGCAGCTGTGTGGTTCTTAGCTGCCAGCTGGGGTTAAATCACATAAAATAATTGTAGCTTTTTGCTACAATGCCTTCAAATTTTGAAATCCAAAGTTATAAACTCACAAGCAGGTTCCCCGCCACCCTTTCCCCCTCAAGCAGAAAGGTCCAACCATGTAGAGTTTTGTAGGAAAGTGTTACTAGGTTCTTTTGTTAACCACAATATTAAAGTTCAAGAGAAAAACTAACCCAACATTTCTGATCCCTTTGACAGACTATGTTAATTCCTTTTTAAAACAAAAGGAGTATGCCATAACATTTTTACAAGCTTTAATAATGTCATTAAAAGGGAGGACCACTTTATTGACTTAAGATTTAAAGTAATTTTGTTCTTTACTGAGAGATGAATGGATTTTTCTTTCTTCTAAATACACGATATGCAAATACTTTGGTTTTGAAATTACTCTCCTAAGGTGCTGTAACATTTTCAGGCTAGAAAAATTAAGCTAGCAGAGCACAATGAAGATGACATCAGTTTCTGTTGTGAAAAACTGTCTGTGTGCTCAGATCAGTTCTTAAGCTGCTGCCTTTCAGGAGAAAGGTAAGTTAAATGTCTTGTTAGGCACAATACCTCTCTCCTTCTAAAAGACTTTACAAGATACTTTTTACAAAGACAATAGGAACTCAGTATAGTTGTAGGTTAACATTAGAAATATTAGCTGCTCCTACAACTCACACTCCAGAAAAACGATATCCTATATATCAGGGAACAGAAATGTTGCAAGCTCCACAAGTAACCCACCAGACAACATAAAAAATTAATAAACTTATACATTCCAAAAATAAGGTGATAAACAAACAACATGACTTTCCTGGAACCAACGGAGAGGCAACAGCCACATGAGTAAACTGAAATCTACTCTGACTTAGCAGGTATTCACAAGAAAGTACACAGAGGTTGAAAGTTCACCTCACTGTAAGAAGCCAAAATTGTCAAGAGTAGCAGGGATTCATACTACAGAGAAACCATCAAGTCTGAAAGCACTATGTACCAGGCCAGTACTAAACTGGTAAACAGCTCTTTTAAAACTACAGTGATAAAGCATTTTGTTAATTACATTACTATATAGGCCTTTAGCTTGAATTTTTAAAAATTATTTAGTGCCATCTGAATAGAAACTCAGTTCTGTATCACTAAGTAGTATTATAAGCCTCAGGGTTTTGGATGCTGTGAACTTTAACTACCCAATTAAGATCTCCTTTCTACTATATGAATTCTAAATCCTACATAATGAAAGCACCAGCCTAACTTTTTCACCGTCATCGGCATCAAGCAACATCCACTATCAAAACCTGAGCGTGAATTATGCATAAATGCAGTTAGTGAACACTCGCACTCTCCTGACTGGCAATACTCCCTCCTAACACTTCCTTCTGAATTTTAAGCTTCTGTTTATAAATACAAAAACATGTAACTTAACAAATACAAATACTATTCAGGCAGGCTTATGTTTCATTATTCTCAACATACATGGAATAAAATCAAGAGCTAAGATACTTGAGTAAATGTCATCTACTTTTTAACCTTCTCATCATGTGAGTGCATGTTTCAGGATAAAGAAAAACAAACACACACACAACACCATCAGTGCCAACAGAGTTCTGAAGACTGATTTAAACAGAAGAAAAATGCTATTTCACAATCAGACACCAAGAGGCAAGAAAAATAAGAATTAACCAGGATTAGAACAGGCAGGCAATAATGTAAGGGAAAGATTTATGTTGACAGTTAAGAATAGGGGGCAACATGAAAGGAAATAAAACGAGGATTAACCTCAAGACAGCTTGGTAGGTGGCACTGTACAGTGAGACTGAACGATAGAAGAAGCCTCACTGTTTGTGTCACTGATTTTGAAAAAGCCACCAAAGTAGGGAAAAAATAGCCTAATTTCTAGACTACCTAATCAGTTCATTAATTATTTCTACAAATGCTAACGAAAACTTTGAATAAAAATAAGTTTATCTAATATCACACAGCACAGAATCTTTTCCCCTTTCCTGTACTTATTAGGAATTGAGTGTTATTACAAATCCTGTGCAGCCACATTTCCCATTAAAATTTTATGTACCTGGATTTTTATTATACGAAGCATTAAAAGGGCAGAACTAGCCGTTTTTCCTCTTTTCTCTTCTACAACACTGAATTAAGACCATGATTCATAAACACCTTTCTATAAACTAATTCGGTCAAAGTCTCTCCCTTCCTTCAAATTCACAGGTTTTTACTTTGAAAGATGAAGGGACATGACATGACATGACATGACATGAAAAGTTTAATGCACTTTTGAGAAGAAGTTTGCAACATAAGCTCAAAACTACTGCCAATATTGAAATAAATCTAAAAATATTTCAAATCAAGTATAACATTTTAGCTTCCTCCTGCAATATTTTACAGCAAAGGAACAACCGAGAAACAAAGTTTAAGTGTTGTCTGTGTAGTAATCCTTGACAGATGGAAGAAAACAGCTGAACAGAAATTAGTCACAAACAAGCAGCTCTGCAAGCAGCTCTGTGCTTGTTGATATTTTCAGAGCACCCAGTCTGTTAATGGGAAAAGCCTAGTAATCATTAGCGGCAAATTAACTACCACATAATGTAACTGAAAAAAAAACCACAATTATAATCCAAAGAACAGTAGAGGGTGTAGCGTTCCAAGTAGAAGTGTTGTTTTGCTTTCCTTTTTTTTTTTTTTTTTTTTTTTTTTGAGGAAAAGAGAGCCTGAAATGCCAAAAACTAGAAATTTAATCCCCTAACTATTAATATTTTATAAAGTTAAAAGATATTTCACTGTATGATATTTACCAGCAGATCATATGGATAAAACAGACCAAATATTCCTGTCAAATGAGACTTTTACGTCTGTCAAAAACAAACATATTTTTTAAAACCCTACACTCATTTGAAAAAGCTTACTTCTGGACAGGTTGTTTCCCCTCTTTGTGGCACTAATATTAGATAATTATTGGAATCAAAAACGTGCTATTGACAGGTGCCAGCTGTCTTTACCAAGTTTATGCCATATTAACAGAAAGGGTATTTTCTGATAGTCTGACAATAATGAAAAAACTGAGATCAAACAAAGGAACCAGGGAAGATGAAAAGCCCTGGCAACAAAACTATCAAGACAGTAAGTTTCTTCAGAAGCAGCCCATGGGGCAGAAGGGGAAAGAACATGCACAAAAACCACTCTTTGCTGGAAAGCAATCCAATGTATAGAAAAAAACTAAAGAGAAGAATTGCAGAAACTTCACAAGTATGAAGACTGATAACAATAAGAGAACAACCTCAACTACCACTATATATATGTATATAAATACAATTACAAAATGAAATAAAGATGTATGCATTAATAACAATGGGGGAAACAAACAAAGTGAGGACCGAGTCCATCAGTAACTTTCCTTAAGCTCAGTTACCAAGAAGTTGCCACTGGATTTCTGTCATTCATTTCAAAAGCGGCAAAGCCAAGCACAAAGGCCAACTTTTGTAGCTGTGCTGCCAGGCCGATAGGAGTCAAGCAAGACTATCACTCTTCATGATGCCTAACTGCAAAGATTAAATTTTCTAATCGCGCCTCACGTAATGTTAATTAGTTTGAAGCACATAACTAATTTAGTCCTTACAGTGACCTGCTCAGCTCTACATGAGGCACAATTTTTTTTATTTTTCAAAACCAGAAGGAAACCTCCTTTCCTCTCCAAGGCTGGGTCTTTATATCTCAGAATACTATTGCAGTCTAGGATGCCAGAAATTCTGAAACAGTTATATAACCAACCAAATCAGTTCAAAAGAAATAAAGCATGATATATAATTTTTATATTTTTTTTTCCACTGTATGATAGAGTGCCCACGCATAACTTTTCAGGTTATTTTCAGACTGGCACCATAAGAAAGTTAATTCTTGCAGTACCCAAATCTTATTCATCATGAAAGATAACTTTGACATCATCCCTGACACCACAGAATATTTTATTCAATTATACCTCAATATACAATAAATTGGGTTCCTCAAATTATGCCTTTGTGATTCCACAAAAGATGTACCAAGGCTTCTTAGTGGTTAAGACTGCTAACAGCATTAACATACTGCCTCTTCCTGTGCTACTGGGAAAGAACTTGAAAAGCAAAGTGAGTGACATCTGTTCTACCAATTACATGTTCTTTTAACTGAAGACTCTGGAAACAAATATCAATAACTGGTCACAGGATCTGCAGTTCCAGGTAACTGAGACTAATATTGTAATGACTGCTTTTCCTGCAATGGGCATCAATAGGAACCCCCCCTGCTTTCTCATTTTGTGGAGTCAAAAGGATCAGTTATTCACACTCTGAGGTACAGAGCTTCATGCAGTAAGTCTTACTGTTTACAAAGATAAATTACGAGCATGTCTTGCCATGATGATAAAAGACAAAACACCCTGATATCAACATAATGAAGATCTCTCTAGAAGTTAGCATATTTTCTTGTTTTCCCCCTCAAGTTCAATGCATACTTATGGAAAATAAGATGGATCAATTTTCAACTTAAGGTAAGCTTAAGGTAGTGTCAGAAGTGATTGCCAGGTGATATTTCTACAAAGTGCTCGGAAAAATAATACAGTATGGAAGGGATTCAGTTACAAAGTCTAAAGACAATTTTCCATGTCCGCTTGTTCAAGCGGTTTTCAACTTAAATTCAGTCAAAGTGATAACAGGAACACTCTCCAAGAGCCCCAAATGTAGGTCTTGCACTTCTCGACAAGACCAAAACTAAGTAAGAAAGAAATTCTGAACAGGAGGGAAGCACCCACCAGATGTCTGGGCATGCTGCATTGTGACAAAGAAAATCCCAGAATTATCAAGCATAGTCACAGCAACACCATCTACTACTCAAGAGAAATGCTTTAAGTGTAGCTGATACCAAGTAATTCCAGCATGTAGGCCTAAGCCTTTGTCTTTTGAACATGAAGTGGTTTTTAACTTATATTTTGTTAAGTTTGTATCTTAAGATAGAAACAAAAAAAGCATAAAAATAAGTTCTACAATATTTTCCTCCATCTTTTGCAACAATAGCTTTAATAAAGTCCTGCAAGACTGAAGAAATAATTTCAAAATGGAAAGCTTGCCCACTTTTCTGTCATAATTATTCTGAGGCAGCAAATAAAGGATGCTACAAATCACCATAAACAGTAATTTCATTCTTTGTATCACATGCAAAAGTCTTTTTGGCTATAAATTAATTATTCAGAACAAAGGCTAGGATTGGGGCCTTAATCTGACCTCATATATGATATAATCAAACTTCTTGTCACTGAAGTAGCTGGAATGCACTTAATCAGCATTAACTAATCTCATAAGAC